>NC_136504.1:56956964-57039464 GCF_053919585.1 Euprymna scolopes
TAAAATAAACGTTGAATAATATCAGCTCTGTCTAGTTTTGAGCACTATTTAAAGTGTAATTAATAAGTAAAAATCTAAATAATGTCTTTATTGCTCTATGTCTTATTGAGCACTCTTATATAACTCTAGTTAAATCTTAATATTTATATCTCTTGTAATAAAATAAACGTTTTATAATATCAGCTCTGTCTAGTTTTGAGCACTTATTTAAAGTGTAATTATTAAGTAAAATCTAAATAAAATGTCTTTATTGCTCTATGTTTTATTGAGCACTCTTCTTTAACTCTGGTTAAATCTTAATGTTTATTTATCCTGTAATAAAATAAACGTTTTATAATATCAGCTCTGTCTAGTTTTGAGCACTTATTTAAAGTGTAATTATTAAGTAAAAATCTAAATAAAATGTCTGGATTACTCTATGTCTTATTGAGCACTCTTATATAACTCTAGTTAAATCTTAATATTTGTATCTCTTGTAATAAAATAAACGTTTTATAATATCAGCTCTGTCTAGTGTTGAGGACTTATTTAAAGTGTATTTATTAAGTAAAATCTAAATAAAATGTGTTTATTGCTCTGTCTTATTGAGCACTCTTCTTTAACTCTGGTTAAATCTTAATGTTTATTTATCCTGTAATAAAATAAACGTTTTATAATATCAGCTCTGTCTAGTTTTGAGCACTATTTAAAGTGTAATTCATAAGTAAAAATACTGCTCTATGTCTTAATGAGCACTCTTATATAACGCTCGTTTATAGATATTTGAATAAAAGTAACTTGTAATAATATCAGCTCTTTTTTCGAAGCTTTGTATTTAGTTTTGAAAACATTTGTCATTTATAGCAGAGAAATGTCCTTTAAGAGTGCTCAAAGTATGAGTTCATCTTTGGAGTTATTTGAAAAATACAAATTTCTGTTATGCGATCCAAAATTTTCTTTGAGACTGAAAAATAGATAAGTACATCTCCGTAGTGAGTTTTAAAATTGTGTATTGCGAGTATGCTGGAAAAGTAATTACCAGACTGCTTAATACTGTGGTAGAGTTCTGTGGAAAGATTTGAAAGAATTTTTCTCATTTATGCTAGACAAATTTACTTCGAGTAAAGCTCTTTCGTAGGTTTAAACAATATATATATATGCCAATGATGCTTGCATGTGCTCCATAGTTTAATATAGCTGTGTAGTAAATTTAAAAATTGCTTTGTTTAATTATGCAAGACGATTTTACTTTAAGAGTGCTCAATGCATTTGTAGAGCTTTGTAGTAAGATTTGGAAACATTTTGGCAATTATTTTAGACAAATATACTTCCAGAGTGCTCAATATATTAGTAGAGCTAAATAAAACATTTGAGAAACAGATATGGCATTTCAACTGCATAAATTTATTTTGACAGTTCAATACATTAGTAGAGCTAAATATAGACTTTGAAAAAACATGTATGGCAATTCAGCTACACGAATATACTTTGAGAGTGCGCAATACATTAGTAGACAAAAGCATAAAATTCAGAAAACATGAAGAGCTCTGAAGTATGTTTTGAAAGCCTAAATGTCAATACGTAAATATAGATATACTGTAAGTTTTTAAAATATATATATATGACAAGTATTTGAAACAAGTTTCCTATTTGAGTGCCTAATATATTTGAGAACTCTATGGTAACTTTAAAAAACATATTTCAAAATTATGTTAGACAAATTGTCTTTGAAAGTGCTCATTTCTGAGTAGAGCTCTGTAGAAAATTTTTGAGACATGTTCAGCAATTTAAGTTCATATCAGTTAATAAATAGAGCTATATAGTGAGTTTTGCAAATTTATATGGCACTTATCCTAGACAAGTTAACTCTTGTAGCTGTGCAATACATAACTAGAGTTCTGCATTAGGTTTGGGGTATGGTTCTCACTTTATTTGGGCAATAACTTCGACACATTATACTCTGGAGAGATCCATTAAGGACAACCAAAGGTACCCTGTTTTTTTTTTTTTTTCCACTCTGCTGAATAAGACTCATCCGTCTTGGTTCACTCTTGGGACATTAAAACAAAAAAGGTGAAGAATTAAAAAAAAAAAAAAAAAAAGAATGCAAAAATGTAAATGTCTTTGCAAGTCATTCATTTTCACTTTCATAACACAAAAACATCTGTAAGAAATTGATAAAAGAATGCACAAACAATAAAATACAACTTTCCTGTGTTGGAATCTGAAATCAGTAGAAACTTCCCCTACTGAAATTCCCGCACACCTCAAAAAAAAAAAGAAAGAATCCTTCCCAATGCAATACTTTTCAAGCAATTACAGTGTCAGACTTGGTACTGCAATGATTCTGTAAACTGAAAAAATATATATAAAAAAAATGTTAAGCAAAATTGATTCATGTTAACACCTCCCAACATCACAGATTAACTACAAAAATACTTGATAAAGCAAGACACAATTACAAATGTGTATGAAAAAAATAAAAATAAAAAAAATCAACCAAGCAATGGATCATAATTTTCTGGTGTTTGATGGAATGTGAGTAGGCATACAGCCTGGATATTTTTCCAAGGTAAGTGATGATATTCATTATTATTGTCTTTTTGGATTAGTTCAGATATATCTCATAACTATAATTGTTTTATGTATATATTCATATGTCTAGATGTTATGTGTGCTATTTGCATGTTCCCTATAGAAAAAAAATCTACATAAAATCTAAAAGTGTATTCTGATGTAAAATTAACCAGTAAAAACAATGCTTGTGTTCCTGATACACCAACTATTTCTTATTAGCATATAAGTTGAATCATGAAATTTATCTCCCTTGCCTGTCTCTCTTTATACCTCTGTATTTATCTAGATCTGTCTATCTCTCTTTTCTTATTCTTTATCACTACTCCCCGCCTTGCCATCCCCTATATGCGAACTGAAAAATTCCAGCATATCTAGATTGATAAGCTTCTCATTTACCGGTACCAAACTCCCGTTTTGAAGTTAGAAGTTTTAACTTGAATACACGTTGATATGCCAAGGTAACAGAAGGCATCGACTGGGCACTTCCAGACGCCAACCTACACGGTCCAGAGAAAGAACAGAACAAAAACTAATTCCCGATGTGCCTACAAATTAGAAGGCATTTTGCGACGCCTACATGTACCCAACATGGCAGTAGGCGTCGATCGGTCACTTCCAGACACTTACTTACACTGTTTTGAACTTGGAAAGTTCAATTGAATACACGTTGACATGTGTTGGTCTAGTAGCTCCTGATCTACCTATACCTACATCCCCTCTTGTTTGGACTTAGAAATTTTCAATTGGATACACGTTGACTTGCCTTGGTCTATAGGATTCTCATCTACCTATACCTACGTCACCTCTTGTTTGGACATAGAAATTTTCAATTGAATACACGTTGATTTGCCTTAGTCTATAGGATTCTCATCTACCTATACCTACGTCCCCTTTTCGACTTAGAAATTTTCATTTGAATACACGTTGACTTGCCTTGGTCTATAGTATTGTCACCTACCTATACCAACCTACGTCCCCTCTTGTTTGGACTTAGAAATTTACAATTGAATACACGTTGACTTGCCTTGGCCTATAGGATTCTCATCTACCTATACCTTCGTCCCCTCTTGTTTGGACTTAGAAATTTACAATTGAATACACGTTGACTTGCCTTGGCCTATAGGATTCTCATCTACCTATACCTACGTCCCCTTTTGTTTGGACTTAAAAATTTTCAATTGAATACACGTTGACTTGCCTTGGCCTATAGGATTCTCATTTACCTATACCTACGCCCCCTTTTGTTAGGACTTAGAAATTTTCAATTGAATACACGCTGAGATGCTTTGGTCTATAGGATTCTCATCTACCTATACCTACGTCCCCTCTTGTTTGGACTTAGAAATTTTCCATTGAATACAATCTGAGATGCTTTGCCCTATAGGATTCTCATCTACATATACCTACGTCCCCTCTTGTTTGGACTTAGAAATTTTCAATTGAATACAATCTGAGATGATCTGGCCTATAGGATTGTCATCTACCTATACCTACGTCCCCTCTTGTTTGGACTTAGATATTTACAACTAGCTGTACCCGGTCACGCGTTGCTGTGGCTCAGTTTGTTAAAATGGAACACATGTGAAAGTAGAGAAAAGTTTGATTCTTTTTTTCAAGAGAATGTACAAATTATTTTTTTATTTAACAGATGTTAAGAAAATAAACAGAAAAATACTTCCATCATTAGTTATGCAAAAAAATAAATAAAATACGATAAAACTTGCTGAGTATGCACTGTTTTACGGTTGTTGTAAAAATGGAACGGAAACTTAAATTTCGCTTCATTTTAATCTTTCTTAATTATTTAATTGTCCCCCCCCCACAACGAATATAATCAAAACAGTAACATTCAACAATTGTACTTTTCAACAATTGTACTTTATCTATATAAAACGGTTTGTATTACTGTACACATAGATTCGAAAAAGTTGTGAAAAAAAAAAAAAAAAAATATATAAAAAATAAATGTTATCAAAGCCAAGATAAGTTACTTTTCTGCCAAACTGGATAGATATATGTTTCGTGTTTTTATTCAATGTAACATATTTATTCAGCTCGAAAACCATACAGTGTTTACCGATGTATTCGAAATTTCCAGATGGCGTCTCACACCCTCATTAACAGTGTAAGTATGGAAGAAGGTGTTATAAATAAAAAACTATACAAAATGTATAACATTTTTTCCCACACTTACCGTGTTAAAGAGAGAATCAGACGTCATCTTGAATGTTCCAATACATCGGTAAACACTGTATGGTTTTCGAGCTGAATAAACATGTTACATTGAATTGGGAAAAGATGTTATAAATAAAAAACCTAATGAAATACTGTTAAAAACTCGCTCAATACATGTTAATGCGACATAGGTTGACATATATTCGGCGTGTTTTTAATAGTATTTTGTCTATTTTTTTTATTTATAACACCTTTTTCTATACTTACGGTGTGAGACGCCTTCCTGAATTTTCGAATACATCGGTAAACACTGTATGGTTTCCGAGCCGAATAAATATGTTACATTGAATAAAAACACGAAGAAGATATCCAGTTTGGCAGAAAAGTAACTGATCTTGGCTTTGAGAACATTTATTTGTTATGTAATTTTTTTGTTTTTTTGACAACTTTTTCGAATCTATGTGTACAGTAATACAAAGCCCCTTCGGAGGTTGGAATGCCCCCCCCCACCTAAAATGTAGTTGGAAAAATCGATTTTATAGTGAGATTAAAGAATGGTTAGTCTAAAAAAAGGGTGAAAAACAAAACAAATAAGCAATTAATAATTATTACCAAAAGCAATAAATGCTAGTTTTTTTTTACTGGCACAAATAGAGTTGGATACACAAGTAATAGTCGTAGAGTGATAGAGTGTAAGTAAAACCTGGAATATCCGGTTGTTTCGTTTCGTTTTAACAATGGAAAGAGCAGAAAATGGAGAGAAAAGAAAGAAAGAAGGAAAGACCGAAAGGAAAGATAAAGATAGCGAAGTACCCCCACCACCATCACCCATAAAGCAAAAAGACAACGAAAGGTAAGAAAGAAAGAAAGAAAGCAAAAAAGCACGTAAGGTAAGAGCGAAACGGAAGTTGTGTTTGTGTAAGTAAGTAAGTTTGGTGCGTTTCAAGTAAATGTCAATTTAGGTTTTCATTAAACTTTAACCACGCGGGTTTTAACGAAATCGAAGTAATGTAAATGTGAATTCAATTCCAGGTAACGGATTGTGTTCTGTTTGAATCTAATTTTATTATAATAAATGCTTTATAAATTGTGTTTATGTTTTATGCTAACCAATGGCAAAGTAAGCGTGGTTCGTTTCAGTGTCAGTCCAGTCCAGTTTTTAGATAAATTCTAACCGGTGATCGGTTTTAAATGTCTCCTGTGAACGTTCTGGTACGGTGTAAGTGAGTGGCTGTGGTAGGAGGAATTTGTTAGAGAGAGTTTACTTTACTACTTCCATTAAATGTAACCGATTTTTACAGTGGACTCTCACCAGACAGAATATAGGAAACTGTGATCAGCGAGATCCTTGATATGTAATAACCCTATAACATACGGCAGATGTCGTGATTCAGTTTGTGAATGATACGGCTGCACCAAATGTATACAGGTGCAGTCCTATAAACGTCAAAGTCGGAGGGGAAAAAATGAGTTCATTTTATTTATATAGAGAAGAGAAGATTGAATACAATCTGAGATAATCTGGCCTATAGGATTCTCATCTACCTATACCTACGCCCCCTTTTGTTTGGACTTAGAAATTTTAATGTGAATACACGTTGACTTGCCTTGGCCTATAGGATTCTCATCTACCTATACCTACATCCCCTACTGTTTGGCCGTTGAAATTTTCATTTGAATGCATGCTCGCTCAGGTGGCTTGGTCTATTTGCTTCTGATCTACGTATACCTACATCCCCTCTTGTTTGGACTTAGAAATTTTCATTTGAATACACTTTAACTTGTCTTGGGCTATTAGCTTCTAATCTACGGATATCTACATCCTCTCTTGTTTGAACTTAGACATTTTCATTTGAATACACGCTGACTTGTCTTCGTCTATCTACATCCCCTCCTGTTTGAACTTTGAAATTTTCATTTAAATACACGTTGACTTGTCTTTGTCTGTTAGCTTCTTATCTGCCTATAGCTACATCCCCTCTTGTTTGGACTTTGAAATTTTCATTTGAATACACGTTTACTTGTTCGTCATGTAGCTTTTATCTACCTATACCTTCATGCCTTGTTGTTTGAACTTAGAAATTTTCATTTGAATACATGCTGACATGCCTTCGTCTATTCGCTTCTTATCTACCTATACCTACATCCCCTGTTGTTTGAACTTAGACATTTTCATTTTAATACACGCTGACATGTCTTGGTCTATTAGCTTCTTATCTACCTATACCTATATACCCTCTTGTTTGGACTTAGAAATTTTCATTTGAATACACATTGACATCTCTTGGTCTATAGGAGTGTCATCTACATATACCTACATCCACTCTTGTTTGGACTTAAAAATTATCAATTGAATACACGTTGAACTGTCCTGGTCTATTAGCTTCCCATCTAGTTATACCTACATCCCCTACTGTTTGGCCTTTTGAAATTTTGATTTGAATAAACGCAGACATTTCTTGGTCTATTAGCTTCTCATCTACCTATACCTACGTCCCCTGTTGTTTGAACTTAGAAATTTTCATTTGAATACACGCTGACATGTCTTGGTCTATAGCATTCTCCTCTACCTATAACTACACCCTCTATTGTTTGAACTTAGAAATTTTCAATTGAGTACACGCTTACATGTGTTGGTCTATTAGCTTCTCATCTACCTATACCAACATTCCATCTTCTTTGGACTTAGAAATGTTTAATTTAATTGCACATTGACTTGTCTTGGTCTATAGGATTCACATCTACCTATACCTACATCCACTCGTGTTTGGACTTAGAGATTTTCAATTGAATACACGTTCACCTGGCTTAGTCTATTAGCTTCTCATCTACCTATACCTACATCCCCTACTGTTTGGCCTTTGAAATTTTCATTTGAATGCATGCTCAGGTGTCTTGGTCTATTTGCTTCTGATCTACGTATACCTACATCCCCTCTTGTTTGAACTTGGAAGTTTTCATTTAAATACACGCTCACATGCCTTGGTCTCTTCGCTTCTGATCTACCAATACCTACATCCCCTCTTGTTTGGACTTGGAAATTTTCATTTAAATACACGCTGACTTGTCTTCGTCTATTAGCTTCTTATCTAGCTACATCCCCTGTTGTTTGACTTAAGAAATTTTCATTTGAATACACGTTGACTTGTCTTGGTCATGTACCTATACCTACATCCCCTCTTGTTTGAACTTAGAAATTTTCATTTAAATACACGCTGACTTTTCTTGGCAATGTAGCTTCTTATCTACCAATACCTACATCCCCTCTTGATTGAACTAAGAAATTTTCATTTAAATACACGCTCATGTGCCTTGGTCTCTTCGCTTCTGATCTACCAATACCTACATCCCCTCTTGTTTGGACTTAGAAATTTTCATTTGAATACACTTTGATTTGTCTTGGGCTATTAGCTTCTAATCTACGGATATCTACATCCTCTCTTGTTTGAACTTAGTGTGTATTCAAATGAAAATTTCTGACTTTTATTGGTCTATGTACATCCCCTCTTGTTTGGACTTAGAAATTTTCATTTGAATACACGCTGACACGCTTGGTCTATTCGCTTTTTATCTACTTATACCTACATCCCCTCCTGTTTGAACTTCGAAATTTTCATTTAAATACACGCTGACATGTCTTGGTCTATTAGCTTCTTATCTACCTATACCTACATCCCCTATTTTGAAAATAATAATCTATATTTATTTTATGATATACTAGCGGGGGTACCCGGCGTTGCCCGAGTGTTTGTTTCCGGGACGGGGGGGGGGAGTTTTAAAAAAATGTTATGGTAGGTAAGTAGGAAGGATCAAACCTGGAGTCATGAGTAAAAGTAGGAAAATAAAGTGTGAAAAAAAAAAAAAACAAACATCTGCAACGTTAACAGTTCGGCCACCAAGAAAAGTCCATTCCAGTTGTTTAGGAAAAAAAAACGACTACGGTAGGTCGGCGCGAACGTGAAAATATAATGTGAATTGTCCAGCACGCTAACCACTACGCCACAGAGCACTGCGGGAAAAAATGAGTTCATTTTATTTATATATATATATATATATATATATATATATATATATATATATATATATATATATATATATATATATATATATATAGAAGAGAAGAGATAAATATATATTTATATATAATTAAGACATCTTCTGTTCTGCTAATTTGGTGGTTTCCGTCGAGACTCGCAAAAAAACGGGATTTAAACTGCAGAAGTACCAAATATACTTGTACGGTATTACTGGACAAATATTTAATATAATTCTATTCTTACTTTGTAAAAGAAAAATGTAGATCGTTCTCGATAACTGTACATTCAAAGAACATCACATAAATATAGGTGTTCCCCAAAGGCTGATTTGTATACGTTTATTTTTTCTTATCTTCATAGACAACCCAGAGAATGAAATCGCGATTGAGATTAGTATATTTGATGTGACCACATCATGCTCTATTCTCGGTATTCAGTCACACACCTAAGATAATGCTTGCAGTCTTAGATAATGACTATCAGTTTGTGGAGAATGGATTAAAAATGGATGGTTACATTCGAGGCTACAAAGAAAAAGCTATTTTCCTAGTTTTTTTTTACAAAGGAGTTACCACTTAACAAGGCCCGGATGCCACTCGAGGATAAGGGTTTATGAGTGTACGGTAGTCAATGGGAAAATATCGTAGTAGTCAAAGTTTTAAAAAATTACCGCCTTTTTTTTTACTTATTTTGCTCAAACTACACCTCCAAACACCCGGGCAACGCCAGGCTTAAATGCTAGTGTACTTTTGATCATAGTTAAGTTTTATTATCATTATTTATTACTATTATTCATGTTATGGAAATTTTAATATTAGTTCACGTATCGAGTTCCTAGTTTTTTGTGCTTCGATGAATTTTTTTAGTGGTTTCCGTAAATTCTCTCTTAGATGTCGCTATTTCTTTCTTAACGTTACTTCTAGCTTCTATGTACTTCTGTATGTCTGAACTGGACTTATGTCGGTTAAATCTGCGGTATGCATGCTGCATTTGAGCAATGGCAGTTGCGCAAGTCGAAGTAAACCATTGGGGAGAGTGGGGCTTACTATTAAATTTCCGCATGGGAACATGCGCTTCGATTGCAGCTTTGAACCATTCAGTGGTCTCGTTTGTGCATTGTTCAGCAGGATTTCCCTATGGGGCATATCTGATAAGATCTCTGATGGCTTCCCAGTCAGCCTTTTTATAATGTCTCGTTGTTTTAAGCACTGGCTCTTCAGTTTTGGCACTAGAGTTTAGGGCGATTTCAACCATTATTACTTCATGATCAGCGTTCCTAAGTGAGCTGTCGGCATTCGTTATACAATCATCGGGAACTTTGATCCGCTGCACCACAATCCTTGCACAAGGACTCGTGACGCAGTGAATAGAGTTCAACACGATACATTTGAACATTTTCATCAGAAAAAAAAAACCGAACGTTGTATTGTGTGATAAACAGTTGTACTGGACTCAACGAGTTCTGATTTAGGAGAGGTGTGGTTGGGATTGTGCAACCCTAGCCTCACAATTACACGCGCAGGTAAGAGGTTATCCTTAAACTGTGTCGGATATTTACTCAACAGTCAAAACAATGATAAGAATATTCTGTTGTCATAGCCCTACGGACATTAAATGGCATATATATATATATATATACTAATAATTTAATGCTCGTAGTATGTTATTTTCACTTTTTTCAATTTTTATTATTATCACTTTCTATCCTCCTTTTTAATAAATAGAATCTCTCGATCGTATACTTTATATTCTAGAAACCGTGACACGTATGGTAAAGATACTCATCATAATCTTCATGCAGTCCGTCAGCCTTGATGATGACTAGTCGGGGCCTCAGTGCTTTATCCTTCGGAACAGGACTTTCCACCTTGGCTCTTAACTTGCTTGTGCAGTGTAGGTGTAGTATCTGTTGCGCATCAGATAAACACCCTTATGCTTATACTCATTTCCAGTGGAGCGAACCCGCGACGACTGGCAGCAGATAAGACTGCAGTTTCTGGCCGAAAGTAATCTCAGTGAGGTAGACAGTCGCTCTAACGTGTCCACTACTACGCCTTTTCTTCCTAGATGAGGTTCCATAGCCTTTTAAGGAAAACTGCAAGGCAGCAGTAGGATTTGAAGTCAGAGTTCCCATCTTGTTGTGATACGGCCCACAAGGCAGTGGTGTTTGATTTTGAGGTCGGTTTCCCAAGTCTTCGCCCAATCAATGGTACCCACAAGACAGTAGAGTAGGGGGTGGTAGTGTACCAGGGCGTGTTCACACATCGGTGGGCCATAACGCACTACCTCTGGAGTCCCCTATTACTCCGAGATCTCCTACAGGTTTAACCTGGGGCCGCAAGGTACCCAGTTACCGTGTGTGCCCAACGTGGAGGCACTGTAGGAGTCTTGATGATGGAGAGGCTATGTACTGGCAGGGTAAAGATACTACGGTATTAAGATATATGCATATTACTTAGTGCGTCGGCATTCTTTTAAACATAGCAGAAATACAATAACGGGATAATGAAAAACTCAACTAATGTTTATTGTTTTGCTCTCATTTACAGAATGCGATATTCGAGGTGACTTTATGTTTGCGGTTGATGAGTCAGGAAGTATCTTGCCTAAGAAGTTTAACCAGATGGTTGATTCTGTAATGTTTTTCATCAAGAGTATCGACATTGCAAATGGAAAAGCACGCATCGGAATTATCACATTCGCATTGGACGTTTTCGTCCACTACGATCTGGACGCATTCGACGATAAACTAGATCTTCTGTTTGTCTGCAATCTTCTCCGCTATCATTACAAAGGAGGACCAACATTTACCCACAAAGCGTTGAGATACCTGGTGGAATATTCGTTCACTACTTTAAGAGGTGACAGGCCAAGATTCTGCAATTATGCTATCGTTTGTTCAGATGGTCGCTCAAGATTCCCATGGAAGACAAAGTACTACGCGGAACGATTACACCGCAAAGCCACCGTTTTTGCTGTCGGTATTAGGCCAAAAGTTAATAAGCATGAAATGTACCTCATCGCCAGTTACCCGAAATATACCTACGTGATTATGACATGGTTCTGGAGATTGAAACGAGCCATGTTGAGAGTATTGGCTCAAGTATGTAGAGGTAGGTTTTTAACTCTGTTATACAAAAGCCATCTGGCGACTTTCAGATTTTGTTTTAAGTATTTTTTGAAATGAATAACTTACATTTCATATCTTTCAATATAAAATATATTAATTTTTAAAAGTAATAGTTTTTATTGAATCTACTTAACTATGTAACGTTACGCACCTGTTAAAATTTATACCCACACGTTGTATACAAACAGTCGCAGAGAAGCAAACAAAAGAAAAGCATTCTACTCACTATATTTTTTTCAGTTGAAACAAAAGATTTACAGGTACTTCAAGAATAAAACCTTGTCTGTTGTTGAAAAGTCTTCTCGTAATCCAATGTACTTAAAAAGACGCTGTCGTGTCGAACACGTTACTCTGCCTTTGTCCAGTCATGTTAAGGGCGTATCTTTTCCCGTCGCTCTCGGGCCGCATGTGTAACACGTCTATTTCTGTCCTTTTCGGTCCACGTTTTTCTTTTATCATAATCGTTTTATTTCTTCCTCTTCTTCTTCTTCTTCTTCTTCTTTTGTTATTCTTCACTGTAACGCCACCTCGCACACGGCTATGACATTTGCATACATTAGCTGTCGTATACCGCTGCATCCATACGCGCATCCGTACTCTGTTACAACTTTAAAATTAATGAAAGTAATATTTTAAGATAGGCTTTTTTTGTAATTAACACAATTTTTATCATTAAATCGCTATAATTAATGTCGATATCAACCAAGTCATTGCATATATAATTCAAACACGGTAGTGTTTGAATATATGGTTAAGTGGTAGTTTTACTCATTTAGAACTGCTTTAAAGCTTCACCGCTCACTCATTTTGTGACCAAATTTCAAACAATTTTTACAGTTCATAGACCACCTTCTTCATTATATATTTAAAAATGTTTTCAATTTTCATTCAGAAAAACAAAAGTTGTAATGAAATTATTGTGTTCAAAAATTCTCAGAAAATGTAAGGAACGGAGCGACAGTTTTTTTTTCTTATTGCCTATTGGTTACCATAGCAACTTTTGCCACATTCACGTTTTATAGATACGATTTCTTCTAACAAACGGTTTCTTATGATAAGCTGTCACTTACCATAGCAACTTCAACATTCAGTCAGAAGTGCTTTTTGTGTTTCAAGCCCCGATTGGTTTTCCGATAGACGTTCAGCCAGAGGAGTTTGTTGTATTTCAAACCTTGATTGGTCTTTCGATTAACCTTCAGCCATATATATATATATATATATATATATATATATATATATATATATATATATATACTTAAAAAAGAGTCCCGGCTTTCACATACCGAATTGCGCAGGCAAATTGACTTCTACTTTCCTTAAATTTCTTTACAGACTTATTCATAACATAAATAATGTAGTATCATTATATTGTATACTAACCTGGGTTTCCGGCGTTGCCCGGGTTTTTTTTGGGGGGGGAGCAAAAAATACAAAAGTAGTGCTAGGCAGACAAGCTCGAACCCGTGACGCGAAGGTGGAAAAAAGTGAAACAAAATCTCCATGACGCGACCGGAAATTCGGAACGTAAAAATTAAGCAAAGTTAATCCAACCGATACGATGACTTGCAAAAATGGCTCGCAAAAAAATCGACCTTTCCTTGTAGAAAACTGCCCAGTTGAGAGTGAAGGTTTTATTGTTTTTGGCCAATTTTTCGATATTTGTCGTCCGAGACGTCGGGTTCAAAATAATACCGATCTCGTGAACATCCGTCACCTCTGTCAAAAGTTTAAGGCAGACATACATACATACATACATACATACATACATACATAAATTTCAACAGAAAAGTGAGATTTATATATATATAGATGAAGTAAATTGATCTCTCTCTCTCTCTCTCTCTCTCTCTCTCTCTCTCTTCGGCTTCCTTACTCTAAAGAGAAATAGTGTTACTAAAAAAAGAAATATCGTTTGGCTTTGTTTTTTTATAAAACCATCGATCGTTAATATTTTTAAGCATACTTTTTTTTACTTCACATGTTTGGCTTGTTATTTTTAGTTTAACTATCGTATCTAACTATTTTTAACCTACTAATAACTTTGGTAACGTTTTCATAACATGTAAGTTAATATTGCAATATGTATGATAGTCGCCTTTTTATCGATAACAACCTCTAATTATATGAAATGTTTTTATATACAAACCGCCATTACAGCTTGGTGACGTCAAGGTCACGTGACATGACTAAGCGTTTATTAAATTACGTATAAATATCGTTAAAATGTCATTTTTTGCACCCCCCCCCGTAGAAAAACGGGCGGCTGAATAACTTAGAGTTGACCTTTTGCGCCAAAACATCGAGATTTGTCGTCCGGAGACCAAATTTGTGAATTTTTGTTCTGTCTGTCGAAAGTTTTTGGCGGACATACATACATATATACACACATTTTCGCTTTTATATATATATAGATGAAGTAAACTGAGATTCCTTCCTATTTCTATGCTTGGAATCAGCAACTACACAGAAGCGTTTCTTTCTTCATTCGTCATCGACATCTATCGGTTCTTGTTTGCCAAAGAAGAATTTTAATTTTCAATCATGTTTACATTTAGATATTTTGTCCGCTTATCGGCTTCTGTTTTGATTACTTATGTGATAGACAGAGTCGGAAGAGATAAACTTCTTGGTGTCAAGTCTTCTTTACTGCTACCAGCATCGCTAGGTTCAAATATTTCGCAGTATATTAATTTAAGTTACACGAATTGTTTAAAATATTTTTACAGATAATTATTTTTTGTTTAATATTCTTTTCAATGTGCCGGGTAACATCGGCTCAAAAAGAGTGTGTCACCAATCCGTTCTGATAATACTTTTGTGTCCCGGGTTTCTCGCTGGCCTATCCTAGTTGCATAAATAGATCTAATTTTATATGTGATGTTTGTGGGTTGCTTGTGTGATAATTAGGGTGATTTTTTTCTATAACATACTTTTTTCTTTTCTTTTTTTTTCTTTTTTTTTTTTTTTACAGATTTGATACCCAGACCACCATGCATGAAATGTACAAAGGGCTGCAAATGTCTACCAGGTAAGCAAAAACGTACAAAAAAACATTTACACAGACAAAAAAATAAAATAAATAGAAATTAAATTTAAAAAAAAATAAATAAACAATTTAAATTTATAATTGTTAAATACATACAGACACTAGTGTTTCATCCTTTCGGAAATAATCAGTGCAGGGTGTCACGATTAACACCAGTCGAGAGATTCAAACCCGGCAACGGAAGTCGTGTCTGGCTTCATTAACAAAGACCCGAACCATTCGGCTACCGTTAACCGCGATACAGTTGAGATTTAAACATTTATGTTCTTTAAATTCTTTTAAGGTCAGTCAGAGTGGTCTAATCATATGACGATCTGCGCATATGAGCTAAGTTGACTGACTTATTTCAACTGAAAGTGCTCAACGATAAGAAACAAGTTTCTTAAAGGGGCTGACATAACTTTTTTTACTGTAATAATTATTAAGTACCTATATATATATAATCTGAGGTAATTGTTTTCCAGAGATTAAGTAACGAATGAAGTTTAACGAGGTTAATACGAGAGTGCGCCATACACAAGTAGAGCAGGGTATACTCTTTATTTGTTTTTACATAAACAGCAATATGTTGCTACACAGTCATGAGCATGTTTCGGTTAGCTAGTTGCCAGTAGCGATACAGCTTATACAAAAGCAAAAAACTGTATCGCCTAAAGGGATATCTAATTAGCTAACCGAAACACGCTCATGAATGTGTAGCAAAATATTACTGCTTATGTAAAAACAAATAAAGAGTAGGAGCCTTGACTGTCGTATAGACGGTCGGGTTTCAAACCAGGCTTGAGGTAGTTGCCTGTCTAGTCGCACTGATGAACTGTGAAATAGCGAAACAGTACTGTATGTGGATGACTATATATATGTGTGTGTGTGTGTGTGTGTGTGTGTGTGTCTAAATTTTATTATGCTGACTTATTATACCTGGCTAGGGATGAGTTAGTCTTTATTAAGAAATGAAAACGAATTTTCCTCACTGTATAATTTCATTCATTTTTCTATAATCATTTGACACCAAGATTGAATTTTTCATATTTATTTTTCAGGCATGAAATGCTGCAATAGATGTTGTCGGGACACAGCTACTGTTTTGAGTTAGGTAAGTAAACCAAACTTTGGAATATATCTAGAAAGTTTTGAATTCACACACATATACATATATGTGTGTGCGTGTGTGTTTATATATGTACATATACATATGTATATATATATATGTGTGTGTGTGCGTGTGTGTTTATATATATGCATGTGTGTGAGAGAGAGAGTGAATGTGTATGAGAAAGAGAGTGCATATATATATATATATAGAGAGAGAGAGAGAGAGAAAGAGAGAGAGAGGAGAAATTGAAAGAGACAAGAAGAGAGATTAAATAATTATACATATTGAGCTCTTTTTGATTGAGCACGCTGTTGGATTTTTTATTTCTCAAAAGTACAAATTTAGACCCCTATCCTCATTCGAAGTTTTCATACCTTTAATGTTATTACGTCTGGCGTTTAATGTTATCACGTCTGGCGTTTCTCATCTGAAAAGAATCACAGTTAAAGCCATTAAAGTTTTACAATTTCTCCCACCCCCCTCTGCCATTGGCAATATATGTGTATCTGTAGACTATGTTTGACGAGACGAATATCATGATGAAAGGCGCAGAAATAGCACTGCACATGCGCGACTGGACCGAACCTGAGATCTGTACTCATTTGCATACGAGTGGGTCTATGGGCATATAACACGGTCGATTTCTGAGTGTGGATAGTCTTCGTTTCTGAGTCAGGCAAATTCTCGCGTATTATTTGTTTCATTAGCGACTGTCGTTGTAGAAGTAGAGGAGAGAGAAGTAGACGACGAAACAGAAAGTCCGACGTAGTTTCTTTCAAAATAATTAATATTTTCGGTTGCACTAAGGGTTTAGTTGACAAAAGGGGGGTACATCAGATGTATTGATAGACCTGTTTTTCCTTGCCCCACCCTTCATTAAAGCCACTTTTGTCTAATTTGTGTTTTTTGAAAATTGTATATATATAAACAAGCATATATATATATATATATATATATATATATATATATATATATATATATATATATATACTTATTTTTCGGTGGGAAGGTATCCAAAATTGAAAAATAATTGAATTTCAACAAGGGTCGTTGATAGTCCTCAATCGTAAGAGAGCAAGTTATATATTTTTTATTTTTTATGTAAATACAGTCATATCTTGCTACGATGTGCAGACCGTTTCAATCATATTTGATTTCATCAGGCAAGAAAAATTAAGGTACAAAAACTAAAAAGGTTAAACACCTTTTCCAATTTTGAAAAAAGAGAGTTCGCCATGAATGGCGATGGATGAAATTTGAGTTATTATTCATATTGAGATAAGAACTCAGATTTCATCCATCGCCATTCATGGCGAATTCTTTCTTTTCAAAATTGGGAAAGGTGTTAAACCTTTTTAGTTTTTTTCTACCTTAGTTTTTCTTGCCTGGTGATATCTAATATGATTGAAACGGTCTGGACATCATAGCATAATATGACTGTATTAACATATATATATATATATATATATATATATATATATATATATTTATATATATATATATATATATTTATATATATATATTTATATATATATATATATATATATATATATATATATATATATAATGTGTATGTGTTCGCATATGTACGCTTTTATATTAATATACGTATTTCCGTGTAAAACATTCATGTTATTAATACTTTTTTTCTTTTTATTTCAGTATTCAAAACCAAATGAATCCAACATCACTGGTGATATTTATTTCAATTAATTATCCTCCATCGTTCACAATTTTGTAACAATTTTTCTAATATAATATATATGCACACTGCACAGATATCTATATACATAATTATCTCTGTATCTCTCTGTCTCTCTCTCTCTCTCTCTCTCTCTCTCTCTCTCTCTATATATATATATATATATATATATATAATGAAAATAGTATTATATAAATATCAATATAAAAATGGGAATATTTACAGATTCAATCTTTGTAAAGAAATGCTCAATATTCGAGAGAGAAAACATCAACATACGAAAAGATCGAACAGATGCCAAAAATACAAATGTATTAACTTTTATTGGATCATTAAATGTTCAAAAATACAGAAGAGAAAGGGGAAATCATTATGATATTTGAATATTTAAAAAGCAACTAAATTTCGTAGATGTTATTTTGCATCGTTTAAATCCATGTATATATATATATATATATATATATATATATATATATATATATATATATATATATATATATATATATATATATAATTTAGAGAGGGAATTAGACCTTGAGTCTAAAGAGCAGAGTCTAGTTTAATGTATTATTAAATGTATTAATACTTTTTAAAGAACAGTGCCCATAGTACTGTAGATATATAATAGGCTCAATAGGTATACACTCGTAAGCAAAAAAAAAAAAAATGGGCCAAACAAATAGTACTGTAGATAAACATTTGCAATCAAATATATTTAAACACGATATTTCTTCAGAATAAGAACAAAAATTACTGTTGATTACATTTCTATGTCGATATTGTTTTACATAAAATTATATTTTTAATCTTCTAATCTCTTCTAATCTTTTAAAGTATGCCCAACGTGTATATGGAAGAACCAGTGTGGAAGTAATAAAGATTGCTATTGGCGTAAGTAACTTTTCTTATTTGGGTAATTAAACATAAGCAACAAATTGTATTTATTATTAATAATAGTGTTACAGAAGTATTTCTATTATCATAGAATAAACCGGTTGTTAATAATTTAACAATATATTTGAATAGAGTAAAATAAACATATACATTCGAATATAGTATGTGATCAATTAAATCAATTGGAAATTGTAGAAAAATAACAATATACTTGGCTAAAATAAAATTAAAATATAGATTCAAATATAGTATATAATCGATAAAATCGACTAAAATAAAAAAAAATTTAAGAACATATTTAGGTAAATAGAAATATGGATATATTATGTAATCGATACAATCGATTGAAATTCGATTAAATTATAGAACATGTTTGCATAAAGTAAAATTAAAATATGGTTCCGGATTATATAATCGATAAAATCGATCGGAAAAAAATAACTTTAGGAACATAGTCGGTTAATAACCATATCTTTATATGGAAACAAAACTAAATACCATAGTTGTATGTGCTCTCCTATTAATCATAAAAGATGCGAAGAAAATTTTGTCTCTTAATTACATATTAGATTAGTATATAATTTAAATGACAAAATTATGTTCATTAAATTATTTCTTTCGTGAAAATTAGGACAAAATAATTACGTGAATTATTAATGAAAAGTTTGTTCGTTACAATAAAGTATTTTGTGAATGCGTTGTTAAAAATCTGTTTGTGTATATGAAGTACTAGTTAACATCAAATTTGCGATGATGTCTGTTTTTCAGCTAGAGGAGCTCTACATAGAAAGAATGAAACTGCTGAATTTCTCTTAAGTAGATAACGTAATATTGCAAGATGTTACAAAATCCTCCCATTCTCCCTTGTAGGAAACTGGAGAACACTTAATGTAGACCAGAATCTTTGAGAACTTGACTTTTGAGTTATTTCTTATATTTATATTTGAGATATTTCTTATATTTATATTTTACTAGCCTGGGTGCCCGGCGTTGTTTGGAGATGTATGTTGAGCAAAAAAAAAAACAGTGGTAGTAGGCTAGCAGGCTAGAACCCGTATCGTGAAGAAAAAAGTGAAAAAACGTGACGTCTTTGCCGTTACGTCCATCGCCAAACCGAATGTGGCGAAGGCTTTAATTAAAGCTAGTCAATTGAAAAGAGGGGATGACTTTCGAAAATATCGGTGAAAAAAGCAACCCTCCTTGTAGAAAAGTGCCAAGTTGCGGGTGAAGAAATTAATGCCTTAGGCTAATTTTTGGATATTTGTCGTCCACAAGGTCGAGTTTCAAAACTATACTGATCTCGTGAAAATATGTCCCTTCTGTCGAAAGTTTTAGGCAGACATACATGTATACATTTAAACAGACAGGTGAGATTTATATTCTAGAAGATTACTATGTTCCAAATATGAACAGATAAATTATAGTTTGTTTTTTTTCTTTTTTTTTGTTTCTCAATTTTAAGTTATTCTTTTACATTAATTAAAAGTCAAATATGAACAGATAAAATTATAAAGGAATAAACGGCGAATCAAATGAGGCATAGGTTGTTTAAGCAGTTACATTTAATTTAGCTTAAATGTGTGTTTATTGGAAAAATGACAGATGTGCAGTTTCTTTTTGGCGATACTGTACGTACATATATTCTCACCCACAGACATATATGAATATATACACATTTTTAGTTTTATATAAACTCTGCGTATATTTTATTGAACATGTTTGTCCTTCTTTATCTTTCAGCAAAGACAGAGTGCTTTAAAGGATGTTGCCATTCAAAACTCTGTAAGGTAAGCACTCATCCATGTTAGCATGCTATAATTACAAAGTAGTAATTGTTTTACTGTGCAGAAAACGATTGAAGTAAATGAATATTACATTCGCTAATCCATTCAAAAAATATCTTTCAATGTTTATTTCGGGGTGGAGTCGTGCAGCATCTCTTTCGCTGTCATGATGTCATCCTCGAGACATTATCTCCCTTTTTTGTAGAGAAATCGTTTAGAACCTATTTTGCTGTCATGATACCCCGAAGAACTTTGGACAAAAATTAAGGAAAAGTCGGACGCTCTTTTAACTAGAGTATTGCCGCGGGCTAATTTAATGAATGCCCAAAAGATTGCTGACTGTCCAATGCAGAAGGTCTATGTTACTAAATATTTACAATATTCATTGTGTTCCTGTTGTATTTGTGATGCACTGATGTTCTAAAGTTGCATTTAAATAACAATGACGTCATCTTCCCAAGTATTACCTCCGCGTTTCGGGGGTCAGCGATGTATATGTACGTTCCTTATAATACTATATTCCAAGTTATTACCTCTCCGCTTTTTTTTTTTTTTTTGATAGAGTAGTGTTCTGTGATTATGATACCATCCTCCCAGTCATTATCTCCTCATTTTGGAAATTAGTGTAGTTTAGTCGTCATATACATTGGCAGAAAAATGTCGCTGGGGAAGGGGCATATTTTTGCTAATAGTCATGAAATATTATTGTTTCGGTTCTTTTCCCCTTGCAAATAAAAAAATAAAAAACAATTATTTAATATTTTATATGGTGTTCTCAACCCATTCAATCTATAAGTTTGGAGATGTCCGGGATATAACGTAGCCACGATGATGTAAACAAAAAATTAAATAAAAACAGTTGATGCTCGCTGCGAGTGTATATGTATATATTTTTTTACGTTTTCACTCTAAACAAGGCCCATTGCCACTGTGGTGTAGGGGGCTACTATCGGGGTCAGCAACTACAGGGGCACTATGTTGGGATTTGGGAAGCAAGATGTCGGTTTACGTTACACTTGAACTTCTGCATGTCAGTACAGTTGGGGAAGCAGGGACCTAGAATGGAATTCCAGAGTCTAGCGGTTCTGGGGAAGAAACTACTAGAGTAGAAAGATATTTTACGTCTAGGGATCTCTACTGTGTGACGGTGGGATTTAGCTGCCGGTTGGGTTTGTCGAGGGTGTCTACGTCGTGGGGGCACAAGTATCTACAGTTCGTCAGAGCATTCACCATTAAAATACTTGTAGAACAGGCAGAGGAATGCAACGTTTCGTCAATGGAACAGAGGCTGAAGCTAGAGTCCATTTCAGGGCCTATCGGGTTGGTGACTCTCTTTTGAACTTTGTCTAGGAGCGAGAGACTAGCAGCAGATGCACCAGCCCAAATGTGACAGCAATACTCCATACATGGGCGAATGGTTGCCTTATAGAGGTACAGGATACTTTCAGGTGTCAGTAGTTTTCTAGCACGGTAGAGAGAGCCTACCTTCCTCGCAGCGGCCCTGGCAATGTTTTCAATATAATTGTTCCAACACATGTTTCCTGTGAACGTTAGGCCAAGTAGTTTGAAAGACGTACTCTCAGACAGGGAGTCACTGGCCATTGCTATTGGTGGCAGAGAAGGTTTCTTGTAATTATTGAAGGAAACCAGTTTAGTCTTGGCAGCATTGAATGTGACCATCCATTTTTGTCCCCATTCCACTACAGATTGGAGGTCATCCTCTAGTGTTTTTGCCATTTCTTTAGTTATGTGTTCATTTGTTTTCCTGTCATGCCTGTTATAGAGTGTGGTGTCATCAGCATATATACCCATCTCAGAGGCAGTTTGGTCGGGGAGGTCATTAATAAATATTAGGAACAATAGAGGTCGAAGGATAGACCCCTGAGGCACTCCCGTATTTATATCACACTGTTTAGATGTATGACCGTCGAGGACAACCTGGATTTTTCTCTTATCTAAGAAGGATTTAATTATGTTGAATATTCTACCAGTGATACCGTATGATTTAATTTTCCTGATGAGACCCTCATGCCATACCCTGTCAAAAGCCTTAGATATATATAGAGCTACCGCTCTGCCCTCCCCCGCTTTGTCCAGTGAATGGTATATACGTTCAGAGATTACAGTGAGGATGTCTGCTGTGGAACGGGCTTGTCTAAATCCATATTGTTTGTCAGTCAGAAGTTTGGCATCTGTAAGGTGGCGGACTAGAGCATGGTTAATTATGGTCTCAAATATTTGAGCGAAACGTGGGAGGAGGCTAATGAGGCGATAATTTGCTGGGTCAGTTCTTTCGCCAGAAATCTTGAATACTGGTACCACAGAAGCAGTTTTCCAATAGCCCGGAAAGCATGATTCATTAAGGCATTTGTTGTAGAGTTTGAAGAGAACTGGAGATACTTTGGCTAAGCACTTTTTTAATAGCACAGCTGGGATGAGATCAGGTCCACATCCTTTTGAAGTGCCAAGATTTTTTATGATAGCATGTACCTGAGCAGGGATGATTATTAGAACGTCTAGCGTGGCGTCTGTCTGCAAAGGAAAGTCAGGCAGGGGGTGGTTGGAAGGGTCCAATGTGGAGTTTGAAGCAAACCGGCTGGCAAGCATACTAGCCTTGTCGGTTGCTGAGCAGACAACCTCGTGATTGTTGGTTAGTGGGGGAATTGTAGATTGCCCATTATTTACTACACTGTTGTAGATTTTCCAGAAGTCACGAGTTCCTAATATTTGTGCTTCGATGCGTTTTTTAGTGGTTTCAGTAAATTCTCTCTTAGCTATCGCTATTTCTTTCTTAACGTTACTTCTAGCTTCTATATACTTATGTCTGTTTGAACTGGACTTATGTCGGTTAAATCTGTGGTATGCATGCTGCCTTTGAGCAATTGCAGTCGCGCAAATAAAAGTAAACCATTGGGGAAAGTGGGGATTGCTATAAAATTTCCGCATGGGAACATGTGCTTCCATTGCTGTTTTGAACCATTCAGTGGTCTCGTTTGCGCAGTCCAGCAGGAAGAGAAAAAATATTTCCCCATGGGGTATCTCTGATAAGATCTCTGATGGCTTCCCAGTCAGCCTTTTTATAATATCTCGTTTTTTTAGCACTGGCTCTTCAGTTTTGGGTCTAGAGTTTAGGGCAATTTTGGCCATTATCACTGCATGATCAGCATTCCCGAGTGGGATGTCAACATTTGTTATACAATCCTCGGGAACTGTGGTCAGAAACAGATCTAGAAGTGATGCGTGTTGTTCTTGCTGGTCAGGGAAACTGGTTGGAAACGTAACCATTTGTGATAAGGAGTGAGATATAGCAAAGCTATGTGTTGTTGCGCTACCCGCTGCATCTGTGTGAGTAGAGAATCCAAGCCAGTTTTTGTGGTGAACATTAAAGTCACCAAATACATGTACTTGTGCGCTAGTGTCGAGGGAGAGTGCTGTGTCTATGCTGTCAGAGACTTTGTTTATTATGGTGCAGTCCTGGGTCGAGGGAGAGCGGTAGAGAAAATAAAAGTAGCTAATGTTATGTTGTATGTTTAGTCTAAAGCATATAAAAGCTTGATCGTCCGTTTCTAGGTTTGTTTCTTTAGTCAGGAGGAGGGTGTTACGAATGTAAACTCCAAGTCCGTGAATATGTCTGTCAGAGTCCTTACGGCAGAGTGGGATAGCCAGGCATGTTAAAGTAGTTAGAGAGGATAGAGGAGAGTAGGTTAGTTTCGCTTAGTGCTAAGATATCCGGGGTATTTGTTAGGAGAAATGCTTCAACATCAGATAAATTAGTTCTAAATTGTTAGTGAATGCAAGCCTCAAGGAAGGAGGCAAGTTAGATTTGTTTGTCCCAAGGCCTGGTTTAAGCTTATTTTTTATTGTACTGTCATCATATTTTTAAAGAGTCTCAGTTAGGTAAGGGGGGCTGAACAAGAGGTTATGCAGTGTATCAGACATGCAACACAAGTAGACCATTAGCTGACCTTTCTTCAACTAGGACTGTGGCCTCAGGAAAGCCCATCGGGGATGAGTGCAAGGTCCCTTTCCATGCGCGACATGGCACTACAAACATCCCGATCTTATACAACTGTTGATGGAGCAGCCGCTCTAAGCGCTACCAAAGAGTTAGGACTCCTGAAGCACGTTGCGCTATTCCTAATCACAACTTTCATGAAACGGCATTGCTTGAATCTAGTAGCAAGAAGAAGTCCAAGACGACTGGAAATACTGCCGGAATACGCAGAGAGCCTTCCTACATACAGCGTCTGGTATTCCGAAATAAGCACCCATTTAGTACTGATCAGGATAAAGGTCACATAGCTTCTTTGATCTAACGACAACCGATCGGTCAACACGATAATGACATAACGAACTAATAATTAACCATGCATGTTCCGTATGAATTTTTGAAATCTATTTATGTATACATTTCTCGCTTTATTTTTATTTATTCTTTTCTTTCTTTTCAGTAATCACTCAAGAAATCTATTAACAAGTAATCGTATGTACAAACAATCTTACTTAACTTGATATTTGCTACCATATACGCAGGCATATAAGTAGTTCGGTGTTTGTTTTTATTTTTACAAAGGAGTCACCAAACGTGAAGCCCCGGATGTCACTCGAGGATAAGGGTTAATGTGTGTACGATAGTCATTGAGATTATAGCGTAGTAATTGCTAATAGTGGAAATTTGGTATAATTAGGTTATTTAAGACGATGGTTTAATAAAAACTTGTTTACGTTGGACTTGAAGACGAAAATATTATAGCCAGCTGGAAAGCAGACCAGCGGAATAGAGTTCCATAGGCAAGTAGTTCTAAGAAAGAAGCTTTGTTTATGGAATCTACGTTTAAGTTTAGGCACCGATAGAAAGGGTGGGGTTGATAACGATTTGGGCGCGGAGGGAACCATAGATTGGAACTCAATCTTACACTAGTCGTGAAAATAACGACAGAGCAGAGACAAGCCGCAGCATCTCTTCTGAGAGATTACAGAGAAAAAAAAAGATTATCACCTACTAGATTACGAAGTCGGTTTTGAACTCTGTCAATACAAGATAGGGTGCTCCAAGCAGTTCCTGCCCAGATGTGGCAATAGTACTCCATCCGAGGACGTACTTGGCTCTCATACAGGTAGAAGATTGCATTGGCAGTGAGATATTCACTGGAGCTGTAGAATCATCCAACCATTTTTCAGATCAGGAGTGAAGGTCAGACCAAGAAGCTTGTCTAAACATGGAGCATCTTCAAGACGAGAGCCGTTCATTGCAATTGAGGTTAGACAAGGATCAGAGCGTTGATGATGGAAAGAGAGAAGCTTGGGTTTCGATACATTAAAATTAACCAGCCACCTTTTTCCTCGTTGCACCACGTGCTCAAGATCAGAGGCGAGAGAATCAGAGAGGTCTTGGTCGTTCCCGGCCGTTGAGATGTTGCCATAGATGGTAGTGTTGTCTGCATAAATGTCTATGAATGATCTAAGAATGTGATTTGGCATTTCATTGATGAGCATCAGAAAGAGAGTTGGGTCAAGCATAGAACCCTGAAGGATACCAGCATTAATACTGTGAGATTCAGACTACTGTCCATGAGTGCACGTGCATATATATGTATATATATATATATATATATATATATATATATATATATATATATATATATATACACATATATATATATATATATATATAGTGTAGAGAAAGTTGTTAGATGAGAAAAATCATTGGCACCGTCAGTTTCAAACTATAAGGACCGTTTAAGGTATCCTTATCAAGCTCTCTTCGGCCAATATTCGATAGGAGACGAATATTGGCTTAAGAGAGCTTGATAAGTATACCTTAAACGGTCCATATTATCGGGTTTGAAACCGACGGTACCAATGATTTGTCTCATCTAACAACTTTCTGTACACAAAATCTAAATACGCTCTTACATTTTGGATTTTCCTTTTAATTGAGCACTCTGATGGATTTCTTTTTCCAAAAAAAACTAATCATATATATATATATATATATATATATATATATATATATATATATATATATATACTAATGACTGATGTTCAACTGCATCTCCATCAATAATTTTTTAACAAATTATTCGAAAAAAGTATGAATGTGTGTGTGAGGATAACTCAACTTATATACTCAACGAAGTTTTCATCTATAGACTTGGAAACTTGATATATAAAGTATTTAGACATGTTGAAAACTTTTTAATCAGTTTTCATCCGGAAAAGACAGCGGCTAATTCGTCAAAATTGAAAAAATTGTACTTGGAGGGGTGTCATTGGATTTTTATTAGTTTGTCAGCTGTTTCACGACTGCGCATGCCTAAATCGTTTACATGACAGCGTTCTTGTGTTAAGAATAGTAGGTTTGAAAAGATTTTTTAAAGACCTAGGAAGCTGGCCTAATCGTTATCGTCTTTAGGTTTTGGTTTCGCTCTTGAGTCGAGTATTTTTTACTTATAAGAAGTGATCTGTTTAGAAAAAAACATAATACTCGCATGCGTATTACTCAGTTTCTTTCTGTTTTTTACTATATTGAAAACAATCTATTCAGAACAATAAGTTGGATACAATATAAAAGTCAGTAGTGAATTGGCTCTAATAAGAATAAATGCAAAAACTGCGTAAATTAAATATATTTATGCTTATTTTATGACCGAGGTACGCTGACGAGATGCTAGTCTATATATATATATGTATATATATATGTATATATATATATATGTGTGTGTGTGTGTGTTTGTGTGTGTGTGTGTGTAAGCAGGGTACGCCCGGCTTTGCCAGGGCGTAAAATACGCTTAAATATAATATTTTAGTTTGTCCAGATTTCGTATATATTATTATAGTATTGTGATTTCAATAGCAAAAAAAAAGGTATTTAGGTGGCATTAGCTAGAATTGAAACCGAAACTGTAGCATTCAAAGTTGATAACGTTACCACTGTACTAACGAAACATGCATATAAGCCGATGAATGAATGTACATGTTTAACGATTTTTTTCAATTTGGACCCATTTTTTTACCCCTTTAAAACACGTTTAACCGGCTGAAGACCCATAAAAGAACGGCCCGTAAAAAATCCAATCATTTTAGACCTCTAACGCTACTCTACGACTTTTAGTTTCGGAGAAGACAGAGAGACAGACAAACAGATAGACCGATAGACAGACAGACAGACGTATAGCCGTTTATATTTTAGATATATATACTTTCGTTATTGGTCTTCACATTTACGGCCGCTGTATGAGGCCTTGCAATTTCATGATACAATATCACTCTTTTTACTGATGACCCCTGCGTTTGTACTTTATGCCTTTCTTGACCTGGTTCAGTAGATCACCGTATATATTTGACATGTGTGTGTGTGTGTGTGTGTGTGTGTGTGTGTGTGTGTGTGTGTGTGTGTGTGTGTGACTGTCTGTCTGGGCTTACTTGAGCTAATCGCCATTGTTAAATGCGTAATTTACCGGTAAATATTTTCGCAATTATTTATAAGAAAATGATTAATTACTGTTAAATTTTATAACAGACTAAATAAATGTAGTTAACTAGTACTGTTCCTATTTACAATGCCTCCCCACGGGACAGAGTTAGACACCAGGGTCCTTTTTAACATGGAGAAAAGTAACAAAAACTAAAAATTGTCTCAGTCGTGAAGGATTTCTCCTCCACTGAGAAGTGCAGCATCTGAAGAGCAGATACTTATGACATTCGTAATCAAACTGATTAATAAAGGTTAATCATTAATATTCAAAATTATATTATCTCTTTTGTTTCATATTCATTCAGTCAAAGATCGTAAAAATCATGGTGTTAACACTTGATTTCTCCCTCACCCCCTCTCTCTCTCTCTCTCTCTCTCTCTCTCTCTCTCTCTCTCTCTCTTAGTCTTACTGGATTTCAGAAGAAGAATCCATTTAGTAGGCTTCAATCTCTCTCTCTCTCTCTCTCTCTCTCTCTCTCTCTCTCTCTCTCTCTCTCTCTCTTTATAACTGTCGGTGGGCGTCTATGCTTGCCCCGTCGTAAGATACGCTTAAATATATTTTAATTCATGCCGCGTTCGTATTTATTATTAGTGATTTAATTCTCTTCCCTGCAACCTTTTTCCCACAGAAGAGACGTTGCGATCCTATCTCTGCGTTATCGTTATTTTCATGGCAAGTGTTCGTCTAAGCTCACATCTATGGTTCCCCCTGTCCTGACTTTCACGAAAAACACTCTAGTTGAAACCACTATCACTAATTTTCCCCACTCTTTATATGCACCTAACCCTAATCATAGATTCCAGAACAAAACTTCTTTCTTTGAACTGCACGCCTGTGGAACTCTGTTCCGTTAACTGACTACAATATGGTTTTCTACAAGTCCAACTTCAACAAATTCTTCATTAGCCATCCCCTTAAGGAATCCATTTTACCAAATTTCCACTACTAACGATTAGTAGGATAGGTTCCCTTGGCCACTGTAAAATCATTAACCCTTATCCTCGAGTGGCATTTGGGGCTTGATAAGTGGTGACTCGTTTGTAAAAAAAAATCGCCATAACGGAATAGCGAAAACGGTGTTCAGCCAAAATATGTTTCGTATACAAAATATTTCCTTTTACGTCCTCATTTTTTTTTTTTTTTTAATTTAAGCTCTTTTATTAAAACTAAGTTTTCAAATAGTTTATATGATTTGTTGGTTTCGGAAAACTTGTTCTTTAAATATATTTTTATATATTTAAAAGCGGGTTATAATCAGATAACGTACTTTCTAATTTTCTGCGGAGCGCTAGCGGAAGCTGTGACACGGCAAATCAGTTCCTTCGTTTTTATTATGTATTGTATACGTATTTTGGTTTGCTTTTTTTTTTGTTTGTTTTTTTTTGTTTGTTTTTTTTTTTGTTTGTTTTTTTTTGTAATGTTTAAAATTTTGTTATTTTGATTTAAATAATTTCATTTGTTTTTATTTCAATAATTTTATATGTATGCTTATATAAACATATATTTATTGTATAATTTGGAGAACTGGTTTTAATTAAAATAATTAATGAAATTGATTTTAATTAAAACATATAATAATCAAACTTCATAAGTAATTTCAGTCGTTACTTCCGATAGTTTCTCTTGCGTCGGACATACGTCAGTAGGATTATTGCTAAGGAGATGGCGTCATTAATTAGATTTATGCTTTTTAAAAAGTCGTAGAATTTCTCTTTAAAATCAACTGTATTAAATATTTTTATTATTAACAATTTTATTAAATATTTCTATTATTAAAAAAAGAAAACATTTTATGATATTTTCGAAATAATATCAAACGATCTCCCTTAGTAATTCTTTTTTGTAAACAAAATGTTTACATTTTTTATCTTATATCTCCTAAATAAATTAAATAATGTTAAATATTTTAATCTAAAACAATTTTACTAAATATTTTATGATTAAAAATGAAATTATATTCGTAAAAAGAAAAGACTTAAAATACTAATTCTTCCGAAAAAAAAAGTCGTAGAAACTGTTTGAATGCTTTTGTTTTGCATTGTTTTATTTTCTTTTTATTTATTTTTTATTTTTATTTTTAACCTAAACCGGAAGTAACGAAAAGTATTTTATATCCAGAACCTATTTTGGTCTAACACCGTTTTTTGCTGACTTCCAGTCGGGGCTTATTCTACTGCCTGTTTATTATTACCAAACTAAACAGAAGGTATTTTTCTGCTCAACAACAACACCATTGTTTTCTCTTTCTATCCAATCGCCCCAAATTCATTCATTTAAATCATTAAAAACTGGTGTATTGTTGTCAATGGGTTGAATTATCACAATTTTATTTTACTGTTAAAAATACCATCATGTAACTTTTTTTTTATCTAAAACAGGAGAATTTTCTAAAACTATCTCTTTTATATCCTTAGATGTAAGAAGACTCCGCTACAGGCCATGCAAGAAGGATAAAGATTGCCGACGTGGTAAGTAAAAGTAACTTGCAACAGTTATATTAAACCATCGGGAAGACACATACACTCTGTCAACCGACAATCATCAGATCATTAAGTACTAGTTGCCTTTGTCCACTTTCTATCGGTTCACATTTTACGAATGTTTATTGGTCCCCCACAAAAGGAGGGCGGACCTAAAATTCACCCTCGTCCGTTCGTCTGTCCGCACCTTTCTCAATAACTACGCCTTGGAATTTTTGGAAATTTTGCACAAACATTAAACATTATGCGAGTAAAAAAGTAACAGACCGGATTTCCCGGGAAAACTCCGGTTGCCCTCACCCCTAGTGATGCCTTTCGTGATAAAATGACTAACATTGTGCTTATTAAAAAAAAAAAGATGCCTTGGATTTTTATAAAACTTTCTAAAATGTTGTAACTAACTGATTTCTATATAATTTTGTTTATCTATACTTCGTGATAACTCTTGGGTGTGCCCCAGGGGCTTTTTTAGGGCTAATAAAAACACTCTATTTTTGGGAATATTTTACCATATTTGTCCAAATTTTCTGTCTATCTCTATTTAGTAGTTTTTCATGGTGCTGAACCCAAATTTAAATATTTTAAGGCCTTGGGGACTTTTGGGGTTAAATGTGTGTGTGGGGGGGGCAAATGATGGACTTAGTCATTTCTTTTTTTTTTTTTTTTTTTTGCATTGTGCAGAACTCAAATTTACATATGATAAGGCCTAAAACTGCACCGTTTGTTCATTTTAACCTGGATTTGATGTCCTCTGGAGACTTTGGGGGCTAAACGGAGGGGGGGGCATTTTTTAAGCTTCGTTCTCTGTGCACTCACAGGGCACCATGCATGCTTCACTTGTTTAATCTGAAGAAGCTTTTGTATCGAACGTTAGGCTCAAACTAAATAGTTGATCGCCCTTTGAGCTAATATACAAAGTTTACTTTATGTTCTGGCCCCCCCCCCAAAAAAAAATTCAATAATATTGTGGGATCTGCGTTTGCACAGGACGTCCATACAATGGAAATATCTCACAAAAATTCACAAGGGTTTTGGCGATATACAACCATAATCAGATATATTTTGAAATTACATTGATCGGAATACTTAGAAAAGTATGCTTCTGTTTGATAAAAGATGGTGTAATAATATCGCGAGGTCTGCGTTCGTGCCGGACATCTGTAGAATGGAAATATTTCTAAGCACTGCAGAAATCATAACGTTCGTCCATCGCCTGCGAAGATGACCATGATGATGCAATTTTTCCGGAGATAATTTGTCAGTTCGATTCGAGCTCTCAAGATTCTCCTGCATGTAAGACATGTATTCTGTAGCTAACGTGCTGATTTATCTATTATTTGTTTATTTATAGTACGTATCCTCTCACGTTTTTTAATGCATGCAGATTCAGCAATTGTAGCCTCTTTATGACTTGGGCTACGTTTTCCCACGGGTTCGTATACAAATTAAACTGCTTGAAAGAGACCTTCAGGCTGTCCTTCGACCGTTTCCGTAGTTTTTATGAGTTTTCTTTTTTTTACGTTTTTTTTTGGGGGGGGGGTCATTTTTGACAGCTTACCTTGCATGAATATATTATATACGAAGGATAATTTCCATGGATCCCGCTAATATTTTCATGTAATACAAGATTACATAGTTAGGTAGCAAATCCAAATTTATTCTTGTGCCGATTTTATGTCTATTTGTAGGTCAACTCTGCTGTCGTGGAATGTGCAGGAGACCAATAAAATTGGAAGGTGAGGTAAGTGCCACGATTTTTTTACATCGCTTATCAAGGTCCAAAAACAACTCAAAGATAATGGTTCATAAGATTATCAACTGATGATTAATTACACTAATAGGACTGGAAACGAACTGAGAAATTCATTATTTAAGTAGACGGATCTACAAGACGGTTTTCTAAATAGCAAATTACATGCATTGTTTATCCTCTCTAACATCTATATTATCTATATTATATTTCTTTTAGCCTGTCTGTCTATCTGTTTGTCTGTCCGTTCCACTTGCTCTTGGAAACTACTATGCTGATCTGGCTGAGTTTTTGTACAGATCTTTATTATGATAAGGTGCTGTGAACTAAGCATCATGATATCCGTTTGATGTACGGTTAGGTTTTAAAGGGGCTAATAGATATTTGTCGTAACAATACCACATTTACTCTAGAAGTTTTATCGAAAACTACTGGACCGATCTCGCTGAAATAGTATTAAATGTAAAATTGAACACAAATAAAACCATATTCAACCATTAGCTCGGCACAAAGCAGTCATTCTTAGTCAACGGGCTATAACTTTTCCCCAGTTTAAACGGACTAAAATGTCTAGTTGTCTTAAAAGCATCATGGACGCACTCGAGTGTTAGAGATCCGCATGGTCAGAAATTTCAATTTAGAATCCTCCTATTATTTGAAGAATTGTTCTAGACTAATCGTCCATACTAGTTTTTATTAGTGAGTCACCTCTTATCAAGACCAAAAAGCCACTCGAAAATAAAAGTTAATAAGTTAATAATTACGGTGAACAACATCTTAATAGCATTGAAAACAATGGATGGAATTTATTATTCAAGTCGGCAGCTCGAAAAGAATTTGTCAACATTAGACTTGAAAACGTCTATGCTGAAGTCAGTTGGAAGACAACCGCGTGATATATTCAACGGGTGGAAAGGTCCTGCGAAGAAACTTTGTTCATGGAAGTTTTGATTTAGTTTTAAGTACATAAGAAAGGAAATTTTTGCTGTAGTTGTAGTTTGACGATTTTTTTTTGTTTGTTTTTTGTGAATATTTTATGGAGTGGCATGGACAAGAGATTGGGGCTCAGTCGACCATCTATATATATAAAAGGCAAAATGTGTGTGATAATTTTATGTATGTCTCGCAAAGGCTTTTTTCGCCGCAATTTTCGGGGGGTGGGTTACTATCGCTTAGAAGTATTTGTATACCTCCTAGATATCTAGGATTTGGGAACGCGTGTCGGGTGTAGATTTATTTACATCGACCATAAAAAATTGCGCTATTTCGCTGTGTCGCCTGTTTGTCCGACTTTTTAGTATAAATAAAGTGAAACTAAATTCAAACAGCGTGTTCTCGGCTTTCGCGCCGGAATGTCCAGAAAGCAATCAGCTTTTGATCAATGGGGTTGCAATTGCTTTCATATGGACACCCCTATTTTTTATGGGGACGACATGTTGCGACACTAAACCAAAACAAACTTGACTGCGGGATTGATATTTGACCTAATTCACTTTTTAGTTTATTCATAACCTTTCTTTATTTCGCTTTCGCCTCAAGTATTCGAGTTCGGACCTCTCCTCCCTCAAACTTTTTTTTGTTTTGTTTTTGAAACACTTGGGCACCGCTGGAACGTTCGTTTTTTTTTGTTTTTTTTTAGAAGTTTTAGCTTTTTTTTTATAATATTTGGTAAATTTTTAGATTATGTCCACCTCCACAATTTTCTTTTAAATGACGACGCTTATAGGTTTTTTACTATGCTGAATACGGACATCGCATTGAAATTTTGCAGAAATAAGTAGTTATCGAGATATAAAAAGTTGTATTATGCATTGTATTCTTTGGCGGCCGTCTGTATTACGCGCGTGCGCGCGCCATAAACAAATCTACGCGCGTAACAAAGATGGCCACCAAAGAATACAATGCATAAAAAAAATTTTATATCTCAATAACTACTTCTTTCGGCAAAATCTCAATGCGATTTCAGTATTCAGCATAGTCGAAAACCTATATAAGTCGTCATTTAAAAGAAAATTGTGGAGGTAGACCTAATCTAAAAAAATACCAAATATTTAAACAGGGTTATTACTTCGCTTTGTAATCATTTTACCTTCTCCGCAAACACACACACACACACGCCTCTAAAAACCGGGCAACGCCGGGTACCCCTCTAGTCTACTATAAAAGTTAATTAAATATCTGTGGCCTTTTAAAGGATAGCTTATCCTTTATATTTAAATCACTTTTATAGCAGATGCTCGACTGAACTCCAAAGCTGCATAGAATAACACTTTCCTGGTCTCTTCTAGCATTAAAGAGTGGTCTAAGAGATGTAGGGGAATTTATTCTTCGTAAAAAAAATTCCAAACAACTAGTATTTGAAGAGTTCGAGTGCAAAATGCGATGAACGCCATTTTCAAAATTACGAAACTACCAATACAAAATGTGTTGCATTTGAACACACAACTAAACTCGACAATTATGTTTTACATTATATGATAGTGGCATAATTTCTTTCTGCTTTCAATTAAAATAATCTATTTATCGAAAACTAAATTTAAAATATTCGTCCTTTTATTCTAAACGTTTCAGTGTAAAGAAATTAGATTTATAACACTTTCGCATGCATATATATATATATATATATATATATATATATATATAGAGAGAGAGAGAGAGAGAGAGAGAGATAGAGAGAGAGAGAGAGAGTGAGAGGGGGAGTCAAATATGACAGGGTTTTCTTTCTTCTTCTTTTTCGTTTCTGTTGCTAAGTTCTCTATTAGGTTGCAGAGTAATTATTTGTTCGGCTATTTTCCTTAGCGCTTTCGATCATTAATCATCGTCAGGAGCAATTTTGTCGTGTCGTTAAAGAGGTTTTTTATATGTAGTTAATTTTATTTTGGTTTTTAATTATTCGTTTAATTTCATTGAGTTATTTTGATTTAAGTTATGGAGGGATATATAATGTATGAAGTTTTTTTTGTTTTTGTTTTGTTTTTGTTTTTTTTGTTTGTTTTTTGTAACGAGAAAAATGTCAAAAACAACAATAATGCAATCATCAAGTTTTGTCCTGTCTGGTACAGGTGTTGACGGCTAAAGCTTTTCATCTATCTATCTCCCTCGAGGCATTCATTAATTCCATGCTTCTCATCCCTACATCCATGATGTTCTGATTTAGAACCCTATTCATGGTGTTTCCTGAATAAAGAGTTTGATGTATTGCCATAGCTTTATTTGCAGTTTCTTTCTGCCCGAGCAGTGCTCATACTGGGCGATTTTCCTGACCATTGTACCCAGAGGGATCGTCTGCTCAGCACACAGAAATATGAAACCAGAATTATTTCTGTTTACTTCCGTATTACATCAATCACCTGCTTTTCATGACCTCACCTTATCCTGATCGAGACGAGTACGGGGAGGGGGTAAATGGGTTCTGAACCATGCCCAAAGGTTTCCCAGAGACCAGGAGAGATAAGGGACGCATTACTTTTCCTTTGACAGTAGTACTGTCCCGCTTCCCGGCCATAATGTAATAGATTGCATAAGAATTTATGGTACCGTTCTGTGGTCACACACTTCAAAGATACACAAAAAAGAACTATTAGGTTACTAAGTTAGAAAAGATACACTTGAAGAAGGTCTGAGGTTACATCGGCCAAAATAGTATGAATATAACAGCAAATAAAGAGTACTCCAACTAATACAGTTGTCTTGTTGATTTGTGAATATTTTTTGCCAAAATGTCCAACAGGAACATTGCTGAAACATTATTGCTTTTGCTCTCGTTTACGACGACTTGTTGCATTTTTATTTATAAACACACCATGTGAGCATAGGCGAGGGAGGTTATTTGCTGTGTCTGTTGCCAGACAGGTTCTTGCTGCATACCATAAACATAATGATACAGCTGAGTGAGGCTAGCAAAAGGTCTTTTGTGTAAAAGAGGGTTTAAAGAGGAGAACAGAAAAAATGCACACTCCCATTTCAAAATTAGTTTTCTGTTTTATTCATTGTTTCATTATTTAAATTTTAAAAAAATGTTTTATTTTTGTTTTCGTTTATTGTTTTTGTTATTTTTGTTTTTGTTTTTTTTCAAATTTTTTAAATTGTGGATTTCTGTTAATTCTGTTTTATTTATTCATTTCAGTGTTGGACATTAATCTATGGACAGTTTCCAAGATGAAACACAAAGGCCAGAAATACGGACGGAAAGTAGCAGAGACGTTGAAGAAATATACAAATACAAGCGTACATGCTCTGTTAAAAACGGCGGGAAAATAATCATTTTCCACTATTGTTTACACTCGCATTTTTTTAGAACAAAACACCAACCGTTGAAATTTTTTCATAACATGGAGGATTTCTTTCCGAATTTATTTCAAGCGGTGAGAGCTGACCTGACTTGCAATTTGCTTTCTCGCTTTCCCTCAACACGTAAAATGGTTTCACATAAGGACTTAGAAATATCACGTGTTTCACTCGCTAAATTTAGTGTGATGGAATGGAAGTACATACAAATAGATACATCTTGGTCTTTATTATAGAGTGGAGGGTGACTGAAAAAGAACTTAATGAATGATATTGATCAAATTACCAAGTGCTTTGTAACATCATTAGCATCATTATCGTCATAAGCATCATTTGATGGAATTTGGACCAGACGAATTCGCACAATACTTTTTCCCCAGATCATCAGTGGCGAAGTTTCTTTTAAAAAAAAAAGGAAAAAAGTCAAGAATTTTATTATACCCACGTATGTATGTATGTATGTATGTATGTATGTATGTATGTATGTGTGTGTGTGTGTGTCTTTGGCGATGAATTCATTATATTTCATAACATTCACACTTACAAGGGGCTGCTGGTTATTTTTTTCTCGAAACACATGTGCCTAACAGTTCCCTCAATATTACAAATATCTCATATATATATATATATATATATATATATATATATATATATATATATACACATTATATATATATATATATATACATTATATATATATATATATATATATATATATATATATATATATATATATATATATATATATATATATATATATATATATATATATATATATATATATATATATATATATATATATATATATATATATATATATATGCCGAAAGCACACGAGGTCGTGCAGCATTTTTATACTCTGGTTAACTATCGCACAGGCTGGCACCATAATGTAAATGGGGATTTATGAGAGACAGGATAAAACATGTTGCAGCCATGTTCGCTTCAGTATCCCGAATCGGTCTACATAATCACAGCAAGGTGTATGCAAAAGTTTCCATTATCTTTGCTTTGGGGTTTGGGTTGGGGCTATATCAAATAGATGTCAGATTTGTGTATTCATTTATTTTTGGAGTGTTATCCTCATCTTCATAGTTGTAGTTGCTGGTGAAGACCAGATAAGAACGAAAACTTAGACCATAAAATCCAACCTTGATTGTGTCCGTGGCGCAGTAGATAGAAGCGTTGAATTTCTACAGTTCGAGGTGAACATAGTCTGAAAATAGCGGTTTCAATCCTACCCAAATCCGGCCAGAGGTTTAGTTGGCCAGAACGTGATGAGACAATAACAACTATGGAAGGCAGTAATTGCTGTGGATAGAGTTACGAGACTCAACATCCCTATCCCGTGGCGGTTAATCACCTGAAGAAGGTCAGAGGATGAATTGGTCGAAACGTGGTGAAACAAAAACTATGAAGATGAGGATAACAGTCCGCAAATAAATAAATACACAAATTACTCATCTCAAGAAATTCCAATAAAAAACTAAGTCGGTGAACCAATAATATATGTCAGTTTTCTTTTCCGGTAAATAGTTTTGGTGTTGAATATCGGAAAATTTTTTATAGTAAGTTCCCGATGCTGTGGGTGCCAGGATGAAGTATTATGACTGTTTGTGGGATGGGGGTAGCTCTTCCGATTGCCTGTATGATACGAGTTATCAAAACCAAAGTTACTGATCGAATTTATTATATAATAATATGAATTATTTGACATATCACTCAGTTTCTAAGATAGCCTTAAAAAACGTATACACAATAAACTGGCAACCCCTTCCCCGTGATATTTTACATATATTCAGGGTTTTTTTTATGGATTTTTTTTTTTCAGAATATTTCTTATGACTTATGTATTAATATCTATTTCAGTTGCTTGCATGGGAAACAGAATCTGTTATGAATTCCCAGCATACAAGAAGTGCGGAGATGGTAATTATATTCTGCTCTTTTTTATTTTAATTTATTTCATGAGAATTTGTGTGATTTTATTAAAATACTAGCTCGTCGGGTAGGCCAACTTTAGAAAACATGTACTTTGACAAGTAGCTGGAATGCAAATGATGTCAGCATAGGTAAGAGATGGGTTCGCTGATTTCAGAGTGGTGACAGAGATGCAAGTGACAAAGTGAGCTCCGGACGGCCATGAACAGCCACCATCGCATTGTTACAAAAGTGCATTGAGAATGACGATGACTATGGAGAAAAAAAATAAATTCTGTGGCACAAACGGTCGCCTGTTTTATGGTACTACTTTCGTCTTGTAGCTCTTCAACTTTTCATTTTAGTTAAATGAAATAGGATGCATTACTTTCGGAACGACCTAGGTATCTGTTGTATGTAACATTTTCTAACGGGATAAAGAAGTTGATTGTTCGTGTTTTGTTTTCCAGGATTAAAATGCTGCCGAAAATGTTACCATGGTGATGTCAGCCACATTTATGGTTATAATACTTATGTTGATCACCAAATAAGTAAGTCGCAGTTTTCTGTGGTGAATTTTTTAAAATTTCTTTCTAAATAAAAGTCAGCCCATAGGATGCGAAAACCTTCTTTGTTTGTTGTCGCGTATTATATTACATCAGTATTTCTTTCATAGTTGTATGAGCTCGAAAATTAGAACACGTGTAAATATAAATAGCGACATAACAGCTTTTTACTTCTAATTCATTCTCATGTAAATATTTAATTTTATTCTTTTTATCATAAATATATCAAAAATTAATTATACTGAAAATATTAATGACTAGCTGATTGGCATGAGATTTTATTTTTATTGAATGCAAAGGTTATTAAATATTTCGAAGTATTGTGAGGGCATTATACAGAAAATGGACACGCCACAAAAGACACTAACAAAAATATCCCCTGACGCACTTAATTGGGTATAATCACTGCAATGAAACCATGGTACATCTGTGAAATATGTCACATATAATAACATAAAATACGCATCAAGTGCGCTTGAAAGCCAAATCACAACGTAATATTAGGAAAATAAACAAATATTTTACTTATTGTTAAATTTATAACATAAATATATTTCGGAGCTAAACTCCATCTTCAGTATGTTGTTTTTTCGGGGTTTTTTTTGTTTTGTTTTTTTGCTTTTCTTCTTTTTTTCTCATGATGGAAACTTGGAGAAAGAAAAGTCTGTTTGTAAAGAGCCGCGCGTTATATCTCAGCGGTTGTATTTTGAAAATCAAGTGCGCTTTTCTTTTTCGAAGTTTACATCATGGCAAAAAAAAGAAGAAAAGAAAAAACAGTTGATGTGTATTTTATTTTATTCGAATTAAATCAACGTTTTTTTTATGGAATTCACACCCTTGACGTTATGTAGCATATAGTTTTTACATAATTAATCCTTATATATATATACATATATATATGTATATATATATATATGTATATATATGTGTATATATATGTGTATATATATGTGTATATATATGTATATATATATGTATACATATATATGTGTATATATGTATATATGTGTATATATATAAGAACAAATAGTTAATAAAACATGTTAAAAACACTTTGAAATGAGTTAAAAATTTATTTAATTTTAAAAACGAAAAACTAAATAAGTGGATAATCCTTAATCCGCGGAGTTTCAAAGAAATACTTTCCTTATCATCAGAGGGTAGGATTTAGCAAAATGCGGGATCGGAATTTGCTTGCAAAAGTATTTGATGAAACTACAAGTAAATCATAGATCTTACTTGATAACAAAAAGTGAAGCAGAGGGAATAGGGTGAATAAAAATGTGATTTCACGTGAATGGATAGTCTGGTGAAAGGTAAACTATCCAATGACGGTAAAATCCAAAAATGCAGAATCCAATTTTAGGATGTCCCAATAAAATGTATACACTCTTTAAATTACCTCAGGTTGCTACATAAATACGCTATGCCACATTCCCAAGAGATGTTTAGGAATAACCGTTGACCTTGCCCCCCTCCCCAATTCAATCACGCCATCTGAAGCCGGGTTTATTTCCGTTTGCTGCTGGGTTATCCAGAAATGTACTATGTAACCCTTACCAATATTCATACTAATTAACATAATCTCCACTTACTTTGGTGCTGTTCCACTGCATAAAATTGATTACAATTATGTTTAACTATATTGATAACGCTGTATATATCGCCTAGTATGCTAATGTATATTTTAATGTTTTCTTTTTTCTCTGATTTCAGTTAAATATTAAACAGAGACGAGAACAGACTGGTGAATGAACAAGACGAAATGAGATGATATTAACAAAATCTTCATTCAAAAGTGTATTTCGGGAATCAGTCATTTCGAGTTTAAAACAAAAAATCTTGCTTTAGGAAGCAAAATAACACCAGGACTATATTGGAAGATTGTTAACACCGGCCAAAGAACTGACGACATTATTTTTTACCTAATTTGGCTTGAAAGCATTAACGAAGTATAAAAGGCATATTCGATAATTATTTCACCAAAGAATCGTAATAAAGAAAATACCGTTTGGCAGTTTTACTAACTCTTGTGCCATTCTTATTAGTGGCCTCGTTTTCATATTTTAATGTCAACAGATTTTGAGGCGGCAAATTGAGTTCAAGAAATATAATTGTTTATGTTTTTTCATTGAATTGCTTGAAATGGAACTTATACTGTTTTATATTAAAAAGATCGAGCAGTATTGAGCAATTTCTGAGATTTTGAAACAATTATATATATATATATATATATATATATATATATATATATATATATATAATTATTTTTTATTAAGATAGTCCTGATTTTGAATCCTAATAAATACGAATAATGATATTACATGGTGTTTTGTTTTGTTTTTTTTTTGTTATATTTTCTCTATTATATCAGATATCCTTGCAGGGTTGATGCTAAGGCTTTATATAACGTGTGTAAAGTTACCTTTACACACGTAGACCCAACACCTTGTATGCTGTCTACTTCGCAAGGAACATAAGACACATAATAACTCGACTCCTCTTTTGTAACAACGACATTTATTTCCGGGCACTTTCCCAAATAAATTTCATATAAAATCGACGTATTCAAGATGGCACCGGATTTTACTCATTACGAAACATCGATAGAAACAAAACATATAGCTGATACAAATATATGAATCAGTGGAAGAATAAATTTTACACTGGCTGGTAACAGCTATTTGCTGTTTTTTGTTGTTTTTTTTTTGTTTAGTTTTTTTTTTTTTTTTTTTTGGTATAATTTTCTATTTTTGAATTGCTAAACCTACAACATCGAAGTACACATAACTAAATCATAAGGGACTAAAAGTCAAATATTGCATTTCGGTCACTCTCTTTACGATCCAACAGCCTCGTCAGACCTTCCAAAAATGGTTGTAAGTTAACAATAGTAATGAGCACTCTGTTTAGGTTTTTACTAATTACCAGTTTTACCAAGTATATGTATATATATATATATATATATATATATATATATATCTGTGTGTGTGTATGTATATATATGTATATGCATATATATATGTATGAATATGTATATATGTATGTATATATATACATATATATATATGTATATATATACATATATACATATATATACCTACATATACCTCTCTCTCTCTCGCCCATTACCGGATGTGTAAAAAAATACAAAAAGAAAAACCGATTAAACAAAAGGAGACTTTTTTCTCATGTTTTTAAGTTTTAATAAATTTAAAATCTTTTTTTTTTACTGAAGATGTTCGTTGATCCGAAGAGAAACCGGTCAAAAATCAGACTTTTGATATTGTTGTCTTGTGTTTGATTTCTTTCCTTTCGCTGTTTTCACATCCACACACACACACATCCCCATATATATATATATATATATATATATATATATATATATATATATATATATATATATATATATATATATAAAGAGAGAGAGAGAGACATAGATAGATAGATAGATAGATAGATAGATAGATGGGTGTTGTCATCGATTAAAAAATTACATACAAGTGGGTAAAAAAAACTTGAATGTGTAATTTACTTGTTTCCTTGTAAATGGTACGGGCAATTTTAGAAGCAAGGTAAATCTAATTTATTTACTTTTTTTTCGTTGGAATATTCAATCAGATAAATTTTTGAAAAGAGGTTTTGACTATAAAGATTCAGTCACCGCACGCACGTCTGAACTATATTCTAACGCGTATCTGAGGAAATATCATACAATATGGAAACTCCATCTGACTATACTGACGCAAGTAAGAACACAATACAATGCTACAAGTATAAAAATGCATATATATTAATGCATTAATAAGATGTAAATCTGTATAGGTTCATCCACCATTGTTTTAATTAGCTTCAGTTTATTCTGATTTGTTACACTTCTGCATTGTACTGCTTTCTATTAATTGCTTTTGTATATAGTAGCAGATGTACCTGGCGTTGCCCGGTATTAAACATAACGTTAAATTCCTTTAAAACAACGTTATGGACGAATTAATCTCTAGGGTATTCGTCCATAACGTTGTTTTATTTTAATCGTTTTCCCACTTTTTTTTTCTCCCCGCAAATTAAATAAAACGCCATTTTAATCGCTTTCATTCTTTATTTTAAAAATTCCCTCGATACAGCTTTGAAAAGCGAGGGTTGAAACCGGTCAGCTGACTCCCCATTCCTTTTTCTTACCTCTCCTGTTCCCCCTTCATTCCCACTTTTTTGGAGAGAAGATATATATATATTTATATATATATACAAATTTACTTTTAATCATGCATCATAAAAGTCTTCCCTTTCTAATTGCAATATATATATATATATATATATATATATATATATATATATATATATACAAATTTACTTTTAATCATGCATCATCAAAGTCTTCCCTTCCTAATTGCAATATATATATATATATATATATATATATATATATATATATATATATATATATATATATATATATGATGTTATCGTCGTTGTAAATCTTGTCATGAGCTGATGTCATCGTTGTTGACACGAATACATTCATTTTTTCTTTTGTAAACATTTTTCTGTCTGAATGTTGAACATGTCTGCCATGGTGCCCGGAAAACTCGTCCCGGGAAAACTCGTCTCGGGAAAACTCGTCTCGGGAAAACTCGTCTCCGGAAAACTCGTCTCGGGAAAACTCGTCCCCTTTCGCTAGGTAGGAAAACTGGTCCCTTATTGAATAAATATCGATTGATACATTTTATGATCGTTCTTGAAGGAGAAATTGTTTTTTTTAAATAGACTATAGCCCCCCCCCCATAATATTAAAAAAAATTTTTTTTACTTGTTTGATGTTTTTTTTTTTTTTTTTTTTTTTTAAATAAAATCGATTTTCTAAGTGTCCGTTTTCTACCTAACTGGCTAAGTTCTTAGTGGTTTCACTTATTTTAAAGCGTTTATTATGTTCATAAACGAGACCGCATATTTTTTTATATTAATATAAAAAGAATTTACTTATTTACTGTTGTTATAAAAGGGTAAAATCGATTTGGGTTTGTATTACTGTACACATAGATTCGAAAAAATTGTCAAAAAACAAATATATAACAAATAAATGTTTTCAAAGGCAAGATAAGTTACTTTCCTACCAAACTGGATATATTTTTCGTGTTTTTATTCAATGTAACATGTTTATTCAGCTCGAAAAACATACAGTGTTTACCGATGTATTGGACAATTCAAAATAGCGGCCGACTCTCTCTTAAACACAGTAAGTTCGGGAATAGGTGTTATAAATAATAAACTAGACAAAATACTATTAAAAAAACACCGAATATATGTCAACCTATGTCACGGTAATATATATTGAGCGAATTTCTAACAGTATTTTGTCTAGTTTATTATTTTTCGAATCTATGTGTACAGTAATACAAACCAAAATTTTAATATTTTTTGAAATATAATTTAGAGAGGGGGGGGTTATATCTCCCTCGGAAAAACAACCAATAAAAAATGAAATTAAAAAGATTCTTGATAAACGATAGCGGAGTTTTCAATAAAATTGATTAATAAATTTATTTAGTGATTACTTTTTCTCTGAATGATTGATTTTAGAATTTTGAAGTAAAAATTAAAAAATTAAAAATGAGTTAACGAGAGATTGTTAGCACATGGCATCTCTCGTGCCAAAAAAAATATTTCGCTTTTGATTTATTAGTTAATTTTTGCAAAATTTGACGGGACGACAATAAATGTTGATAATTGATAGAATTATAATTTTAAATAACGCATGAGTGCATTGCATTTGGTATGAGAGAAAACGAAAATATAACAACAAAAAACTATCATAATTAAAAAACCAAAACAAAAAAGTAACGCTCCCAATTTTTAATTTTTTTGTTTTGTTTTTTTATTATTGTTTTTATGACTCCAAAAAACATCGTTAAAATAAGAACCAAAAATTTTTTTAATTAACTTTGTATGAACATAATAAACGCTTTAAAATAAGTGAAACCACTAAGAACTTAGCCAGTTAGGTAGAAAAAAAAAAACATTAAACAAATAAAAATATTTTTTAAAAATATTATGGGGGGGCTATAGTCTATTTTAAAAAGCAATATCTCCTTCAAGAACGATCATAAAATGTGTTTTCAATCGATATTTATTCAATACGGGACCAGTTTTCCTACCTAGCGAAAGGGGACGAGTTTTCCCGAGACGAGTTTTCCGGAGACGAGTTTTCCGGAGACGAGTTTTCCCGAGACGAGTTTTCCCGGGACGAGTTTTCCTAAATTCGTCTGCCATCACTAGTATAAGGTCTGTCTACTCCCATTTTTTCTCCTCTTTATGTCCCCCTCCCTCTCGTTTTTTTTTACCATGACTCACTACTGAGCAGCAGAAATGTACATTTGTATACAATCATATTCTGTTTAATGTTTATTTTACATGTTGGCATGTGATGAACGGCTTTACATTCATTCCCAAACTAACCTATCTCTGACCAGGTATTTATTTATCCCTCTTTCTCACAAGGGGATGCCCTTTCCTCTTCCCTGCAACCTCTTTCCCACAGAAGAGACGTTGCGAGCCTGTCTCTGCTTTATCGTTGTTTTCATACCAAGTGCTCATCTGAGCGCCAATCTATGGTTCCCCCCTTGCCAAACTTTCACGAAAAACACTTGTCTAGCCAAAACCACTATCAATAATTTCCCCTACTCTTTATCTGTCCCTAAACCTGAACGTAGATTCCATGAACAAAGTTTCTTTCTTAGAACTGCACGCCTGTGGAACTCTTCCGTTGCTTGCTTTTCAGCTGACTACAATTTGTCTTAAAGTCCAACGTAAACAAATTCTTGATGAACCGTCCCCTTAAGTAATCCAATTTACCAAATTTCCATTACTTACTATTACTAAGCTATAATCCCATTGACAACTGTACATCCATTTACCCTTATCCTCGAGTGGCCTCTGGACCTTGATATGTGGTGTACTCTGTGTATAAAAAAATGTATGGAAAACGTTGGGGGAAAGCTATTGAAATACAGCAACGTTATAGTATATATATATATATATACATATACATATGGGTGACCCAAAAAACTGGCCCCAACTCTAATTAGGCCCCGTTTCTTACTGTTTTGTCTGAATGAAATGAAACTTTGGTCATAACTAGTTTATTATATTCAAAACATCACATCAAAACACTAGGGTCTTTGGCCTTTTTTTCTCCGTTCTATAGCATATGTTCTAGATGACCTCTATTTAGGTTTTTTTTTTGGGGGGGTCACCCTGTATATATATATATATATATATATATATATATATATATATATATATATATATATATATATATATATATATTGGTAACTGGATAAATGCTATGTCATGTTGTGAATAAAAAGGTACATTCATTCATCTCTAGTGGGTTTGTCCGAGGCTACTACTACTCCTTAATACAGATTCGGCTAATAATTTACTTGTATGATTCTGGTTTTAGCACCTTACAAATACACACTGTGAAAAAACTTACTCTATAAAAAATTAAAAACAAACATATGCACATAGTAAAACGATCAGGCCAGGCGCTCACTAAAAAATAACAAACTGCTTTCTCCTTTAAGGCCAAAGTTCACAAATCTCTGGGGATCTAAAACCAAACTTTCTCATATGGAATCCTTTCTCGATGTAAACTCCAGAAACATCACTAGCACTAAGCGAAACTAACCTAAACTTCCCAATCTTTAAGCATTTTATCCAGGATACCGTTTACTTTGCTGTAAAGAATCTGACAATCATATACAATGGATCGGACTCTATATCTCTAGTACCTATTCATTTAACTTAACAATTTCATGTAGAATTTGTATATCATTCGATAAACTTTACAATATAGCGTCAATTACCTCCATTTACTTTAGCATTCCCTGTTAATCTTGACTACATTTAGTGTAGCATTAACACAAGAATTTCATCGGATCCGAGCGGCCAAATTCGTGTATTTGATGGACATTACCACCATAAAATTGGCTAGGTTTATCGAGCTTCACCGGCCCAGCTGATATCAGCATGCGTAGCTGCCTGATTTCACATTCCCTTACACAGGCAGTCACGTACCAAACCCGCCTCCCAGATCCTGACACAAGCAATCATCTCTTCTCGATCTATTCTTGACAACTACACCCGAAGCTTATGTGACATATGCCCGCAGCTCACTCTTGAATGTTGATCACCCTGGAAGATTGGTTAATATCAATACAATCTCCAACCTCAAACTGAAGCGTCGTTATTCAAAATAACAAATACATTACAAATCTGTTCATTGGGAAATACATTACAGATCTAATAAGAGATGCAACTTGGACAAAAAAATTTTTCTCTCCATGCTGAACAGTGTGCTAAGGAGGTAAATTGAATGGGTTACATCAGACATAGAAGAATTTTCAGTGCAGCAATTGCGCATAGGCAACAACACCCCACTTTAACCTATTTGAAAATAGACATTAATGGTTACCATCAAGAAATCACTGTTAAGTTGTAATAGCAGCAGCTAAGAGTAGGTATCCTAAGATGATAAAAAATTGTATCTCCACACAGCAATTAGGAATTCACGATTCATGGAAAATCGGTAACAGTACGTTGAACAATGAAAAAGCAACAAGTACCCTACAATCCAATCTCTAATAAGTCGCTTGCACAGCAACGGATGAGGCTGAACTATTTTCACAGCAGTTTTCCTTTAACATTATTTTAAACTTTGTGAATTATTCCCTCCAAATTTTTTCACAGCGGCCATAGGTCAAAGTCACGTATGCATAAAGGGCAAACCTCAGGGGTTAAGGTCACGGTCAAAAAACGAAGGTCAAGGTCAAAGGTCAAGCCGGAAACTGTCAAAAAGCGCGAGATTTTTACCAAAAAGTCAAAAACTGAGTGCTGACAAACACTAATGGCTTCCTCCCGCCTCCCCCTCCACGGCCATATATCAAGGTCACGTATGCACAAATGTAAAAGGTCAAGGTCACGGTCAGAAACAAAAGTCAAGGTCAAAGGTTTTTAATATAGAGAGATTGGAAGGGGCATTCCGAAAGTTCTTCTTAAAATGGGTAGAGGAGGAGGGCGTTTTGTAGATATTCCGTACTTTCACCTAACAATTTAATAAAAAACAGCAAATGTTAAATAAAAATAAAAAAAAATAAGATAAATAAAAAATGAATAAAAATAAAAGACATCAAATCAAAAGACCATCAATGTATAATATCTGTTAACGAACTGTAATACAACGGAACAGTCCGTGTGTGGATGATTATCAATTAGGTTTAAATTCGATTTCTATCTATCTATCTATCTTTAATTCTGGTTTGGTCAGAAATGAAAACAAGTAGGTCAATCTCTAAATGGGAATGGTATCTAAGTGGAAGCACCAAGAAAACGGGAAGAAGTTCGGAGTATGGTTCCCTTCCAATAAAAATGCTGAGCAAAAAAAAAAAAAAAAAAAAAAACATGAAAATAAGGGGCAAGGAACGAGGATTTATGGGTCCAATAGAATTATTTTATTGGTAAATTATGGCAAACAAAGGAAATAACCAAGAGTTTACTTACTTTTATTGCCTTAAGAAATCTTTTGAAATGCTCACACTTGTTTTAGTACCTAGGTGATAAAAATCAATAAAAGTTACCACCAGAGTTCACAGTTTAATTAAAAGGGATAAGCCTCTCTAAGTTTTATTTTAAATTTTTCTGGCGCTGGCCTGGTCTCATGTTGTCTGGAGCGGTCATCTTCAAAATAATTCTATGTTTCTGAATAAACACCCTCAAACTCCCCATGTTAAGAACGGTTTTCTGAATAAACACACTAAACCTCCCCAATGTTAAAAACGACTTTCGGAATAAACACCCCAACCTCTCCCATGCTAAGAACGGCTTTCCGGCTTTCTGAATAAACACCCTCAACCCTCACAAGTTAAGAACGGCGTTCCGTTTGTGTGTGTGTGTGTGTGTGTGTGTGTGTGTGTGTGTGTGTGTGTACTTGTGTGTGTGTGTGTGTGTGTACTTGTGTGTGTGTGTTTGTTTGCGTGACTGTATGTGTGTCTGTGTTTATTACGAATTGTCCTTGTATTTAGCTTGACTTTCTCAATTCAAATTGAGATTCACCATTTTGATCCCAGGCAAAGAACAATTTTATTAGCGTAATGGTGCGAAGATCGGGGTGGCGACAAAAAGTCACGTGTTGAAAAAGTTCAGTTTGAAATGGATTTCTGTTTTCAACGCACGTGCAAGGTTGGCTGATAAGAATAACAATACAAATAATAACAATAATTATTATATTCAAGTCTCTTCTTAAAGGGGCTTTGCGTTTACGAATTTACTAGTTAATCGACAGTCGACACTTTCACTGAGTCATGCCAAACAGACTGACTGTTCCGCTGCATCACAGTTATTAAGTTTGGCTAGACTAAAACTCATCAGAGCCAGTAATCTAATTTACAACTAGCTTATCGACAGTAGACATTTTCAATGAGTTTACGTGTGTGTGTGTGCTTGTGTGTGTTTGTGCATAATATTTGAAATGTCGATTATAAAATCGTTTGGGAATGCTGAAAACAAATATCGCAAGGAAAATTAGCACAGACAGTTTTCGAGATATTAATGCGTGTATTTCGAAATGTAAATCACTGGCGACCATGTTTGAACAGGCAGCATACGAAAGTGGCAAACCCTCAGATTTGTTCAGGTATGCTGAAAACGAATATCGCAAGGAAAATTAGCACAGACAAATAGTTTTCGTGATAGTTTTATTAATGCGTGTATTTTGAAATCTAAATCACTGGCGACCATGTTTAAACAGGCGGCATACGAAAGTGGCAAACCCTCAGTTTGTTCAGGTATGCTGAAAACGAATATCGCAAGGAAAATTAGCACAGACTGACTATAGATTCACCATCAAAGTATTGAAATGTTTTTTTTTATTTTACAAAGGAATCACTACCTATCAAGGCCCAGAGACCACTCGATGGATTAAAGAGTATACAGTAGTCAATGGGACAATATCATAGTAATCGTTAGAAGTGTAAATTTGGTAAATTCGATTACTTAAGATGAACGGCTTATCAAGAACTTGTTTACGTTGGACTTGAAGAGGACGAAATAAAAATATACAGTTGAAAGAACTCGCGGAAAATATCATTTTAACGATGCCTTTCAAATCGTAAACTGCTTGTGTACATTTTTCGAAGATAATAAAAAGTGTAAAAAAAAAGAAAACCTTTAGAATCCTAAAAAGATCTCCCGGAGGAATTTTTGCAACATGAAAAATATACAAACCAAAATCAAGAGAGGAGGCACCCTACTCCAAAATACGGTTTATTACATCACCTAATAAAAAAGAAGAATCTTAATTTAGACGCGGGGGCTCCAATAATACGATAATTTGTGTGGGGGAAGCAAATTGTTTTCTTTTTTCTAACTTGGTTTTAAAAAGTTTTTATTGCTAACATTTATTTTCATAAACTCTAACCACACCTCGGGAAAAATGTTTTTATTTTTTAAATTTTGTCGAAACGACGAAATGGATTTTAGTTAAACTTCGTTTGACCTTGGCACGTGAAGACATAACACACACACGCGCGTGCGCACACACACACACACACACACACACACACACACACACACACACACACAAGCATTGCTTTCACCAAGCAATAAGACGAGAGAAAGGTGGGGGAAGGAAAGCGGGAAAGGGTTGGTGTTCTCTGCACATACAAGTAACCGGGGTCAAACGGAAGTTAAATGAAATCGATTTAAAATGGCTCGACAAAGTTGTGTTTATGATACTTAAGATTAATCAAACGAAATAATCGTGACCCGTGGAAATTCCACGGCGAATATTTCGCATTCAATAGAACAAAACGAAAAAGTAGTAAACGAATAAATATATTAGAAAATGAATGTTACCAAAGGCAAGATAAGTTACTCTTCTACCTACCTAGATCACGTTTTTGTTGTTTTAACTTATTTTAATCGTTTATTTAACACAAACAAAAGTAGCGCACAGTTTTAAGTTAGAACAAGAAAGAAATGTCGGGTTCATATTACTGTACACATAGATTCGAAAAAGTTGTAAAAAAACAAATATATAACAAATAAATTTTATCAAAGGCAAGATAAGTTACTTTTCTCCCTAACTGGATATATTTTTTGTGTTTTTATTCAATGTAACATGTTTATTCAGCTCGAAAAACATACAGTGTTTACCGATGTATTAGAAAATTCAAGATGGCGCCCCACTCGCTCTTTAACACTGTAAGTTTGGGAAAAGGTGTTATAAATAAAAAACTAGACAAAATACGGTTAAAAAACCGCCGAATATATGTCAACCTATGTAAGGGTAACATTTATTGTGCGAGTTTTAACAGTATTTTATCCAATTTTTTTTATTTATAACACTTTTTCCGAAACTAACCGTCTTAAAGAGAGAGTCAGACGCCATCTTGAATTTTCCAATACATCGGTAAACACTGTATGGTTTTAGAGCTGAATAAACATGTTACATTGAATAAAAGCACGAGAAATATATCCAGTTAGGTAGAAAAGTAACTTATCTTGCCTTTGATAACATTTATTTGTTATATATTTGTTTTTTGACAACTTTTTCGAACCTATGTGTACAGTAATACAAACCCGAAATGTCTGACATTTTACAGTCATCTTGTGAGACTCGATAATCGCTCCAAACTCGAAAAGTAAGCAAAATACTGGTAGCAACACATCAAATAAATGTCAGCAAACGTTCGAACATGTTTTAACAATTGTTCTTGCTTTCTTTTTCACATTAGCGAAACTCTCATCAAAGCAAAGACGAAAATGAGAAGCAAGCACAAACGAAGAAGTCGGATTTTATCGTTGAGCAAAAAAAAAAGAAAAACAAAGAAAAACAAAGAAAAAATCTCTAATAGGCCCCACGCTATAGGTCAATCTCCAAAGTCTGTCCCATCGCGTCAGTGTTGCATCTCTGTTTACAAGTACTTTAATGGGATGTGCTCTGATGAACCCATAGCACTTATACCACCTCGACGAACATACAAATGGCAAAATCACACCAGTTCACTGCTGAGGTCCCTAAAGGTCGGAAAGGCTTCTACTCTAATAGTGTTTACGTTACGCAGACTTGCTATCGTATAGAAAAGTCGGTACTTAGTTGGATACGGGGTAATATTTAAAGATAGCGACCAGAGAAAAAATAGTAAAATAGTTTTATTTTGCTTTTATTAATTGCTATTCATTAAGTATTATGCATGCAAAACTTTAAAAAAAAAAAAACATCTTTCTAATGCATCAACATTATGTGAACAAGCTAAATCAAAATTAAATAAATTTGACCTGATGTCGAATTTATCTAAAAGCGATACTCGAGTTTTCACTCTGAATTATTCCTCGTTCAATTCAAGTTTCACGACATCTTGATTACATTATTAAATGACAGTACAAAGAATAGATTTCTAAATAATAATGTTTTTATTTCGGCACGGTAGCATAACTGCATAGGATGCATGAATTTTTTTAAGGAGAGATTGGAGTTTATATTACACTGGGGTAGGTCGTAAAAGTAACCGTTTTTTTTTTTTATTGCAATTTTTTAAGAAATCATTACCTTAAAAGTTAAGAAAGCAATTCTTAATGTAGAGAGGGGAATGTTAACTATTCTGTACTTTCATCCAATAATTTAATAAGCAAAAGATAGGATAAAAATTGAATTTAACTTGAAAATTTTACCCAAAAATATCGCAGAAGTTTTCTTTGATATTTTTTTACAAGCTGCCCCAGCGTAGTATTATCACCTCCAACCTCTCCATGATAAGAACGGCGTTCTGAAAGCAAACAAAAAATAACAACCTAGAAAGCCGTTCTTAACATGGAGAAATCAGGGGGGGGTATTCCGAAAGTCGTTTTTAAAATGGGTAGAGGATGGCGTTTTGTAACTATTCCGTACAACTATTCTAACAATTTAATAAAAAAAACATCAAAATAAAAAAATAAGATAAATAAAGAATAAATAAAAATAAAAAAACATCAAATTAAAAAAAACGATCAATGTATAGTATCTGTTAGCGAAAATATTTTTTTAAGAATTATTAGCAAATAATTACAAAGTGTAGTATCTGTTTTATTATATCGCAGTATAATCAAAAAAGCGGCAGATGAGAAATCGTTTTTATTTTTGTTACAATTCAAAATACTCCTTTTTGGAGAGTTGGGTTTTTTTCACATGAAAAGGAAACGCGGTGTTTTATTTAACTCTTCCCTCGAGAAAATATTAACCATCAAGTAAACCTGACCATCAATCAGCACTTTTATCCGTTACGCCTCTGACTCCAAATTATTTTCTAATTTTTTACTTAGTAGAAGTGCCGACTGTCAATTATATGGTTGTAGATTCGATTCCTAGTTCGGATTGCTGTTAGTCTAGCCACACTTAAGAACTGTAATACAACGGAACAGTCCGTGTGTGGATGATTATCAATTAGGTTTAAATTCGGTTTCTATCTATCTATCTTTAATTCTGGTTTGGTCAGAAATGAAAACAAGTAGGTCAATCTCTAAATGGGGATGGTATCTAAGTGGAAGCAACAAGAAAACGGGAAGGAAGTCAGAGTATGGTTCCCTTCCAATAAAAATGCTGAGCAAAAAAACAAAAAAAAACCAAAAAAAACATGAAAATAAGGGGCAAGGAACGAGGATTTATGGGTCCAATAGAATTATTTTATTGGTAAATTATGGCAAACAAAAAAATAACCAAGAGTTTACTTACTTTTATTGCCTTAAGAAATCTTTTGAAATGCTCACACTTGTTTTAGTACCTAGGTGATAAAAATCAATAAAAGTTACCCGCCAGAGTTCACAGTTTAATTAAAAGGGATAAGCCTCTCTAAGTTTTATTTTAAATTTTTCTGGCGCTGGCCTGGTCGCATGTTGTCTGGAGCGGTCATCTTTAAAATAATCCTATGTTTCTGAATAAACACCCTCAAACTCCCCATGTTAAGAACGGTTTTCTGGATAAACTCTCTAAACTTTCCCAATGTAAAAAACGGCTTTCGGAATAAACACCTCAACCTCTCCCATGCTAAGAACGGCTTTCCGGCTTTCTGAATAAACACCCTCAACCCTCACATGTTAAGAACGGCGTTCGGAATAAACAACCTTAATCTCTACATGTTAATAACGGCTATTTTCTTGTGGTTCCGTTTGTGTGTGTGTGTGTGTGTGTGTGTGTGTGTGTGCGCGCGTGTACTTGTGTGTGTGTGTGTGTTTGTTTGCGTGACTGTATGTGTGTCTGTGTTTGCGCACGCGCGCGCGCGCGCGTGTGTGTGTGTGTGTGTGTATGTGTGTGTGTGTGTGTGTGTGTGTGTGTGTGTTAGTTTGTTTCGTTAACATTCGAAATGTCGATTTTTTTAAATCTTTTTGGGAAAGCTAAAAACGAATATCACAATTAAATTTGGGGCTGATAAGTCGTTTACCAGATATCAATAAACATGATGTACAAGACGAAACATAGCAGGTATGTAGAGAATTAGTGTGTGTGTGTGTGTGTGTGTGTGTGTGTGTGTGTGTGTGTGTGTGTGTGTGTTGCTCCCCAGCTTTCTATATCATCTCCGTTTGACAAAGTTTTACCATTCAATACATTAAATCAACAGCTATAATTTATACGAATTGTCCTTGTATTTAGCTTGACTTTCTCAATTCAAATTGAGATTCACCATTTGGATCCCAGGCAAAGAACAATTTTATTAGCGTAATGGTGCGAAGATCGGGGTGGCGACAAAAAGTCGAGTGTTGAAAAAGTTCAGTTTGAAATGGATTTCTGTTTTCAACGCACGTGCAAGGTTGGCTGATAAGAATAACAATACAAACAATAACAATAAGTATTATATTCAAGTCTCTTCTTAAAGGGGCTTTGCGTTTACAAATTTACAACTAGTTAATCGACAGTCGACACTTTCACTGAGTTATGCCAAACAGACTGACTGTTCCGCTGTATCACAGTTATTAAGTTTGGCTAGACTAACACTCATCAGAGCCAGTAATCTAATTTACAACTAGCTTATCGACAGTAGACATTTTCAATGTGTTTACGTGTGTGTGTGTGTGTGTGTGTGTGTGTGTGTGTGTGTGTGTGTGTGTGTGTGTGTGTGTGTACGTGTGTGTGTGTGTGTTTGTGCTTCGCTAACATTCGAAATGTCGATTTTAAAATCGTTCGGGAATGCTGAAAACGAATATCGCAAGGAAAATTAGCACAGACAAATAGTTTTCGTGATAGTTTTATTAATGCGTGTATTTTGAAATCTAAATCACTGGCGACCATGTTTGAACAGGCGGCATACGAAAGTGGCGAACCGACAGTTTGTTTAGGTATGCTGAAAACGAATATCGCAAGGAAAATTAGCACAGACTGACTATAGATTCACCATCAAAGTATTGAAATGTTTTTTATTTTATTTTACAAAGGAATCACTACCTATCAAGGCCCAGAGATCACTCGAGGGATTAAAGAGTGTACAGTAGTCAATGGGACAATATCATAGTAATCGTTAGAAGTGTAAATTTGGTAAATTCGATTACTTAAGATGAACGGCTTATCAAGAACTTGTTTACGTTGGACTTGAAGAGGACGAAATAAAAATATACAGTTGAAAGAACTCGCGGAAAATATCATTTTAACGATGCCTTTCAAATCGTAAACTGCTTGTGTACATTTTTCGAAGATAATAAAAAGTGTAAAAAAAGCAAACCTTTAGAATCCTAAAAAGATCTCCCGGAAGCATTTTTGCAACATGAAAAATATACAAACCAAAATAAAAAGAGGAGGCACCCTACTCCAAAATACGGTTTATTACATCGCCTAATAAAAAAGAAGAATCTTAATTTAGACGCGGGGGCTCCAATAATACGATAATTTGGTGGGGGGGGGCAAATTGTTTTCTTTTTTCTAACTTGGTTTTAAAAAGTTTTTATTGCTAACATTTATTTTCATAAACTCTAACCACACCTCGGGAAAAAAGTTTTTATTTTTTTAAATTTTGTCGAAACGACGAATTGGATTTTAGTTAAACTTCGTTTGACCTTGGCACGTGCAGACATAACACACACACACACACACACACACACACACACACACACAAGCATCGCTTTCACCAAGCAGGAAGACGAGAGAAAGGTGGGGGAAGGAAAGCGGGAAAGGGTTGGTGTTCTCTGCACATACAAGTAACCGGGGTCAAACGGAAGTTAAATGAAATCGACAAAGCTCGACAAAGTTGTGTCTATGATACTTAAGATTAATCAAACGAAATAATCGTGACCCGTGGAAATTCCACGGCGAATATTTCGCATTCAATAGAACAAAACGAAAAAGTAGTCAACAAATAAATATATAAGAAAATGAATGTTACCAAAGGCAAGATAAGTTACTCTTCTACCTACCTAGTTCACGTTTTTGTTGTTTTAACTCATTTTAATCGTTTATTTAACACAAACAAAAGTAGCGCACAGTTTTAAGTTAGAACAAGAAAGAAATGTCGGTTTCATATTACTGTACACATAGATTCGAAAAAGCTGCCAAAAAAAATATATAACAAATAAATTTTATCAAAGGCAAGATAAGTTACTTTTCTCCTAACTGGATATATTTTTTTTGTTTTTATTCAATGTAACATGTTTATTCAGCGCGAAAACCATACAGTGTTTACCGGTGTATTGGAAAATTCAAGATGGCGCCTCAGTCCCTCTTTAACACTGTAAGTTTTGGAAAAGGTGTTATAAATAAAAAATTAGACAAAATACGGTTAAAAACCCGCCGAATATATGTCAACCTCTGTAACGGTAACATTTCTTGTGCGAGTTTTAACAGTATTTTATCCAATTTTTTTTATTTATAACACCTTTTCCGAAACTTACCGTGTTAAAGAGAGAGTCAGGCGCCATCTTGAATTTTCCAATACATCGGTAAACACTGTATGTTTTTCGAGCTGAATACACATGTTACATTGAATAAAAGCACGAGAAATATATCCAGTTAGGTAGAAAAGTAACTTATCTTGCCTTTGATAACATTTATTTGTTATATATTTGTTTTTTGACAACTTTTTCGAATCTATGTGTACAGTAATACAAACCCGAAATGTCTGACATTTTACAATCATCTTGTGAGACTCGATAATCGCTCCAAACTCGAAAAGTAAGCAAAATACTGGTAGCAACACATCAAATAAATGTCAGCAAACGTTCGAACATGTTTTAACAATTGTTCTTGCTTTCTTTTTCACATTAGCGAAACTCTCATCAAAGCAAAGACGAAAATGAGAAGCAAGCACAAACGAAGAAGTCGGATTTTATCGTTGAGCAAAAAAAAGAAAAAAAAAAGAAAAAAAGATAGAGTCTCTAATCTAATAGGCCCCACGCTATAGGTCAATCTCCAAAGTCTGTCCCATCGCGTCAGTGTTGCATCTATGTTTACAAGTACTTTAATGGGATGTGCTCTGATGAACCCATAGCACTTATACCACCTCGACGAACATACAAATGGCAAAATCACACCAGTTCACTGCTGAGGTCCCTAAAGGTCGGAAAGGCTTCTACTCTAATAGTGTTTACGAATTTAGGAAAACTCGTCCCGGGAAAACTCGTCTCGGGAAAACTCGTCTCGTGAAAACTCGTCTCCGGAAAACTCGTCTCCGGAAAACTCGTCTCGGGAAAACTCGTCCCTTTTCGCTAGGTAGGAAAACTCGTCCCTTATTGAATAAATATCGATTGAAAACACATTTTATGATCGTTCTTGAAGGAGATATTGTTTTTTAAAATAGACTATAGCCCCCATAATATTTTTTTAAAATATCTTTACTTGTTTAATGTTTTGTTTTTTTTTTAAATAAAATCGATTTTCTAAGTGTCCGTTTTCTACCTAACTGGTTAAGTTCTTAGTGGTTTCACTTATTTTAAAGCGTTTATTATGTTCATAAACGAGACCGCATTTTTTTTTATTAATGTAAAAAGAATTTACTTAATTACTGTTGTTTATAAAAGGGTAAAATCGATTTTTCTACCTCGCCGACAATTTTGTTTAATTTATTTGGAATCGTTTATTCGGTAAAGAAAAAAAACACACACACAGAAAACAAACAAAAAACATGTCGAGTGTTACGTGAGAACGAGAAATAATGTCCGGTATATCACATCTTAGGGGTCTTGATAATCGCTAAAAAATAGAAAATTAAAGAAATTACTGAGGGAGATTTGGTTTTAAAAAGAAAATAATATATTTTAATATTTTTTTAAATATAATTTAGAGAGAGTGGGAGGGGGGGTAAAAACTATATCTCCCCCCGAAAAACAACCAACAAAAAATGAAATTAAAAAGATTCTTGATAAACGATAGCGGAGTTTTCAATAAAATTGATTAATAAATTTATTTAGTGATTACCTTTTCTCTTAATGATTGATTTTAGAATTTTGAAGTAAAAATTTAAAAAAATTAAAAGTTAGTTAACGAGAGATTGTTAGCACATGGCATCTCTCGCGCCAAAAAATATTTCGTTTTTAATTTATTAGTTAATTTTTGCAAAATTTGACAGGACGACAATAAATGTTGATAATTGATAAAATTATAATTTTAAATAACGCATCATGAGTGCATTTGGTATGAGAGAAAACAAAAACATAACAACAAAAAACTATCATGATTAAAAAACCAAAACAAAAAATGTAACGAAAAATCGAATCGCTCCCTGTTTTTTAATTTTTTGGTTTTGTTTTTTATCATTGTTTTTATGACTCCAAAAACATCGTTAAAATAAGAACAAAAAAAATTTGTAATTAACTTTGTATGAACATAATAAACGCTTTAAAAGAAGTGAAACCACTAAGAACTTAGCCAGTTAGGTAGAAAACGGACACTTAGAAAATCGATTTTATTTAAAAAAAAAAAAACAAAAAAAAAAACATTAAACAAGTAAAAATATTTTTTAAAAATATTATGGGGGCTATAGTCTATTTTAAAAAACAATATCTCCTTCAAGAACGATCATAAAATGTGTTTTCAATCGATATTTATTCAATAAGGGGCCAGTTTTCCTACCTAGCGAAAGGGGACGAGTTTGATAAAAATATAATATATATATATATATATATATATATATATATATATATTTTGTGTACAGAAAGTTGTTAGTTGAGACAGGTCATTGGTACCGTCGGTTTCAAGCCCGATAATAAGGCCCGTTTAAGGTATCCTTATCGAGCTCTCTTCAGCCAATATTCGTCTATCTTATAACCGGAAGTGTGAAGTATATATACCTCGCGAATCCACGTTCAAATCTCGTTTTGTTTAATCCCCCCCCTTTTTTTTTTTTTTATCTATCTATATATATATATATATATATATATATATATATATATATATATATATATATATATCGGGTAATGTAATACCTAATTTTCAACTTTGAATTATTTAAATTTAAGATCTAATTTCGAAAAAATGTTTTTTTTATCAGCTGTCATTGTTTTTTGAAATTGATTTGATCTATGTTTAAATTCAAGCTTAGCGATAATGTCTAGTAAATCTTTTTCAAAATTTTCTAATTCTTCCACTTTACTCGGGTATTTTATAGATTTTAATCCAAAATTGTTTTTCACATTCTCTTGGATGTTTGTTTCGTTTATAACCTTCCATCTCATCCTCTGAATTACATCTTCAATTTTCGATAGTAGGATTCTTGTATACAGCTGGTTACTTGGTGTTGGTATATTTTTAGTGGAGTAATTTAAGGTATATTGTTCCATCTCCGGTTGTTTTTAAAGAAGGTGGTCTTTACTTCCTGTTTTGTGGTGTTCTTTCCCGATAGTGCTCAACCACTAGGCTATTGGTATTTACCGTAAATTCCTGGTGGGGGCGAATATGATTAGTTTTTTTGGAAAAAGAATTCCAGCAGAGTGCTCAATTAAAAGGAAAATCCAAATTTTAAGAGGTATATATACTTCACACTTCCGGTTATAAGATAGACGAATATTGGCTGAAGAGAGCTCGATAAGGATACCTTAAACGGGCCTTATTATCGGGCTTGAAACCGACGGTACCAATGACCTGTCTCAACTAACAACTTTCTGTACACAAAATATAAGTACGCTCTTAAAATTTGGATTTTCCTTTTAATTGAGCACTCTGCTGGAATTCTTTTTCCAAAAAAACTAATCATATTCGCCCCCACCAGGAATTTACGGTAAATACCAATAGCCTAGTGGTTGAGCACTATCGGGAAAGAACACCACAAAACAGGAAGTAAAGACCACCTTCTTTAAAAACAACCGGAGATGGAACAATATACCTTAAATTACTCCACTAAAAATATACCAACACCAAGTAACCAGCTGTATACAAGAATCCTACTATCGAAAATTGAAGATGTAATTCAGAGGATGAGATGGAAGGTTATAAACGAAACAAACATCCAAGAGAATGTGAAAAACAATTTTGGATTAAAATCTATAAAATACCCGAGTAAAGTGGAAGAATTAGAAAATTTTGAAAAAGATTTACTAGACATTATCGCTAAGCTTGAATTTAAACATAGATCAAATCAATTTCAAAAAACAATGACAGCTGATAAAAAAAACATTTTTTCGAAATTAGATCTTAAATTTAAATAATTCAAAGTTGAAAATTAGGTATTACATTACCCGATATATATATATATATATATATATATATATATATATATATATATATATATATATATAGATAGATAGATAGATAGATAAAAAAAAAAAAAAAAAAAAAAAAAGGGGGGGGGGGATTAAACAAAACGAGATTTGAACGTGGATTCGCGAGGTATATATACTTCACACTTCCGGTTATAAGATAGACGAATATTGGCTGAAGAGAGCTCGATAAGGATACCTTAAACGGGCCTTATTATCGGGCTTGAAACCGACGGTACCAATGACCTGTCTCAACTAACAACTTTCTGTACACAAAATATAAGTACGCTCTTAAAATTTGGATTTTCCTTTTAATTGAGCACTCTGCTGGAATTCTTTTTCCAAAAAAACTAATCATATATATATATATATATATATATATATATATATATATATATTATAATTATTTTTTAATTTTTTATAACTTTTCAAAGTATCGGATGCTAACTTTTCTCTCTCTCTCTCTCTCTCTCTCTCTCTCTCGCTCTCGCTCTCGCGCACGCGCGCTTCTCCGTGTCCTTATATATAGACAGAGAGAGAGGGAAAAGGGAGGAGAGACCGAAAGAGACAGAGAATGTGTCTACGCTCTCCTCCAACATGCTTCCACGCCAACGACGCACACACCTACATACACACACACTTGCATTAACAAATACATCCACAGACATACACATACGTCTACATTCAATCTTCAAACTAAACAAGTTTAAATGAACCAATGAAAAGGCAGCTACGTAACACAAACTCCATAAAAGGTAAAAAGGTTGTAACGTCGACTGCGAACTGTTTATTTTTCCCGGAAAAAGTTAACGGTTTTCACGCCGATGGTCACATATAAAAAGAGCCCCAAAACGGGCTGTAAATTCAGTTTGACCCGGGCTGTTCACTGAAGGGTGATGTCTGCTTAGATGCTGCATTAAAATTAATTGCCCTTAGTCAATGGAGGGGGAAACCCTTCTATACTAAGGCAATTTTATTTTTGCAGAATGCCCCTTTTGAGGGGAGCTGGTTATCTCCCACATTAAACCGACCATGTGTCACATTTTGTTTCGTGGGAAACAAATAAATAACCAGTTTGACCCTGGCAGCGAGAAGAGTTCCAGAAGAATAGATGACCAGCCAGAAGACCCAGCTAAACCGCCGCCCTGCCGCTGCTTTATTTCTGCCTACTTCTCTGATGTGAAACAAATTTAAGGTAACAGATTTTCCTCATTTCAAAGTAGAAAGTAGACGACGCATTTATTTCAGTTGTGTAAACTGCACAAGTGTTCAAATGAACGTTGTTAGTATGAGCACAGTTCATAAACACGTCGAATTTCTTTTCAAATTTCGACACTTGTGTAGTTTACACGATTTTCACGTTTAATGTCTTTTTATATTTAATTTTATATTTTATTATACAAAATACTGTTAAAAACCCAGCCAATAAATATTACCGTGACAATTGTGCAGTTTATAGACCGTGCTTTTCTTGGATAAAATATTTTTTAATTTAAATCTAAATTAACGTCTTTTTATTTAATTTGTTGGATGAAAGTATGCATATAATATTATTTAAGGGCGATCGATAAACTGTAGAATTACCGTGACAATTGTGCAGTTTATAGAGCGTGCTTTGGTACTGGTCGCGATTAGAGTTCCCTGCCGAACACCCTAAAAAAACACTTTCTCCCTACGCATGAGCAAAGGACATTTTTTAGTTGCCATAGTAATAGGCACCGCCAAAACTGGGGGGGGGGGGCAGATCAGTACTTTTTGACGGACCGTCTTTTTAAAAATCTACCAAAAATCAGGTAATTATCCGATCAATACGAAATTTTCAGCGATTATTAGGAGAAGAATGAACTTTATAACAGTGTACTTATTTTTCATAAACGATATTTATATATATATATTTTTTTGCTTACAACCCCCCCCTTGTTTTGAAGTGGGAACAAATATGCTTAAAATAATCATCTGAAACTGAAACCAACATATTGTGTTGTTGTAAGGGACAGAATTATAGATAAAAAAAAAAAATTGTTTGCATACCTTATTTTGACGTCTGAATATCAGAACTTCGATTGTGTTTAATTATCCCGCTTTTGAGTTTTGAAGTGTGAAATTCGGTGAATATGTTAAGTAAAATAATTAATTTAAGTTAAGCAAAACAAAAAAAAAAAAAAATTTAATATTTATACGAAAAAAGCTATTTTAAAATTTTTGATAAATAAATTAACAATTTTTTTTAGCGAGCCGAATAATGCATGACCATTATTAAACAGGGCATGCTTTGAATAATCGATACCAAAAAAAAAAATTCGATAAATATTGTGCCCTTTGTGTTAAAAATAGCATCATTTTTTTCGATCCCGTTTGAAAACGTTTGCCGCCTTTCGACTACGGTGGACCAAACGCGCTGAAATAATTTTTTTTTATTCTGCTTTAAATTGCCCCCCCCCCCCATTTGGGGAGCCTGGCCCCCACACACATACACATTAAAAACCAAACGCATACAAATGATTACCCATCTGGTACTGGCCAGCCTCAGCTTAATAATACATTGAAATTTTCGTCACTGAAAAATAAGTTTTTTTTTTTTTGCCTGTTTGGTCTTCCATAGTTTGCTTTTTATCAAACGAAAACGTAAACAGAGTCGATCTGAACTCTACGTCAACGCGAAATATCTGGTTACCTATATGAATAAGTGGAATTATTTGAAATTCAGGTACTTATATTATAATATTTTTGCATATTCTCTTAGAAAATCATCCTAAATCTTAGTTAGACAATAAATAAATTAATTAATTATTTCAAAACCCCTTTTTTTTTAATATTTAAGTACGTTTTTTGTGCAAGACAAAAAATGTCAATTGTTAACTTTTTGGGAAAATTTAACATTTAAAATTAAATTAAAAATAGTAGAAAAAGTTTTACATTATTCTGTTTTCTATATGATAAAATTCAGGGTTTTATCTTTCTGGAAAAAAAAAAGTTACTCAGAAATAATGGATTTTAATAAATGTAATTTCGTTTTTAAAAAACAACAACAACTTGATTTTTCGGCCATTTTTGGCGGTGCCTACAACTAAACGATCGTAAATTTTTATCGACTTTGTTTTACTGTTTATGAATATGGAAATAAAAGACATTACTACACATTTATTAATAATATCTCACTTTTAATCACTTTTATCGACTTTTTTTTACTGTTTATGTCTCACTTTTTTTTTTTATCTTGTACTAGTGCACTTATTGATCCGTGCTGAAATAACGTTATTATTTAAAAAGCCATTCTTAACATGGGGAGGAGAAGGTGTTTTGTACCTATTCTCTACTTTAACCTTACAATTGAATAAAAAAACATTAAACTTTAATTAAGCTTAGAAATACGATTTAAAATATAGCGCGGATCATAAGTGCACTAGCACCCATTTTGTTTTATTAATAAATGTTTAGTAATTATTTTTTTTTAATATTCATAATCAGTAAAAACGTCGTCATTTAAAAAGAAAATGCTATTTAAAGAAAAGAAAAAGTCGATAAAAGTGACACATAAACAGTAAAACAGTAAAAAAAAAAAAAAAAAAAGTCGATAAAAGTGATTAAAAACAAAGGCGATAAAAGTGAGATATTATGCAAATTCGCCTAAAAAAGTAGAATCTCATTTTACGGAATTAGCTAAGAGTGTTAATTTACAATAACACCTATGGCACCATTGGCACTTCTGCATGTCAGTAACATGAAGCGAATGCGTGTAATTTAGTTTCAAGAACCGCCGACAGATGTCGTTTGTCAGCCAAAGAACTGGGGTCGATAACTATTGTTGTAATGAAAAAAGTTTCATTCAACACACAAAACTAAAAACACATAGAAATGAAAAAAGTTGGGAAATTATTTTAATATTCATTTTAAGAAAATGCTATTAAAAAAGAAAAGAAAAAGTCGATAAAAGTGACACATAAACAGTAAAACAGTAAAAAAAATATATAATATTATTTAAGGGCGGTCGATAAACTGTAGAATTACCGTGACAATTGTGCAGTTTATAGACCATGCTTTTCTTGGATAAAATTCTGGATGTGTATTTTCCCTCCTAAAGTCCAACCCTATCCTCACCGTGGTAGGGGGGTGTAACGTTGTAGTTTAACAGCTACACGGCTAAATGGGCTCTGGCAAAAAAAAAAAAAATCCAGAAAATGTCGGCATGAGTTTGTTGCGTCCGTCATCTGGTCGTCTTTTTATACGCTTGCATGTGGCGAGCAAAAAGGCGTGATGGGGGCAGGCTGAAAGGAGAACAATACCCGAAAGATGTAAACCGAACGAATGAGAAATGGGCCTCCCTCCAAGGCCCCCTGTTCTCCCCAGCCTGCTCCCAGTTTCCCCGACTTTGCATGCAACTGGTTTTGAGCTTTTCAAAAGCTCTTTCCTCAGTGTCGGGGTGTTGACTCCACTTCCAAGTTAACAAATAGCTGCAAGTCTGGGTACGGTCCGATTGGTTCCGAAGCTCTTCCGCTGTGAGGTGCGCTTTCGAATCTCCCGAAGGGGGCTACCCTCTAAGCAGGCGACACTTGCTCGTGTTACTATGTAATGCATGCTTGCCTCGACTCGACTAAGGACGACTAGAGTTCGACTAGATTGTGTGCTCACAAGCCGCTTTAAGGCCGCTTTTATTATTCCTACTGTCTACGAACTCGGAAACGGTATGGTAGTGCAATTATATATGACCGTCCTCAAATACGAAATGGTAGTGCAATTATATATGACGGTCCTCCGATATGATAGTAGGAATGCCAGTTTTGTGAGCGATCATCGCCGTCTTATGAACACAAACTAGTGGTATCTTTACGAATCCTGTTGGGTAGAGAGAACACCTCTGTTTTCTGCTCCGCCTGTTATTCTGAGTAGAAACCGCTTTTTAGGAGATGTTCGCAGCAAAGCTTGTTTTTATATAGTGCCCCTCCTTTCGGGAGTTCATCACCTCGCTGCCTAGACGAGAGCATTCCCCGGCAGAACCTGTTTTTTTTTTTTTCTTTTTTTTTTTTACTTTCCAGTTTAATGGCGAACGAACAGTCTGCACCGACAGGAAGATGAGTATAGTATCACCCTTTCTTCTTTCTATTTCGATTTCAGTGTTTGTGATTTGAAAATTTAATTTAACTGTTTCCATTGTTCCAGCTTTCACACAGCAGTAGATTATCAACACTCTAAATATCACCTCTTTTTTATAGATTGGAACAAGCAACGAAACCTAGCCGCATCACCGTTCCTGTCTGCCACATGTCTTGTGCAGTTTGAATCAAGTATTTCTTTCTTTGCGTTCAAGCACATCTGGGTACAATCAAACTGTGTATGATGTATGTCTATCTGTTTCTTCCAACATTAGCATCTCGAAGTCTTGGCAGCAATCATTGTCATAGAAGTAGAGTAAGTATTCTTTTTCTTTCCTTCTGTGTGTATATCTTTGTAATTTCAGGTACTCCTCTTGATCATAATGGAATTCTACTATCAGCTATTGTGAGAATTATGTGGATTGGAAAAAACAACTGAATCCAGCAGCATCAGCTATCCTAGCTGCCACATGTTTCCTGTAGTTACAGAAGTCCTCAAGTAAGTGTTTCTTTCTTTGTGTACATGCACATCTAGGTACAATCAAATTCTAAACTATTAGCTTTATTTAAATGAATGCAGTTCTGCTTGTATTTCTTCTCATCAGTTAACTTATGCAACTACAAAAAAAAAGTAGTACATGGGTGTTTGATCATAGCCAGAAAGTTAAATATATCATTAAAAAAAATCCATTAGTTATGTTGTCTCTTTATTATATAAATCAAAAAAAATTTTTAAATAATTAAAAGAAAAAAAATCATCACAGTAAAAATTATATATATGTAACAAAGAACACAAACAAACATGAAATTGCCATGAGTTTCAGCAAGAAGCAGAAAAGAGAAAAAGTGGAGATAACACCTGGGAAGTAACAGGTAAGAATTTTCTTTATTTCTGATGGAAAAACTTAGCATTAAAGTTCAATTAAGCATTAAAAAATAACTTCTAATAATTATGTGATCTATATACAAATTGTCTCCCTTGAATCTATATATTATACTAGCATGGGTTCCCGGTGTATGCTGCCCTCCTCCCCCAACCAAAAAAAAAAAAGCAAAAAAAACCGGTTAATTTTTTAAAATTTGACCCCTATTATGAACCCTTAAAATTTATTGTTTTCAGCTCAAATCGAGATATTAAGTCCAAGGAAACTATATCTAAAATTTCAAGTGTTTAGACCCATAATTGTCGGAGGAGTTTTGTAGAGTTCTCAAAGGTCAAATCGTTGAACTTTGACCCCTTAATCGCCAAATTTCTGTCCAAATACCAATCGCATAGATTTTCCAAAATCTCAGTACTCTGTATATCAAATTTTGAGTCTGTACACTAAAATTGACAGTTATTGCTTAGGGAAATATACACACACACAGACAGACATTTTCACTTTTATAGATAGATAGGTAGATAGATAGATAGATAGATAATGAGAGACAGAAAGATAAATATATACAATGATTAATGAATTAGTAGAGATAGTTGTTAAATTTTTAGGAATATGTATGGCAATTTAGATGGCAAGACTTACTGCTAGAGTGCTCAATGCATTAGTAGAGCTAACTGTTAAGATTTAAAAAATGTATAGAGAAATTCAAATGACAGGACTTATACGTAGAGTGCTCAATACATCAGTAGAGCAAGTTAATAAGTATAAAAAATGCATACGTCAATTTAGATAACCACACTTTTTTTGGTATTCTTGTTTGAATATGACATAATGTAATATAAATTTAAATAATTTTATTCAAAATGTTATGGATTCTCAATGAAAAATCTAAAATGTCAATATTGCTCTATGTATGATAAAGCATTGGCATATAATTTTCTTTCAATAATATAAAAGTTTTATAATATCAGCTCTGTCATGTGTTGAGCACTTATTTAAAGTGTAATTATTAAGTAAAAATCTAAATCAAATGATTTTATTGCTCTATGTCTTATTGAGCACTCTTCTTTAACTCTGGTTAAATCTTAATGTTTATTTATCCTGCAATAAAATAAACGTTTTATAATATCAGCTCTGTCTAGTTTTGAGCACTTATTTAAAGTGTCAATAATAAGTAAAAATCTACATAAAATTTCTTTATTGCTCTATGTCTTATTGAGCACTCTTATATAACTCTGGTTAAATATTAATGTTTATTTATCCTGTAATAAAATAAACGTTGAATAATATCAGCTCTGTCTAGTTTTGAGCACTATTTAAAGTGTAATTAATAAGTAAAAATCTAAATAATGTCTTTATTGCTCTATGTCTTATTGAGCACTCTTATATAACTCTAGTTAAATCTTAATATTTATATCTCTTGTAATAAAATAAACGTTTTATAATATCAGCTCTGTCTAGTTTTGAGCACTTATTTAAAGTGTAATTATTAAGTAAAATCTAAATAAAATGTCTTTATTGCTCTATGTTTTATTGAGCACTCTTCTTTAACTCTGGTTAAATCTTAATGTTTATTTATCCTGTAATAAAATAAACGTTTTATAATATCAGCTCTGTCTAGTTTTGAGCACTTATTTAAAGTGTAATTATTAAGTAAAAATCTAAATAAAATGTCTGGATTACTCTATGTCTTATTGAGCACTCTTATATAACTCTAGTTAAATCTTAATATTTGTATCTCTTGTAATAAAATAAACGTTTTATAATATCAGCTCTGTCTAGTGTTGAGGACTTATTTAAAGTGTATTTATTAAGTAAAATCTAAATAAAATGTGTTTATTGCTCTGTCTTATTGAGCACTCTTCTTTAACTCTGGTTAAATCTTAATGTTTATTTATCCTGTAATAAAATAAACGTTTTATAATATCAGCTCTGTCTAGTTTTGAGCACTATTTAAAGTGTAATTCATAAGTAAAAATACTGCTCTATGTCTTAATGAGCACTCTTATATAACGCTCGTTTATAGATATTTGAATAAAAGTAACTTGTAATAATATCAGCTCTTTTTTCGAAGCTTTGTATTTAGTTTTGAAAACATTTGTCATTTATAGCAGAGAAATGTCCTTTAAGAGTGCTCAAAGTATGAGTTCATCTTTGGAGTTATTTGAAAAATACAAATTTCTGTTATGCGATCCAAAATTTTCTTTGAGACTGAAAAATAGATAAGTACATCTCCGTAGTGAGTTTTAAAATTGTGTATTGCGAGTATGCTGGAAAAGTAATTACCAGACTGCTTAATACTGTGGTAGAGTTCTGTGGAAAGATTTGAAAGAATTTTTCTCATTTATGCTAGACAAATTTACTTCGAGTAAAGCTCTTTCGTAGGTTTAAACAATATATATATATGCCAATGATGCTTGCATGTGCTCCATAGTTTAATATAGCTGTGTAGTAAATTTAAAAATTGCTTTGTTTAATTATGCAAGACGATTTTACTTTAAGAGTGCTCAATGCATTTGTAGAGCTTTGTAGTAAGATTTGGAAACATTTTGGCAATTATTTTAGACAAATATACTTCCAGAGTGCTCAATATATTAGTAGAGCTAAATAAAACATTTGAGAAACAGATATGGCATTTCAACTGCATAAATTTATTTTGACAGTTCAATACATTAGTAGAGCTAAATATAGACTTTGAAAAAACATGTATGGCAATTCAGCTACACGAATATACTTTGAGAGTGCGCAATACATTAGTAGACAAAAGCATAAAATTCAGAAAACATGAAGAGCTCTGAAGTATGTTTTGAAAGCCTAAATGTCAATACGTAAATATAGATATACTGTAAGTTTTTAAAATATATATATATGACAAGTATTTGAAACAAGTTTCCTATTTGAGTGCCTAATATATTTGAGAACTCTATGGTAACTTTAAAAAACATATTTCAAAATTATGTTAGACAAATTGTCTTTGAAAGTGCTCATTTCTGAGTAGAGCTCTGTAGAAAATTTTTGAGACATGTTCAGCAATTTAAGTTCATATCAGTTAATAAATAGAGCTATATAGTGAGTTTTGCAAATTTATATGGCACTTATCCTAGACAAGTTAACTCTTGTAGCTGTGCAATACATAACTAGAGTTCTGCATTAGGTTTGGGGTATGGTTCTCACTTTATTTGGGCAATAACTTCGACACATTATACTCTGGAGAGATCCATTAAGGACAACCAAAGGTACCCTGTTTTTTTTTTTTTTTCCACTCTGCTGAATAAGACTCATCCGTCTTGGTTCACTCTTGGGACATTAAAACAAAAAAGGTGAAGAATTAAAAAAAAAAAAAAAAAAAGAATGCAAAAATGTAAATGTCTTTGCAAGTCATTCATTTTCACTTTCATAACACAAAAACATCTGTAAGAAATTGATAAAAGAATGCACAAACAATAAAATACAACTTTCCTGTGTTGGAATCTGAAATCAGTAGAAACTTCCCCTACTGAAATTCCCGCACACCTCAAAAAAAAAAAGAAAGAATCCTTCCCAATGCAATACTTTTCAAGCAATTACAGTGTCAGACTTGGTACTGCAATGATTCTGTAAACTGAAAAAATATATATAAAAAAAATGTTAAGCAAAATTGATTCATGTTAACACCTCCCAACATCACAGATTAACTACAAAAATACTTGATAAAGCAAGACACAATTACAAATGTGTATGAAAAAAATAAAAATAAAAAAAATCAACCAAGCAATGGATCATAATTTTCTGGTGTTTGATGGAATGTGAGTAGGCATACAGCCTGGATATTTTTCCAAGGTAAGTGATGATATTCATTATTATTGTCTTTTTGGATTAGTTCAGATATATCTCATAACTATAATTGTTTTATGTATATATTCATATGTCTAGATGTTATGTGTGCTATTTGCATGTTCCCTATAGAAAAAAAATCTACATAAAATCTAAAAGTGTATTCTGATGTAAAATTAACCAGTAAAAACAATGCTTGTGTTCCTGATACACCAACTATTTCTTATTAGCATATAAGTTGAATCATGAAATTTATCTCCCTTGCCTGTCTCTCTTTATACCTCTGTATTTATCTAGATCTGTCTATCTCTCTTTTCTTATTCTTTATCACTACTCCCCGCCTTGCCATCCCCTATATGCGAACTGAAAAATTCCAGCATATCTAGATTGATAAGCTTCTCATTTACCGGTACCAAACTCCCGTTTTGAAGTTAGAAGTTTTAACTTGAATACACGTTGATATGCCAAGGTAACAGAAGGCATCGACTGGGCACTTCCAGACGCCAACCTACACGGTCCAGAGAAAGAACAGAACAAAAACTAATTCCCGATGTGCCTACAAATTAGAAGGCATTTTGCGACGCCTACATGTACCCAACATGGCAGTAGGCGTCGATCGGTCACTTCCAGACACTTACTTACACTGTTTTGAACTTGGAAAGTTCAATTGAATACACGTTGACATGTGTTGGTCTAGTAGCTCCTGATCTACCTATACCTACATCCCCTCTTGTTTGGACTTAGAAATTTTCAATTGGATACACGTTGACTTGCCTTGGTCTATAGGATTCTCATCTACCTATACCTACGTCACCTCTTGTTTGGACATAGAAATTTTCAATTGAATACACGTTGATTTGCCTTAGTCTATAGGATTCTCATCTACCTATACCTACGTCCCCTTTTCGACTTAGAAATTTTCATTTGAATACACGTTGACTTGCCTTGGTCTATAGTATTGTCACCTACCTATACCAACCTACGTCCCCTCTTGTTTGGACTTAGAAATTTACAATTGAATACACGTTGACTTGCCTTGGCCTATAGGATTCTCATCTACCTATACCTTCGTCCCCTCTTGTTTGGACTTAGAAATTTACAATTGAATACACGTTGACTTGCCTTGGCCTATAGGATTCTCATCTACCTATACCTACGTCCCCTTTTGTTTGGACTTAAAAATTTTCAATTGAATACACGTTGACTTGCCTTGGCCTATAGGATTCTCATTTACCTATACCTACGCCCCCTTTTGTTAGGACTTAGAAATTTTCAATTGAATACACGCTGAGATGCTTTGGTCTATAGGATTCTCATCTACCTATACCTACGTCCCCTCTTGTTTGGACTTAGAAATTTTCCATTGAATACAATCTGAGATGCTTTGCCCTATAGGATTCTCATCTACATATACCTACGTCCCCTCTTGTTTGGACTTAGAAATTTTCAATTGAATACAATCTGAGATGATCTGGCCTATAGGATTGTCATCTACCTATACCTACGTCCCCTCTTGTTTGGACTTAGATATTTACAACTAGCTGTACCCGGTCACGCGTTGCTGTGGCTCAGTTTGTTAAAATGGAACACATGTGAAAGTAGAGAAAAGTTTGATTCTTTTTTTCAAGAGAATGTACAAATTATTTTTTTATTTAACAGATGTTAAGAAAATAAACAGAAAAATACTTCCATCATTAGTTATGCAAAAAAATAAATAAAATACGATAAAACTTGCTGAGTATGCACTGTTTTACGGTTGTTGTAAAAATGGAACGGAAACTTAAATTTCGCTTCATTTTAATCTTTCTTAATTATTTAATTGTCCCCCCCCCACAACGAATATAATCAAAACAGTAACATTCAACAATTGTACTTTTCAACAATTGTACTTTATCTATATAAAACGGTTTGTATTACTGTACACATAGATTCGAAAAAGTTGTGAAAAAAAAAAAAAAAAAATATATAAAAAATAAATGTTATCAAAGCCAAGATAAGTTACTTTTCTGCCAAACTGGATAGATATATGTTTCGTGTTTTTATTCAATGTAACATATTTATTCAGCTCGAAAACCATACAGTGTTTACCGATGTATTCGAAATTTCCAGATGGCGTCTCACACCCTCATTAACAGTGTAAGTATGGAAGAAGGTGTTATAAATAAAAAACTATACAAAATGTATAACATTTTTTCCCACACTTACCGTGTTAAAGAGAGAATCAGACGTCATCTTGAATGTTCCAATACATCGGTAAACACTGTATGGTTTTCGAGCTGAATAAACATGTTACATTGAATTGGGAAAAGATGTTATAAATAAAAAACCTAATGAAATACTGTTAAAAACTCGCTCAATACATGTTAATGCGACATAGGTTGACATATATTCGGCGTGTTTTTAATAGTATTTTGTCTATTTTTTTTATTTATAACACCTTTTTCTATACTTACGGTGTGAGACGCCTTCCTGAATTTTCGAATACATCGGTAAACACTGTATGGTTTCCGAGCCGAATAAATATGTTACATTGAATAAAAACACGAAGAAGATATCCAGTTTGGCAGAAAAGTAACTGATCTTGGCTTTGAGAACATTTATTTGTTATGTAATTTTTTTGTTTTTTTGACAACTTTTTCGAATCTATGTGTACAGTAATACAAAGCCCCTTCGGAGGTTGGAATGCCCCCCCCCACCTAAAATGTAGTTGGAAAAATCGATTTTATAGTGAGATTAAAGAATGGTTAGTCTAAAAAAAGGGTGAAAAACAAAACAAATAAGCAATTAATAATTATTACCAAAAGCAATAAATGCTAGTTTTTTTTTACTGGCACAAATAGAGTTGGATACACAAGTAATAGTCGTAGAGTGATAGAGTGTAAGTAAAACCTGGAATATCCGGTTGTTTCGTTTCGTTTTAACAATGGAAAGAGCAGAAAATGGAGAGAAAAGAAAGAAAGAAGGAAAGACCGAAAGGAAAGATAAAGATAGCGAAGTACCCCCACCACCATCACCCATAAAGCAAAAAGACAACGAAAGGTAAGAAAGAAAGAAAGAAAGCAAAAAAGCACGTAAGGTAAGAGCGAAACGGAAGTTGTGTTTGTGTAAGTAAGTAAGTTTGGTGCGTTTCAAGTAAATGTCAATTTAGGTTTTCATTAAACTTTAACCACGCGGGTTTTAACGAAATCGAAGTAATGTAAATGTGAATTCAATTCCAGGTAACGGATTGTGTTCTGTTTGAATCTAATTTTATTATAATAAATGCTTTATAAATTGTGTTTATGTTTTATGCTAACCAATGGCAAAGTAAGCGTGGTTCGTTTCAGTGTCAGTCCAGTCCAGTTTTTAGATAAATTCTAACCGGTGATCGGTTTTAAATGTCTCCTGTGAACGTTCTGGTACGGTGTAAGTGAGTGGCTGTGGTAGGAGGAATTTGTTAGAGAGAGTTTACTTTACTACTTCCATTAAATGTAACCGATTTTTACAGTGGACTCTCACCAGACAGAATATAGGAAACTGTGATCAGCGAGATCCTTGATATGTAATAACCCTATAACATACGGCAGATGTCGTGATTCAGTTTGTGAATGATACGGCTGCACCAAATGTATACAGGTGCAGTCCTATAAACGTCAAAGTCGGAGGGGAAAAAATGAGTTCATTTTATTTATATAGAGAAGAGAAGATTGAATACAATCTGAGATAATCTGGCCTATAGGATTCTCATCTACCTATACCTACGCCCCCTTTTGTTTGGACTTAGAAATTTTAATGTGAATACACGTTGACTTGCCTTGGCCTATAGGATTCTCATCTACCTATACCTACATCCCCTACTGTTTGGCCGTTGAAATTTTCATTTGAATGCATGCTCGCTCAGGTGGCTTGGTCTATTTGCTTCTGATCTACGTATACCTACATCCCCTCTTGTTTGGACTTAGAAATTTTCATTTGAATACACTTTAACTTGTCTTGGGCTATTAGCTTCTAATCTACGGATATCTACATCCTCTCTTGTTTGAACTTAGACATTTTCATTTGAATACACGCTGACTTGTCTTCGTCTATCTACATCCCCTCCTGTTTGAACTTTGAAATTTTCATTTAAATACACGTTGACTTGTCTTTGTCTGTTAGCTTCTTATCTGCCTATAGCTACATCCCCTCTTGTTTGGACTTTGAAATTTTCATTTGAATACACGTTTACTTGTTCGTCATGTAGCTTTTATCTACCTATACCTTCATGCCTTGTTGTTTGAACTTAGAAATTTTCATTTGAATACATGCTGACATGCCTTCGTCTATTCGCTTCTTATCTACCTATACCTACATCCCCTGTTGTTTGAACTTAGACATTTTCATTTTAATACACGCTGACATGTCTTGGTCTATTAGCTTCTTATCTACCTATACCTATATACCCTCTTGTTTGGACTTAGAAATTTTCATTTGAATACACATTGACATCTCTTGGTCTATAGGAGTGTCATCTACATATACCTACATCCACTCTTGTTTGGACTTAAAAATTATCAATTGAATACACGTTGAACTGTCCTGGTCTATTAGCTTCCCATCTAGTTATACCTACATCCCCTACTGTTTGGCCTTTTGAAATTTTGATTTGAATAAACGCAGACATTTCTTGGTCTATTAGCTTCTCATCTACCTATACCTACGTCCCCTGTTGTTTGAACTTAGAAATTTTCATTTGAATACACGCTGACATGTCTTGGTCTATAGCATTCTCCTCTACCTATAACTACACCCTCTATTGTTTGAACTTAGAAATTTTCAATTGAGTACACGCTTACATGTGTTGGTCTATTAGCTTCTCATCTACCTATACCAACATTCCATCTTCTTTGGACTTAGAAATGTTTAATTTAATTGCACATTGACTTGTCTTGGTCTATAGGATTCACATCTACCTATACCTACATCCACTCGTGTTTGGACTTAGAGATTTTCAATTGAATACACGTTCACCTGGCTTAGTCTATTAGCTTCTCATCTACCTATACCTACATCCCCTACTGTTTGGCCTTTGAAATTTTCATTTGAATGCATGCTCAGGTGTCTTGGTCTATTTGCTTCTGATCTACGTATACCTACATCCCCTCTTGTTTGAACTTGGAAGTTTTCATTTAAATACACGCTCACATGCCTTGGTCTCTTCGCTTCTGATCTACCAATACCTACATCCCCTCTTGTTTGGACTTGGAAATTTTCATTTAAATACACGCTGACTTGTCTTCGTCTATTAGCTTCTTATCTAGCTACATCCCCTGTTGTTTGACTTAAGAAATTTTCATTTGAATACACGTTGACTTGTCTTGGTCATGTACCTATACCTACATCCCCTCTTGTTTGAACTTAGAAATTTTCATTTAAATACACGCTGACTTTTCTTGGCAATGTAGCTTCTTATCTACCAATACCTACATCCCCTCTTGATTGAACTAAGAAATTTTCATTTAAATACACGCTCATGTGCCTTGGTCTCTTCGCTTCTGATCTACCAATACCTACATCCCCTCTTGTTTGGACTTAGAAATTTTCATTTGAATACACTTTGATTTGTCTTGGGCTATTAGCTTCTAATCTACGGATATCTACATCCTCTCTTGTTTGAACTTAGTGTGTATTCAAATGAAAATTTCTGACTTTTATTGGTCTATGTACATCCCCTCTTGTTTGGACTTAGAAATTTTCATTTGAATACACGCTGACACGCTTGGTCTATTCGCTTTTTATCTACTTATACCTACATCCCCTCCTGTTTGAACTTCGAAATTTTCATTTAAATACACGCTGACATGTCTTGGTCTATTAGCTTCTTATCTACCTATACCTACATCCCCTATTTTGAAAATAATAATCTATATTTATTTTATGATATACTAGCGGGGGTACCCGGCGTTGCCCGAGTGTTTGTTTCCGGGACGGGGGGGGGGAGTTTTAAAAAAATGTTATGGTAGGTAAGTAGGAAGGATCAAACCTGGAGTCATGAGTAAAAGTAGGAAAATAAAGTGTGAAAAAAAAAAAAAACAAACATCTGCAACGTTAACAGTTCGGCCACCAAGAAAAGTCCATTCCAGTTGTTTAGGAAAAAAAAACGACTACGGTAGGTCGGCGCGAACGTGAAAATATAATGTGAATTGTCCAGCACGCTAACCACTACGCCACAGAGCACTGCGGGAAAAAATGAGTTCATTTTATTTATATATATATATATATATATATATATATATATATATATATATATATATATATATATATATATATATATATATATAGAAGAGAAGAGATAAATATATATTTATATATAATTAAGACATCTTCTGTTCTGCTAATTTGGTGGTTTCCGTCGAGACTCGCAAAAAAACGGGATTTAAACTGCAGAAGTACCAAATATACTTGTACGGTATTACTGGACAAATATTTAATATAATTCTATTCTTACTTTGTAAAAGAAAAATGTAGATCGTTCTCGATAACTGTACATTCAAAGAACATCACATAAATATAGGTGTTCCCCAAAGGCTGATTTGTATACGTTTATTTTTTCTTATCTTCATAGACAACCCAGAGAATGAAATCGCGATTGAGATTAGTATATTTGATGTGACCACATCATGCTCTATTCTCGGTATTCAGTCACACACCTAAGATAATGCTTGCAGTCTTAGATAATGACTATCAGTTTGTGGAGAATGGATTAAAAATGGATGGTTACATTCGAGGCTACAAAGAAAAAGCTATTTTCCTAGTTTTTTTTTACAAAGGAGTTACCACTTAACAAGGCCCGGATGCCACTCGAGGATAAGGGTTTATGAGTGTACGGTAGTCAATGGGAAAATATCGTAGTAGTCAAAGTTTTAAAAAATTACCGCCTTTTTTTTTACTTATTTTGCTCAAACTACACCTCCAAACACCCGGGCAACGCCAGGCTTAAATGCTAGTGTACTTTTGATCATAGTTAAGTTTTATTATCATTATTTATTACTATTATTCATGTTATGGAAATTTTAATATTAGTTCACGTATCGAGTTCCTAGTTTTTTGTGCTTCGATGAATTTTTTTAGTGGTTTCCGTAAATTCTCTCTTAGATGTCGCTATTTCTTTCTTAACGTTACTTCTAGCTTCTATGTACTTCTGTATGTCTGAACTGGACTTATGTCGGTTAAATCTGCGGTATGCATGCTGCATTTGAGCAATGGCAGTTGCGCAAGTCGAAGTAAACCATTGGGGAGAGTGGGGCTTACTATTAAATTTCCGCATGGGAACATGCGCTTCGATTGCAGCTTTGAACCATTCAGTGGTCTCGTTTGTGCATTGTTCAGCAGGATTTCCCTATGGGGCATATCTGATAAGATCTCTGATGGCTTCCCAGTCAGCCTTTTTATAATGTCTCGTTGTTTTAAGCACTGGCTCTTCAGTTTTGGCACTAGAGTTTAGGGCGATTTCAACCATTATTACTTCATGATCAGCGTTCCTAAGTGAGCTGTCGGCATTCGTTATACAATCATCGGGAACTTTGATCCGCTGCACCACAATCCTTGCACAAGGACTCGTGACGCAGTGAATAGAGTTCAACACGATACATTTGAACATTTTCATCAGAAAAAAAAAACCGAACGTTGTATTGTGTGATAAACAGTTGTACTGGACTCAACGAGTTCTGATTTAGGAGAGGTGTGGTTGGGATTGTGCAACCCTAGCCTCACAATTACACGCGCAGGTAAGAGGTTATCCTTAAACTGTGTCGGATATTTACTCAACAGTCAAAACAATGATAAGAATATTCTGTTGTCATAGCCCTACGGACATTAAATGGCATATATATATATATATATACTAATAATTTAATGCTCGTAGTATGTTATTTTCACTTTTTTCAATTTTTATTATTATCACTTTCTATCCTCCTTTTTAATAAATAGAATCTCTCGATCGTATACTTTATATTCTAGAAACCGTGACACGTATGGTAAAGATACTCATCATAATCTTCATGCAGTCCGTCAGCCTTGATGATGACTAGTCGGGGCCTCAGTGCTTTATCCTTCGGAACAGGACTTTCCACCTTGGCTCTTAACTTGCTTGTGCAGTGTAGGTGTAGTATCTGTTGCGCATCAGATAAACACCCTTATGCTTATACTCATTTCCAGTGGAGCGAACCCGCGACGACTGGCAGCAGATAAGACTGCAGTTTCTGGCCGAAAGTAATCTCAGTGAGGTAGACAGTCGCTCTAACGTGTCCACTACTACGCCTTTTCTTCCTAGATGAGGTTCCATAGCCTTTTAAGGAAAACTGCAAGGCAGCAGTAGGATTTGAAGTCAGAGTTCCCATCTTGTTGTGATACGGCCCACAAGGCAGTGGTGTTTGATTTTGAGGTCGGTTTCCCAAGTCTTCGCCCAATCAATGGTACCCACAAGACAGTAGAGTAGGGGGTGGTAGTGTACCAGGGCGTGTTCACACATCGGTGGGCCATAACGCACTACCTCTGGAGTCCCCTATTACTCCGAGATCTCCTACAGGTTTAACCTGGGGCCGCAAGGTACCCAGTTACCGTGTGTGCCCAACGTGGAGGCACTGTAGGAGTCTTGATGATGGAGAGGCTATGTACTGGCAGGGTAAAGATACTACGGTATTAAGATATATGCATATTACTTAGTGCGTCGGCATTCTTTTAAACATAGCAGAAATACAATAACGGGATAATGAAAAACTCAACTAATGTTTATTGTTTTGCTCTCATTTACAGAATGCGATATTCGAGGTGACTTTATGTTTGCGGTTGATGAGTCAGGAAGTATCTTGCCTAAGAAGTTTAACCAGATGGTTGATTCTGTAATGTTTTTCATCAAGAGTATCGACATTGCAAATGGAAAAGCACGCATCGGAATTATCACATTCGCATTGGACGTTTTCGTCCACTACGATCTGGACGCATTCGACGATAAACTAGATCTTCTGTTTGTCTGCAATCTTCTCCGCTATCATTACAAAGGAGGACCAACATTTACCCACAAAGCGTTGAGATACCTGGTGGAATATTCGTTCACTACTTTAAGAGGTGACAGGCCAAGATTCTGCAATTATGCTATCGTTTGTTCAGATGGTCGCTCAAGATTCCCATGGAAGACAAAGTACTACGCGGAACGATTACACCGCAAAGCCACCGTTTTTGCTGTCGGTATTAGGCCAAAAGTTAATAAGCATGAAATGTACCTCATCGCCAGTTACCCGAAATATACCTACGTGATTATGACATGGTTCTGGAGATTGAAACGAGCCATGTTGAGAGTATTGGCTCAAGTATGTAGAGGTAGGTTTTTAACTCTGTTATACAAAAGCCATCTGGCGACTTTCAGATTTTGTTTTAAGTATTTTTTGAAATGAATAACTTACATTTCATATCTTTCAATATAAAATATATTAATTTTTAAAAGTAATAGTTTTTATTGAATCTACTTAACTATGTAACGTTACGCACCTGTTAAAATTTATACCCACACGTTGTATACAAACAGTCGCAGAGAAGCAAACAAAAGAAAAGCATTCTACTCACTATATTTTTTTCAGTTGAAACAAAAGATTTACAGGTACTTCAAGAATAAAACCTTGTCTGTTGTTGAAAAGTCTTCTCGTAATCCAATGTACTTAAAAAGACGCTGTCGTGTCGAACACGTTACTCTGCCTTTGTCCAGTCATGTTAAGGGCGTATCTTTTCCCGTCGCTCTCGGGCCGCATGTGTAACACGTCTATTTCTGTCCTTTTCGGTCCACGTTTTTCTTTTATCATAATCGTTTTATTTCTTCCTCTTCTTCTTCTTCTTCTTCTTCTTTTGTTATTCTTCACTGTAACGCCACCTCGCACACGGCTATGACATTTGCATACATTAGCTGTCGTATACCGCTGCATCCATACGCGCATCCGTACTCTGTTACAACTTTAAAATTAATGAAAGTAATATTTTAAGATAGGCTTTTTTTGTAATTAACACAATTTTTATCATTAAATCGCTATAATTAATGTCGATATCAACCAAGTCATTGCATATATAATTCAAACACGGTAGTGTTTGAATATATGGTTAAGTGGTAGTTTTACTCATTTAGAACTGCTTTAAAGCTTCACCGCTCACTCATTTTGTGACCAAATTTCAAACAATTTTTACAGTTCATAGACCACCTTCTTCATTATATATTTAAAAATGTTTTCAATTTTCATTCAGAAAAACAAAAGTTGTAATGAAATTATTGTGTTCAAAAATTCTCAGAAAATGTAAGGAACGGAGCGACAGTTTTTTTTTCTTATTGCCTATTGGTTACCATAGCAACTTTTGCCACATTCACGTTTTATAGATACGATTTCTTCTAACAAACGGTTTCTTATGATAAGCTGTCACTTACCATAGCAACTTCAACATTCAGTCAGAAGTGCTTTTTGTGTTTCAAGCCCCGATTGGTTTTCCGATAGACGTTCAGCCAGAGGAGTTTGTTGTATTTCAAACCTTGATTGGTCTTTCGATTAACCTTCAGCCATATATATATATATATATATATATATATATATATATATATATATATATATATACTTAAAAAAGAGTCCCGGCTTTCACATACCGAATTGCGCAGGCAAATTGACTTCTACTTTCCTTAAATTTCTTTACAGACTTATTCATAACATAAATAATGTAGTATCATTATATTGTATACTAACCTGGGTTTCCGGCGTTGCCCGGGTTTTTTTTGGGGGGGGAGCAAAAAATACAAAAGTAGTGCTAGGCAGACAAGCTCGAACCCGTGACGCGAAGGTGGAAAAAAGTGAAACAAAATCTCCATGACGCGACCGGAAATTCGGAACGTAAAAATTAAGCAAAGTTAATCCAACCGATACGATGACTTGCAAAAATGGCTCGCAAAAAAATCGACCTTTCCTTGTAGAAAACTGCCCAGTTGAGAGTGAAGGTTTTATTGTTTTTGGCCAATTTTTCGATATTTGTCGTCCGAGACGTCGGGTTCAAAATAATACCGATCTCGTGAACATCCGTCACCTCTGTCAAAAGTTTAAGGCAGACATACATACATACATACATACATACATACATACATAAATTTCAACAGAAAAGTGAGATTTATATATATATAGATGAAGTAAATTGATCTCTCTCTCTCTCTCTCTCTCTCTCTCTCTCTCTCTTCGGCTTCCTTACTCTAAAGAGAAATAGTGTTACTAAAAAAAGAAATATCGTTTGGCTTTGTTTTTTTATAAAACCATCGATCGTTAATATTTTTAAGCATACTTTTTTTTACTTCACATGTTTGGCTTGTTATTTTTAGTTTAACTATCGTATCTAACTATTTTTAACCTACTAATAACTTTGGTAACGTTTTCATAACATGTAAGTTAATATTGCAATATGTATGATAGTCGCCTTTTTATCGATAACAACCTCTAATTATATGAAATGTTTTTATATACAAACCGCCATTACAGCTTGGTGACGTCAAGGTCACGTGACATGACTAAGCGTTTATTAAATTACGTATAAATATCGTTAAAATGTCATTTTTTGCACCCCCCCCCGTAGAAAAACGGGCGGCTGAATAACTTAGAGTTGACCTTTTGCGCCAAAACATCGAGATTTGTCGTCCGGAGACCAAATTTGTGAATTTTTGTTCTGTCTGTCGAAAGTTTTTGGCGGACATACATACATATATACACACATTTTCGCTTTTATATATATAGATGAAGTAAACTGAGATTCCTTCCTATTTCTATGCTTGGAATCAGCAACTACACAGAAGCGTTTCTTTCTTCATTCGTCATCGACATCTATCGGTTCTTGTTTGCCAAAGAAGAATTTTAATTTTCAATCATGTTTACATTTAGATATTTTGTCCGCTTATCGGCTTCTGTTTTGATTACTTATGTGATAGACAGAGTCGGAAGAGATAAACTTCTTGGTGTCAAGTCTTCTTTACTGCTACCAGCATCGCTAGGTTCAAATATTTCGCAGTATATTAATTTAAGTTACACGAATTGTTTAAAATATTTTTACAGATAATTATTTTTTGTTTAATATTCTTTTCAATGTGCCGG
>NC_136504.1:57044464-57141964 GCF_053919585.1 Euprymna scolopes
GTGGTAGTAGGCTAGCAGGCTAGAACCCGTATCGTGAAGAAAAAAGTGAAAAAACGTGACGTCTTTGCCGTTACGTCCATCGCCAAACCGAATGTGGCGAAGGCTTTAATTAAAGCTAGTCAATTGAAAAGAGGGGATGACTTTCGAAAATATCGGTGAAAAAAGCAACCCTCCTTGTAGAAAAGTGCCAAGTTGCGGGTGAAGAAATTAATGCCTTAGGCTAATTTTTGGATATTTGTCGTCCACAAGGTCGAGTTTCAAAACTATACTGATCTCGTGAAAATATGTCCCTTCTGTCGAAAGTTTTAGGCAGACATACATGTATACATTTAAACAGACAGGTGAGATTTATATTCTAGAAGATTACTATGTTCCAAATATGAACAGATAAATTATAGTTTGTTTTTTTTCTTTTTTTTTGTTTCTCAATTTTAAGTTATTCTTTTACATTAATTAAAAGTCAAATATGAACAGATAAAATTATAAAGGAATAAACGGCGAATCAAATGAGGCATAGGTTGTTTAAGCAGTTACATTTAATTTAGCTTAAATGTGTGTTTATTGGAAAAATGACAGATGTGCAGTTTCTTTTTGGCGATACTGTACGTACATATATTCTCACCCACAGACATATATGAATATATACACATTTTTAGTTTTATATAAACTCTGCGTATATTTTATTGAACATGTTTGTCCTTCTTTATCTTTCAGCAAAGACAGAGTGCTTTAAAGGATGTTGCCATTCAAAACTCTGTAAGGTAAGCACTCATCCATGTTAGCATGCTATAATTACAAAGTAGTAATTGTTTTACTGTGCAGAAAACGATTGAAGTAAATGAATATTACATTCGCTAATCCATTCAAAAAATATCTTTCAATGTTTATTTCGGGGTGGAGTCGTGCAGCATCTCTTTCGCTGTCATGATGTCATCCTCGAGACATTATCTCCCTTTTTTGTAGAGAAATCGTTTAGAACCTATTTTGCTGTCATGATACCCCGAAGAACTTTGGACAAAAATTAAGGAAAAGTCGGACGCTCTTTTAACTAGAGTATTGCCGCGGGCTAATTTAATGAATGCCCAAAAGATTGCTGACTGTCCAATGCAGAAGGTCTATGTTACTAAATATTTACAATATTCATTGTGTTCCTGTTGTATTTGTGATGCACTGATGTTCTAAAGTTGCATTTAAATAACAATGACGTCATCTTCCCAAGTATTACCTCCGCGTTTCGGGGGTCAGCGATGTATATGTACGTTCCTTATAATACTATATTCCAAGTTATTACCTCTCCGCTTTTTTTTTTTTTTTTGATAGAGTAGTGTTCTGTGATTATGATACCATCCTCCCAGTCATTATCTCCTCATTTTGGAAATTAGTGTAGTTTAGTCGTCATATACATTGGCAGAAAAATGTCGCTGGGGAAGGGGCATATTTTTGCTAATAGTCATGAAATATTATTGTTTCGGTTCTTTTCCCCTTGCAAATAAAAAAATAAAAAACAATTATTTAATATTTTATATGGTGTTCTCAACCCATTCAATCTATAAGTTTGGAGATGTCCGGGATATAACGTAGCCACGATGATGTAAACAAAAAATTAAATAAAAACAGTTGATGCTCGCTGCGAGTGTATATGTATATATTTTTTTACGTTTTCACTCTAAACAAGGCCCATTGCCACTGTGGTGTAGGGGGCTACTATCGGGGTCAGCAACTACAGGGGCACTATGTTGGGATTTGGGAAGCAAGATGTCGGTTTACGTTACACTTGAACTTCTGCATGTCAGTACAGTTGGGGAAGCAGGGACCTAGAATGGAATTCCAGAGTCTAGCGGTTCTGGGGAAGAAACTACTAGAGTAGAAAGATATTTTACGTCTAGGGATCTCTACTGTGTGACGGTGGGATTTAGCTGCCGGTTGGGTTTGTCGAGGGTGTCTACGTCGTGGGGGCACAAGTATCTACAGTTCGTCAGAGCATTCACCATTAAAATACTTGTAGAACAGGCAGAGGAATGCAACGTTTCGTCAATGGAACAGAGGCTGAAGCTAGAGTCCATTTCAGGGCCTATCGGGTTGGTGACTCTCTTTTGAACTTTGTCTAGGAGCGAGAGACTAGCAGCAGATGCACCAGCCCAAATGTGACAGCAATACTCCATACATGGGCGAATGGTTGCCTTATAGAGGTACAGGATACTTTCAGGTGTCAGTAGTTTTCTAGCACGGTAGAGAGAGCCTACCTTCCTCGCAGCGGCCCTGGCAATGTTTTCAATATAATTGTTCCAACACATGTTTCCTGTGAACGTTAGGCCAAGTAGTTTGAAAGACGTACTCTCAGACAGGGAGTCACTGGCCATTGCTATTGGTGGCAGAGAAGGTTTCTTGTAATTATTGAAGGAAACCAGTTTAGTCTTGGCAGCATTGAATGTGACCATCCATTTTTGTCCCCATTCCACTACAGATTGGAGGTCATCCTCTAGTGTTTTTGCCATTTCTTTAGTTATGTGTTCATTTGTTTTCCTGTCATGCCTGTTATAGAGTGTGGTGTCATCAGCATATATACCCATCTCAGAGGCAGTTTGGTCGGGGAGGTCATTAATAAATATTAGGAACAATAGAGGTCGAAGGATAGACCCCTGAGGCACTCCCGTATTTATATCACACTGTTTAGATGTATGACCGTCGAGGACAACCTGGATTTTTCTCTTATCTAAGAAGGATTTAATTATGTTGAATATTCTACCAGTGATACCGTATGATTTAATTTTCCTGATGAGACCCTCATGCCATACCCTGTCAAAAGCCTTAGATATATATAGAGCTACCGCTCTGCCCTCCCCCGCTTTGTCCAGTGAATGGTATATACGTTCAGAGATTACAGTGAGGATGTCTGCTGTGGAACGGGCTTGTCTAAATCCATATTGTTTGTCAGTCAGAAGTTTGGCATCTGTAAGGTGGCGGACTAGAGCATGGTTAATTATGGTCTCAAATATTTGAGCGAAACGTGGGAGGAGGCTAATGAGGCGATAATTTGCTGGGTCAGTTCTTTCGCCAGAAATCTTGAATACTGGTACCACAGAAGCAGTTTTCCAATAGCCCGGAAAGCATGATTCATTAAGGCATTTGTTGTAGAGTTTGAAGAGAACTGGAGATACTTTGGCTAAGCACTTTTTTAATAGCACAGCTGGGATGAGATCAGGTCCACATCCTTTTGAAGTGCCAAGATTTTTTATGATAGCATGTACCTGAGCAGGGATGATTATTAGAACGTCTAGCGTGGCGTCTGTCTGCAAAGGAAAGTCAGGCAGGGGGTGGTTGGAAGGGTCCAATGTGGAGTTTGAAGCAAACCGGCTGGCAAGCATACTAGCCTTGTCGGTTGCTGAGCAGACAACCTCGTGATTGTTGGTTAGTGGGGGAATTGTAGATTGCCCATTATTTACTACACTGTTGTAGATTTTCCAGAAGTCACGAGTTCCTAATATTTGTGCTTCGATGCGTTTTTTAGTGGTTTCAGTAAATTCTCTCTTAGCTATCGCTATTTCTTTCTTAACGTTACTTCTAGCTTCTATATACTTATGTCTGTTTGAACTGGACTTATGTCGGTTAAATCTGTGGTATGCATGCTGCCTTTGAGCAATTGCAGTCGCGCAAATAAAAGTAAACCATTGGGGAAAGTGGGGATTGCTATAAAATTTCCGCATGGGAACATGTGCTTCCATTGCTGTTTTGAACCATTCAGTGGTCTCGTTTGCGCAGTCCAGCAGGAAGAGAAAAAATATTTCCCCATGGGGTATCTCTGATAAGATCTCTGATGGCTTCCCAGTCAGCCTTTTTATAATATCTCGTTTTTTTAGCACTGGCTCTTCAGTTTTGGGTCTAGAGTTTAGGGCAATTTTGGCCATTATCACTGCATGATCAGCATTCCCGAGTGGGATGTCAACATTTGTTATACAATCCTCGGGAACTGTGGTCAGAAACAGATCTAGAAGTGATGCGTGTTGTTCTTGCTGGTCAGGGAAACTGGTTGGAAACGTAACCATTTGTGATAAGGAGTGAGATATAGCAAAGCTATGTGTTGTTGCGCTACCCGCTGCATCTGTGTGAGTAGAGAATCCAAGCCAGTTTTTGTGGTGAACATTAAAGTCACCAAATACATGTACTTGTGCGCTAGTGTCGAGGGAGAGTGCTGTGTCTATGCTGTCAGAGACTTTGTTTATTATGGTGCAGTCCTGGGTCGAGGGAGAGCGGTAGAGAAAATAAAAGTAGCTAATGTTATGTTGTATGTTTAGTCTAAAGCATATAAAAGCTTGATCGTCCGTTTCTAGGTTTGTTTCTTTAGTCAGGAGGAGGGTGTTACGAATGTAAACTCCAAGTCCGTGAATATGTCTGTCAGAGTCCTTACGGCAGAGTGGGATAGCCAGGCATGTTAAAGTAGTTAGAGAGGATAGAGGAGAGTAGGTTAGTTTCGCTTAGTGCTAAGATATCCGGGGTATTTGTTAGGAGAAATGCTTCAACATCAGATAAATTAGTTCTAAATTGTTAGTGAATGCAAGCCTCAAGGAAGGAGGCAAGTTAGATTTGTTTGTCCCAAGGCCTGGTTTAAGCTTATTTTTTATTGTACTGTCATCATATTTTTAAAGAGTCTCAGTTAGGTAAGGGGGGCTGAACAAGAGGTTATGCAGTGTATCAGACATGCAACACAAGTAGACCATTAGCTGACCTTTCTTCAACTAGGACTGTGGCCTCAGGAAAGCCCATCGGGGATGAGTGCAAGGTCCCTTTCCATGCGCGACATGGCACTACAAACATCCCGATCTTATACAACTGTTGATGGAGCAGCCGCTCTAAGCGCTACCAAAGAGTTAGGACTCCTGAAGCACGTTGCGCTATTCCTAATCACAACTTTCATGAAACGGCATTGCTTGAATCTAGTAGCAAGAAGAAGTCCAAGACGACTGGAAATACTGCCGGAATACGCAGAGAGCCTTCCTACATACAGCGTCTGGTATTCCGAAATAAGCACCCATTTAGTACTGATCAGGATAAAGGTCACATAGCTTCTTTGATCTAACGACAACCGATCGGTCAACACGATAATGACATAACGAACTAATAATTAACCATGCATGTTCCGTATGAATTTTTGAAATCTATTTATGTATACATTTCTCGCTTTATTTTTATTTATTCTTTTCTTTCTTTTCAGTAATCACTCAAGAAATCTATTAACAAGTAATCGTATGTACAAACAATCTTACTTAACTTGATATTTGCTACCATATACGCAGGCATATAAGTAGTTCGGTGTTTGTTTTTATTTTTACAAAGGAGTCACCAAACGTGAAGCCCCGGATGTCACTCGAGGATAAGGGTTAATGTGTGTACGATAGTCATTGAGATTATAGCGTAGTAATTGCTAATAGTGGAAATTTGGTATAATTAGGTTATTTAAGACGATGGTTTAATAAAAACTTGTTTACGTTGGACTTGAAGACGAAAATATTATAGCCAGCTGGAAAGCAGACCAGCGGAATAGAGTTCCATAGGCAAGTAGTTCTAAGAAAGAAGCTTTGTTTATGGAATCTACGTTTAAGTTTAGGCACCGATAGAAAGGGTGGGGTTGATAACGATTTGGGCGCGGAGGGAACCATAGATTGGAACTCAATCTTACACTAGTCGTGAAAATAACGACAGAGCAGAGACAAGCCGCAGCATCTCTTCTGAGAGATTACAGAGAAAAAAAAAGATTATCACCTACTAGATTACGAAGTCGGTTTTGAACTCTGTCAATACAAGATAGGGTGCTCCAAGCAGTTCCTGCCCAGATGTGGCAATAGTACTCCATCCGAGGACGTACTTGGCTCTCATACAGGTAGAAGATTGCATTGGCAGTGAGATATTCACTGGAGCTGTAGAATCATCCAACCATTTTTCAGATCAGGAGTGAAGGTCAGACCAAGAAGCTTGTCTAAACATGGAGCATCTTCAAGACGAGAGCCGTTCATTGCAATTGAGGTTAGACAAGGATCAGAGCGTTGATGATGGAAAGAGAGAAGCTTGGGTTTCGATACATTAAAATTAACCAGCCACCTTTTTCCTCGTTGCACCACGTGCTCAAGATCAGAGGCGAGAGAATCAGAGAGGTCTTGGTCGTTCCCGGCCGTTGAGATGTTGCCATAGATGGTAGTGTTGTCTGCATAAATGTCTATGAATGATCTAAGAATGTGATTTGGCATTTCATTGATGAGCATCAGAAAGAGAGTTGGGTCAAGCATAGAACCCTGAAGGATACCAGCATTAATACTGTGAGATTCAGACTACTGTCCATGAGTGCACGTGCATATATATGTATATATATATATATATATATATATATATATATATATATATATATATATATATACACATATATATATATATATATATATAGTGTAGAGAAAGTTGTTAGATGAGAAAAATCATTGGCACCGTCAGTTTCAAACTATAAGGACCGTTTAAGGTATCCTTATCAAGCTCTCTTCGGCCAATATTCGATAGGAGACGAATATTGGCTTAAGAGAGCTTGATAAGTATACCTTAAACGGTCCATATTATCGGGTTTGAAACCGACGGTACCAATGATTTGTCTCATCTAACAACTTTCTGTACACAAAATCTAAATACGCTCTTACATTTTGGATTTTCCTTTTAATTGAGCACTCTGATGGATTTCTTTTTCCAAAAAAAACTAATCATATATATATATATATATATATATATATATATATATATATATATATATATATACTAATGACTGATGTTCAACTGCATCTCCATCAATAATTTTTTAACAAATTATTCGAAAAAAGTATGAATGTGTGTGTGAGGATAACTCAACTTATATACTCAACGAAGTTTTCATCTATAGACTTGGAAACTTGATATATAAAGTATTTAGACATGTTGAAAACTTTTTAATCAGTTTTCATCCGGAAAAGACAGCGGCTAATTCGTCAAAATTGAAAAAATTGTACTTGGAGGGGTGTCATTGGATTTTTATTAGTTTGTCAGCTGTTTCACGACTGCGCATGCCTAAATCGTTTACATGACAGCGTTCTTGTGTTAAGAATAGTAGGTTTGAAAAGATTTTTTAAAGACCTAGGAAGCTGGCCTAATCGTTATCGTCTTTAGGTTTTGGTTTCGCTCTTGAGTCGAGTATTTTTTACTTATAAGAAGTGATCTGTTTAGAAAAAAACATAATACTCGCATGCGTATTACTCAGTTTCTTTCTGTTTTTTACTATATTGAAAACAATCTATTCAGAACAATAAGTTGGATACAATATAAAAGTCAGTAGTGAATTGGCTCTAATAAGAATAAATGCAAAAACTGCGTAAATTAAATATATTTATGCTTATTTTATGACCGAGGTACGCTGACGAGATGCTAGTCTATATATATATATGTATATATATATGTATATATATATATATGTGTGTGTGTGTGTGTTTGTGTGTGTGTGTGTGTAAGCAGGGTACGCCCGGCTTTGCCAGGGCGTAAAATACGCTTAAATATAATATTTTAGTTTGTCCAGATTTCGTATATATTATTATAGTATTGTGATTTCAATAGCAAAAAAAAAGGTATTTAGGTGGCATTAGCTAGAATTGAAACCGAAACTGTAGCATTCAAAGTTGATAACGTTACCACTGTACTAACGAAACATGCATATAAGCCGATGAATGAATGTACATGTTTAACGATTTTTTTCAATTTGGACCCATTTTTTTACCCCTTTAAAACACGTTTAACCGGCTGAAGACCCATAAAAGAACGGCCCGTAAAAAATCCAATCATTTTAGACCTCTAACGCTACTCTACGACTTTTAGTTTCGGAGAAGACAGAGAGACAGACAAACAGATAGACCGATAGACAGACAGACAGACGTATAGCCGTTTATATTTTAGATATATATACTTTCGTTATTGGTCTTCACATTTACGGCCGCTGTATGAGGCCTTGCAATTTCATGATACAATATCACTCTTTTTACTGATGACCCCTGCGTTTGTACTTTATGCCTTTCTTGACCTGGTTCAGTAGATCACCGTATATATTTGACATGTGTGTGTGTGTGTGTGTGTGTGTGTGTGTGTGTGTGTGTGTGTGTGTGTGTGTGTGACTGTCTGTCTGGGCTTACTTGAGCTAATCGCCATTGTTAAATGCGTAATTTACCGGTAAATATTTTCGCAATTATTTATAAGAAAATGATTAATTACTGTTAAATTTTATAACAGACTAAATAAATGTAGTTAACTAGTACTGTTCCTATTTACAATGCCTCCCCACGGGACAGAGTTAGACACCAGGGTCCTTTTTAACATGGAGAAAAGTAACAAAAACTAAAAATTGTCTCAGTCGTGAAGGATTTCTCCTCCACTGAGAAGTGCAGCATCTGAAGAGCAGATACTTATGACATTCGTAATCAAACTGATTAATAAAGGTTAATCATTAATATTCAAAATTATATTATCTCTTTTGTTTCATATTCATTCAGTCAAAGATCGTAAAAATCATGGTGTTAACACTTGATTTCTCCCTCACCCCCTCTCTCTCTCTCTCTCTCTCTCTCTCTCTCTCTCTCTCTCTCTCTTAGTCTTACTGGATTTCAGAAGAAGAATCCATTTAGTAGGCTTCAATCTCTCTCTCTCTCTCTCTCTCTCTCTCTCTCTCTCTCTCTCTCTCTCTCTCTCTTTATAACTGTCGGTGGGCGTCTATGCTTGCCCCGTCGTAAGATACGCTTAAATATATTTTAATTCATGCCGCGTTCGTATTTATTATTAGTGATTTAATTCTCTTCCCTGCAACCTTTTTCCCACAGAAGAGACGTTGCGATCCTATCTCTGCGTTATCGTTATTTTCATGGCAAGTGTTCGTCTAAGCTCACATCTATGGTTCCCCCTGTCCTGACTTTCACGAAAAACACTCTAGTTGAAACCACTATCACTAATTTTCCCCACTCTTTATATGCACCTAACCCTAATCATAGATTCCAGAACAAAACTTCTTTCTTTGAACTGCACGCCTGTGGAACTCTGTTCCGTTAACTGACTACAATATGGTTTTCTACAAGTCCAACTTCAACAAATTCTTCATTAGCCATCCCCTTAAGGAATCCATTTTACCAAATTTCCACTACTAACGATTAGTAGGATAGGTTCCCTTGGCCACTGTAAAATCATTAACCCTTATCCTCGAGTGGCATTTGGGGCTTGATAAGTGGTGACTCGTTTGTAAAAAAAAATCGCCATAACGGAATAGCGAAAACGGTGTTCAGCCAAAATATGTTTCGTATACAAAATATTTCCTTTTACGTCCTCATTTTTTTTTTTTTTTTAATTTAAGCTCTTTTATTAAAACTAAGTTTTCAAATAGTTTATATGATTTGTTGGTTTCGGAAAACTTGTTCTTTAAATATATTTTTATATATTTAAAAGCGGGTTATAATCAGATAACGTACTTTCTAATTTTCTGCGGAGCGCTAGCGGAAGCTGTGACACGGCAAATCAGTTCCTTCGTTTTTATTATGTATTGTATACGTATTTTGGTTTGCTTTTTTTTTTGTTTGTTTTTTTTTGTTTGTTTTTTTTTTTGTTTGTTTTTTTTTGTAATGTTTAAAATTTTGTTATTTTGATTTAAATAATTTCATTTGTTTTTATTTCAATAATTTTATATGTATGCTTATATAAACATATATTTATTGTATAATTTGGAGAACTGGTTTTAATTAAAATAATTAATGAAATTGATTTTAATTAAAACATATAATAATCAAACTTCATAAGTAATTTCAGTCGTTACTTCCGATAGTTTCTCTTGCGTCGGACATACGTCAGTAGGATTATTGCTAAGGAGATGGCGTCATTAATTAGATTTATGCTTTTTAAAAAGTCGTAGAATTTCTCTTTAAAATCAACTGTATTAAATATTTTTATTATTAACAATTTTATTAAATATTTCTATTATTAAAAAAAGAAAACATTTTATGATATTTTCGAAATAATATCAAACGATCTCCCTTAGTAATTCTTTTTTGTAAACAAAATGTTTACATTTTTTATCTTATATCTCCTAAATAAATTAAATAATGTTAAATATTTTAATCTAAAACAATTTTACTAAATATTTTATGATTAAAAATGAAATTATATTCGTAAAAAGAAAAGACTTAAAATACTAATTCTTCCGAAAAAAAAAGTCGTAGAAACTGTTTGAATGCTTTTGTTTTGCATTGTTTTATTTTCTTTTTATTTATTTTTTATTTTTATTTTTAACCTAAACCGGAAGTAACGAAAAGTATTTTATATCCAGAACCTATTTTGGTCTAACACCGTTTTTTGCTGACTTCCAGTCGGGGCTTATTCTACTGCCTGTTTATTATTACCAAACTAAACAGAAGGTATTTTTCTGCTCAACAACAACACCATTGTTTTCTCTTTCTATCCAATCGCCCCAAATTCATTCATTTAAATCATTAAAAACTGGTGTATTGTTGTCAATGGGTTGAATTATCACAATTTTATTTTACTGTTAAAAATACCATCATGTAACTTTTTTTTTATCTAAAACAGGAGAATTTTCTAAAACTATCTCTTTTATATCCTTAGATGTAAGAAGACTCCGCTACAGGCCATGCAAGAAGGATAAAGATTGCCGACGTGGTAAGTAAAAGTAACTTGCAACAGTTATATTAAACCATCGGGAAGACACATACACTCTGTCAACCGACAATCATCAGATCATTAAGTACTAGTTGCCTTTGTCCACTTTCTATCGGTTCACATTTTACGAATGTTTATTGGTCCCCCACAAAAGGAGGGCGGACCTAAAATTCACCCTCGTCCGTTCGTCTGTCCGCACCTTTCTCAATAACTACGCCTTGGAATTTTTGGAAATTTTGCACAAACATTAAACATTATGCGAGTAAAAAAGTAACAGACCGGATTTCCCGGGAAAACTCCGGTTGCCCTCACCCCTAGTGATGCCTTTCGTGATAAAATGACTAACATTGTGCTTATTAAAAAAAAAAAGATGCCTTGGATTTTTATAAAACTTTCTAAAATGTTGTAACTAACTGATTTCTATATAATTTTGTTTATCTATACTTCGTGATAACTCTTGGGTGTGCCCCAGGGGCTTTTTTAGGGCTAATAAAAACACTCTATTTTTGGGAATATTTTACCATATTTGTCCAAATTTTCTGTCTATCTCTATTTAGTAGTTTTTCATGGTGCTGAACCCAAATTTAAATATTTTAAGGCCTTGGGGACTTTTGGGGTTAAATGTGTGTGTGGGGGGGGCAAATGATGGACTTAGTCATTTCTTTTTTTTTTTTTTTTTTTTGCATTGTGCAGAACTCAAATTTACATATGATAAGGCCTAAAACTGCACCGTTTGTTCATTTTAACCTGGATTTGATGTCCTCTGGAGACTTTGGGGGCTAAACGGAGGGGGGGGCATTTTTTAAGCTTCGTTCTCTGTGCACTCACAGGGCACCATGCATGCTTCACTTGTTTAATCTGAAGAAGCTTTTGTATCGAACGTTAGGCTCAAACTAAATAGTTGATCGCCCTTTGAGCTAATATACAAAGTTTACTTTATGTTCTGGCCCCCCCCCCAAAAAAAATTCAATAATATTGTGGGATCTGCGTTTGCACAGGACGTCCATACAATGGAAATATCTCACAAAAATTCACAAGGGTTTTGGCGATATACAACCATAATCAGATATATTTTGAAATTACATTGATCGGAATACTTAGAAAAGTATGCTTCTGTTTGATAAAAGATGGTGTAATAATATCGCGAGGTCTGCGTTCGTGCCGGACATCTGTAGAATGGAAATATTTCTAAGCACTGCAGAAATCATAACGTTCGTCCATCGCCTGCGAAGATGACCATGATGATGCAATTTTTCCGGAGATAATTTGTCAGTTCGATTCGAGCTCTCAAGATTCTCCTGCATGTAAGACATGTATTCTGTAGCTAACGTGCTGATTTATCTATTATTTGTTTATTTATAGTACGTATCCTCTCACGTTTTTTAATGCATGCAGATTCAGCAATTGTAGCCTCTTTATGACTTGGGCTACGTTTTCCCACGGGTTCGTATACAAATTAAACTGCTTGAAAGAGACCTTCAGGCTGTCCTTCGACCGTTTCCGTAGTTTTTATGAGTTTTCTTTTTTTTACGTTTTTTTTTGGGGGGGGGGTCATTTTTGACAGCTTACCTTGCATGAATATATTATATACGAAGGATAATTTCCATGGATCCCGCTAATATTTTCATGTAATACAAGATTACATAGTTAGGTAGCAAATCCAAATTTATTCTTGTGCCGATTTTATGTCTATTTGTAGGTCAACTCTGCTGTCGTGGAATGTGCAGGAGACCAATAAAATTGGAAGGTGAGGTAAGTGCCACGATTTTTTTACATCGCTTATCAAGGTCCAAAAACAACTCAAAGATAATGGTTCATAAGATTATCAACTGATGATTAATTACACTAATAGGACTGGAAACGAACTGAGAAATTCATTATTTAAGTAGACGGATCTACAAGACGGTTTTCTAAATAGCAAATTACATGCATTGTTTATCCTCTCTAACATCTATATTATCTATATTATATTTCTTTTAGCCTGTCTGTCTATCTGTTTGTCTGTCCGTTCCACTTGCTCTTGGAAACTACTATGCTGATCTGGCTGAGTTTTTGTACAGATCTTTATTATGATAAGGTGCTGTGAACTAAGCATCATGATATCCGTTTGATGTACGGTTAGGTTTTAAAGGGGCTAATAGATATTTGTCGTAACAATACCACATTTACTCTAGAAGTTTTATCGAAAACTACTGGACCGATCTCGCTGAAATAGTATTAAATGTAAAATTGAACACAAATAAAACCATATTCAACCATTAGCTCGGCACAAAGCAGTCATTCTTAGTCAACGGGCTATAACTTTTCCCCAGTTTAAACGGACTAAAATGTCTAGTTGTCTTAAAAGCATCATGGACGCACTCGAGTGTTAGAGATCCGCATGGTCAGAAATTTCAATTTAGAATCCTCCTATTATTTGAAGAATTGTTCTAGACTAATCGTCCATACTAGTTTTTATTAGTGAGTCACCTCTTATCAAGACCAAAAAGCCACTCGAAAATAAAAGTTAATAAGTTAATAATTACGGTGAACAACATCTTAATAGCATTGAAAACAATGGATGGAATTTATTATTCAAGTCGGCAGCTCGAAAAGAATTTGTCAACATTAGACTTGAAAACGTCTATGCTGAAGTCAGTTGGAAGACAACCGCGTGATATATTCAACGGGTGGAAAGGTCCTGCGAAGAAACTTTGTTCATGGAAGTTTTGATTTAGTTTTAAGTACATAAGAAAGGAAATTTTTGCTGTAGTTGTAGTTTGACGATTTTTTTTTGTTTGTTTTTTGTGAATATTTTATGGAGTGGCATGGACAAGAGATTGGGGCTCAGTCGACCATCTATATATATAAAAGGCAAAATGTGTGTGATAATTTTATGTATGTCTCGCAAAGGCTTTTTTCGCCGCAATTTTCGGGGGGTGGGTTACTATCGCTTAGAAGTATTTGTATACCTCCTAGATATCTAGGATTTGGGAACGCGTGTCGGGTGTAGATTTATTTACATCGACCATAAAAAATTGCGCTATTTCGCTGTGTCGCCTGTTTGTCCGACTTTTTAGTATAAATAAAGTGAAACTAAATTCAAACAGCGTGTTCTCGGCTTTCGCGCCGGAATGTCCAGAAAGCAATCAGCTTTTGATCAATGGGGTTGCAATTGCTTTCATATGGACACCCCTATTTTTTATGGGGACGACATGTTGCGACACTAAACCAAAACAAACTTGACTGCGGGATTGATATTTGACCTAATTCACTTTTTAGTTTATTCATAACCTTTCTTTATTTCGCTTTCGCCTCAAGTATTCGAGTTCGGACCTCTCCTCCCTCAAACTTTTTTTTGTTTTGTTTTTGAAACACTTGGGCACCGCTGGAACGTTCGTTTTTTTTTGTTTTTTTTTAGAAGTTTTAGCTTTTTTTTTATAATATTTGGTAAATTTTTAGATTATGTCCACCTCCACAATTTTCTTTTAAATGACGACGCTTATAGGTTTTTTACTATGCTGAATACGGACATCGCATTGAAATTTTGCAGAAATAAGTAGTTATCGAGATATAAAAAGTTGTATTATGCATTGTATTCTTTGGCGGCCGTCTGTATTACGCGCGTGCGCGCGCCATAAACAAATCTACGCGCGTAACAAAGATGGCCACCAAAGAATACAATGCATAAAAAAAATTTTATATCTCAATAACTACTTCTTTCGGCAAAATCTCAATGCGATTTCAGTATTCAGCATAGTCGAAAACCTATATAAGTCGTCATTTAAAAGAAAATTGTGGAGGTAGACCTAATCTAAAAAAATACCAAATATTTAAACAGGGTTATTACTTCGCTTTGTAATCATTTTACCTTCTCCGCAAACACACACACACACACGCCTCTAAAAACCGGGCAACGCCGGGTACCCCTCTAGTCTACTATAAAAGTTAATTAAATATCTGTGGCCTTTTAAAGGATAGCTTATCCTTTATATTTAAATCACTTTTATAGCAGATGCTCGACTGAACTCCAAAGCTGCATAGAATAACACTTTCCTGGTCTCTTCTAGCATTAAAGAGTGGTCTAAGAGATGTAGGGGAATTTATTCTTCGTAAAAAAAATTCCAAACAACTAGTATTTGAAGAGTTCGAGTGCAAAATGCGATGAACGCCATTTTCAAAATTACGAAACTACCAATACAAAATGTGTTGCATTTGAACACACAACTAAACTCGACAATTATGTTTTACATTATATGATAGTGGCATAATTTCTTTCTGCTTTCAATTAAAATAATCTATTTATCGAAAACTAAATTTAAAATATTCGTCCTTTTATTCTAAACGTTTCAGTGTAAAGAAATTAGATTTATAACACTTTCGCATGCATATATATATATATATATATATATATATATATATATATAGAGAGAGAGAGAGAGAGAGAGAGAGAGAGAGAGAGAGAGAGAGAGAGAGAGTGAGAGGGGGAGTCAAATATGACAGGGTTTTCTTTCTTCTTCTTTTTCGTTTCTGTTGCTAAGTTCTCTATTAGGTTGCAGAGTAATTATTTGTTCGGCTATTTTCCTTAGCGCTTTCGATCATTAATCATCGTCAGGAGCAATTTTGTCGTGTCGTTAAAGAGGTTTTTTATATGTAGTTAATTTTATTTTGGTTTTTAATTATTCGTTTAATTTCATTGAGTTATTTTGATTTAAGTTATGGAGGGATATATAATGTATGAAGTTTTTTTTGTTTTTGTTTTGTTTTTGTTTTTTTTGTTTGTTTTTTGTAACGAGAAAAATGTCAAAAACAACAATAATGCAATCATCAAGTTTTGTCCTGTCTGGTACAGGTGTTGACGGCTAAAGCTTTTCATCTATCTATCTCCCTCGAGGCATTCATTAATTCCATGCTTCTCATCCCTACATCCATGATGTTCTGATTTAGAACCCTATTCATGGTGTTTCCTGAATAAAGAGTTTGATGTATTGCCATAGCTTTATTTGCAGTTTCTTTCTGCCCGAGCAGTGCTCATACTGGGCGATTTTCCTGACCATTGTACCCAGAGGGATCGTCTGCTCAGCACACAGAAATATGAAACCAGAATTATTTCTGTTTACTTCCGTATTACATCAATCACCTGCTTTTCATGACCTCACCTTATCCTGATCGAGACGAGTACGGGGAGGGGGTAAATGGGTTCTGAACCATGCCCAAAGGTTTCCCAGAGACCAGGAGAGATAAGGGACGCATTACTTTTCCTTTGACAGTAGTACTGTCCCGCTTCCCGGCCATAATGTAATAGATTGCATAAGAATTTATGGTACCGTTCTGTGGTCACACACTTCAAAGATACACAAAAAAGAACTATTAGGTTACTAAGTTAGAAAAGATACACTTGAAGAAGGTCTGAGGTTACATCGGCCAAAATAGTATGAATATAACAGCAAATAAAGAGTACTCCAACTAATACAGTTGTCTTGTTGATTTGTGAATATTTTTTGCCAAAATGTCCAACAGGAACATTGCTGAAACATTATTGCTTTTGCTCTCGTTTACGACGACTTGTTGCATTTTTATTTATAAACACACCATGTGAGCATAGGCGAGGGAGGTTATTTGCTGTGTCTGTTGCCAGACAGGTTCTTGCTGCATACCATAAACATAATGATACAGCTGAGTGAGGCTAGCAAAAGGTCTTTTGTGTAAAAGAGGGTTTAAAGAGGAGAACAGAAAAAATGCACACTCCCATTTCAAAATTAGTTTTCTGTTTTATTCATTGTTTCATTATTTAAATTTTAAAAAAATGTTTTATTTTTGTTTTCGTTTATTGTTTTTGTTATTTTTGTTTTTGTTTTTTTTCAAATTTTTTAAATTGTGGATTTCTGTTAATTCTGTTTTATTTATTCATTTCAGTGTTGGACATTAATCTATGGACAGTTTCCAAGATGAAACACAAAGGCCAGAAATACGGACGGAAAGTAGCAGAGACGTTGAAGAAATATACAAATACAAGCGTACATGCTCTGTTAAAAACGGCGGGAAAATAATCATTTTCCACTATTGTTTACACTCGCATTTTTTTAGAACAAAACACCAACCGTTGAAATTTTTTCATAACATGGAGGATTTCTTTCCGAATTTATTTCAAGCGGTGAGAGCTGACCTGACTTGCAATTTGCTTTCTCGCTTTCCCTCAACACGTAAAATGGTTTCACATAAGGACTTAGAAATATCACGTGTTTCACTCGCTAAATTTAGTGTGATGGAATGGAAGTACATACAAATAGATACATCTTGGTCTTTATTATAGAGTGGAGGGTGACTGAAAAAGAACTTAATGAATGATATTGATCAAATTACCAAGTGCTTTGTAACATCATTAGCATCATTATCGTCATAAGCATCATTTGATGGAATTTGGACCAGACGAATTCGCACAATACTTTTTCCCCAGATCATCAGTGGCGAAGTTTCTTTTAAAAAAAAAAGGAAAAAAGTCAAGAATTTTATTATACCCACGTATGTATGTATGTATGTATGTATGTATGTATGTATGTATGTGTGTGTGTGTGTGTCTTTGGCGATGAATTCATTATATTTCATAACATTCACACTTACAAGGGGCTGCTGGTTATTTTTTTCTCGAAACACATGTGCCTAACAGTTCCCTCAATATTACAAATATCTCATATATATATATATATATATATATATATATATATATATATATATATACACATTATATATATATATATATATACATTATATATATATATATATATTATATATATATATATATATATTATATATATATATATATATATATATATATATATATATATATATATATATATATATATATATATATATATATATATATATATATATATATATATATATGCCGAAAGCACACGAGGTCGTGCAGCATTTTTATACTCTGGTTAACTATCGCACAGGCTGGCACCATAATGTAAATGGGGATTTATGAGAGACAGGATAAAACATGTTGCAGCCATGTTCGCTTCAGTATCCCGAATCGGTCTACATAATCACAGCAAGGTGTATGCAAAAGTTTCCATTATCTTTGCTTTGGGGTTTGGGTTGGGGCTATATCAAATAGATGTCAGATTTGTGTATTCATTTATTTTTGGAGTGTTATCCTCATCTTCATAGTTGTAGTTGCTGGTGAAGACCAGATAAGAACGAAAACTTAGACCATAAAATCCAACCTTGATTGTGTCCGTGGCGCAGTAGATAGAAGCGTTGAATTTCTACAGTTCGAGGTGAACATAGTCTGAAAATAGCGGTTTCAATCCTACCCAAATCCGGCCAGAGGTTTAGTTGGCCAGAACGTGATGAGACAATAACAACTATGGAAGGCAGTAATTGCTGTGGATAGAGTTACGAGACTCAACATCCCTATCCCGTGGCGGTTAATCACCTGAAGAAGGTCAGAGGATGAATTGGTCGAAACGTGGTGAAACAAAAACTATGAAGATGAGGATAACAGTCCGCAAATAAATAAATACACAAATTACTCATCTCAAGAAATTCCAATAAAAAACTAAGTCGGTGAACCAATAATATATGTCAGTTTTCTTTTCCGGTAAATAGTTTTGGTGTTGAATATCGGAAAATTTTTTATAGTAAGTTCCCGATGCTGTGGGTGCCAGGATGAAGTATTATGACTGTTTGTGGGATGGGGGTAGCTCTTCCGATTGCCTGTATGATACGAGTTATCAAAACCAAAGTTACTGATCGAATTTATTATATAATAATATGAATTATTTGACATATCACTCAGTTTCTAAGATAGCCTTAAAAAACGTATACACAATAAACTGGCAACCCCTTCCCCGTGATATTTTACATATATTCAGGGTTTTTTTTATGGATTTTTTTTTTTCAGAATATTTCTTATGACTTATGTATTAATATCTATTTCAGTTGCTTGCATGGGAAACAGAATCTGTTATGAATTCCCAGCATACAAGAAGTGCGGAGATGGTAATTATATTCTGCTCTTTTTTATTTTAATTTATTTCATGAGAATTTGTGTGATTTTATTAAAATACTAGCTCGTCGGGTAGGCCAACTTTAGAAAACATGTACTTTGACAAGTAGCTGGAATGCAAATGATGTCAGCATAGGTAAGAGATGGGTTCGCTGATTTCAGAGTGGTGACAGAGATGCAAGTGACAAAGTGAGCTCCGGACGGCCATGAACAGCCACCATCGCATTGTTACAAAAGTGCATTGAGAATGACGATGACTATGGAGAAAAAAAATAAATTCTGTGGCACAAACGGTCGCCTGTTTTATGGTACTACTTTCGTCTTGTAGCTCTTCAACTTTTCATTTTAGTTAAATGAAATAGGATGCATTACTTTCGGAACGACCTAGGTATCTGTTGTATGTAACATTTTCTAACGGGATAAAGAAGTTGATTGTTCGTGTTTTGTTTTCCAGGATTAAAATGCTGCCGAAAATGTTACCATGGTGATGTCAGCCACATTTATGGTTATAATACTTATGTTGATCACCAAATAAGTAAGTCGCAGTTTTCTGTGGTGAATTTTTTAAAATTTCTTTCTAAATAAAAGTCAGCCCATAGGATGCGAAAACCTTCTTTGTTTGTTGTCGCGTATTATATTACATCAGTATTTCTTTCATAGTTGTATGAGCTCGAAAATTAGAACACGTGTAAATATAAATAGCGACATAACAGCTTTTTACTTCTAATTCATTCTCATGTAAATATTTAATTTTATTCTTTTTATCATAAATATATCAAAAATTAATTATACTGAAAATATTAATGACTAGCTGATTGGCATGAGATTTTATTTTTATTGAATGCAAAGGTTATTAAATATTTCGAAGTATTGTGAGGGCATTATACAGAAAATGGACACGCCACAAAAGACACTAACAAAAATATCCCCTGACGCACTTAATTGGGTATAATCACTGCAATGAAACCATGGTACATCTGTGAAATATGTCACATATAATAACATAAAATACGCATCAAGTGCGCTTGAAAGCCAAATCACAACGTAATATTAGGAAAATAAACAAATATTTTACTTATTGTTAAATTTATAACATAAATATATTTCGGAGCTAAACTCCATCTTCAGTATGTTGTTTTTTCGGGGTTTTTTTTGTTTTGTTTTTTTGCTTTTCTTCTTTTTTTCTCATGATGGAAACTTGGAGAAAGAAAAGTCTGTTTGTAAAGAGCCGCGCGTTATATCTCAGCGGTTGTATTTTGAAAATCAAGTGCGCTTTTCTTTTTCGAAGTTTACATCATGGCAAAAAAAAGAAGAAAAGAAAAAACAGTTGATGTGTATTTTATTTTATTCGAATTAAATCAACGTTTTTTTTATGGAATTCACACCCTTGACGTTATGTAGCATATAGTTTTTACATAATTAATCCTTATATATATATACATATATATATGTATATATATATATATGTATATATATGTGTATATATATGTGTATATATATGTGTATATATATGTATATATATATGTATACATATATATGTGTATATATGTATATATGTGTATATATATAAGAACAAATAGTTAATAAAACATGTTAAAAACACTTTGAAATGAGTTAAAAATTTATTTAATTTTAAAAACGAAAAACTAAATAAGTGGATAATCCTTAATCCGCGGAGTTTCAAAGAAATACTTTCCTTATCATCAGAGGGTAGGATTTAGCAAAATGCGGGATCGGAATTTGCTTGCAAAAGTATTTGATGAAACTACAAGTAAATCATAGATCTTACTTGATAACAAAAAGTGAAGCAGAGGGAATAGGGTGAATAAAAATGTGATTTCACGTGAATGGATAGTCTGGTGAAAGGTAAACTATCCAATGACGGTAAAATCCAAAAATGCAGAATCCAATTTTAGGATGTCCCAATAAAATGTATACACTCTTTAAATTACCTCAGGTTGCTACATAAATACGCTATGCCACATTCCCAAGAGATGTTTAGGAATAACCGTTGACCTTGCCCCCCTCCCCAATTCAATCACGCCATCTGAAGCCGGGTTTATTTCCGTTTGCTGCTGGGTTATCCAGAAATGTACTATGTAACCCTTACCAATATTCATACTAATTAACATAATCTCCACTTACTTTGGTGCTGTTCCACTGCATAAAATTGATTACAATTATGTTTAACTATATTGATAACGCTGTATATATCGCCTAGTATGCTAATGTATATTTTAATGTTTTCTTTTTTCTCTGATTTCAGTTAAATATTAAACAGAGACGAGAACAGACTGGTGAATGAACAAGACGAAATGAGATGATATTAACAAAATCTTCATTCAAAAGTGTATTTCGGGAATCAGTCATTTCGAGTTTAAAACAAAAAATCTTGCTTTAGGAAGCAAAATAACACCAGGACTATATTGGAAGATTGTTAACACCGGCCAAAGAACTGACGACATTATTTTTTACCTAATTTGGCTTGAAAGCATTAACGAAGTATAAAAGGCATATTCGATAATTATTTCACCAAAGAATCGTAATAAAGAAAATACCGTTTGGCAGTTTTACTAACTCTTGTGCCATTCTTATTAGTGGCCTCGTTTTCATATTTTAATGTCAACAGATTTTGAGGCGGCAAATTGAGTTCAAGAAATATAATTGTTTATGTTTTTTCATTGAATTGCTTGAAATGGAACTTATACTGTTTTATATTAAAAAGATCGAGCAGTATTGAGCAATTTCTGAGATTTTGAAACAATTATATATATATATATATATATATATATATATATATATATATATATATAATTATTTTTTATTAAGATAGTCCTGATTTTGAATCCTAATAAATACGAATAATGATATTACATGGTGTTTTGTTTTGTTTTTTTTTTGTTATATTTTCTCTATTATATCAGATATCCTTGCAGGGTTGATGCTAAGGCTTTATATAACGTGTGTAAAGTTACCTTTACACACGTAGACCCAACACCTTGTATGCTGTCTACTTCGCAAGGAACATAAGACACATAATAACTCGACTCCTCTTTTGTAACAACGACATTTATTTCCGGGCACTTTCCCAAATAAATTTCATATAAAATCGACGTATTCAAGATGGCACCGGATTTTACTCATTACGAAACATCGATAGAAACAAAACATATAGCTGATACAAATATATGAATCAGTGGAAGAATAAATTTTACACTGGCTGGTAACAGCTATTTGCTGTTTTTTGTTGTTTTTTTTTTGTTTAGTTTTTTTTTTTTTTTTTTTTGGTATAATTTTCTATTTTTGAATTGCTAAACCTACAACATCGAAGTACACATAACTAAATCATAAGGGACTAAAAGTCAAATATTGCATTTCGGTCACTCTCTTTACGATCCAACAGCCTCGTCAGACCTTCCAAAAATGGTTGTAAGTTAACAATAGTAATGAGCACTCTGTTTAGGTTTTTACTAATTACCAGTTTTACCAAGTATATGTATATATATATATATATATATATATATATATATATCTGTGTGTGTGTATGTATATATATGTATATGCATATATATATGTATGAATATGTATATATGTATGTATATATATACATATATATATATGTATATATATACATATATACATATATATACCTACATATACCTCTCTCTCTCTCGCCCATTACCGGATGTGTAAAAAAATACAAAAAGAAAAACCGATTAAACAAAAGGAGACTTTTTTCTCATGTTTTTAAGTTTTAATAAATTTAAAATCTTTTTTTTTTACTGAAGATGTTCGTTGATCCGAAGAGAAACCGGTCAAAAATCAGACTTTTGATATTGTTGTCTTGTGTTTGATTTCTTTCCTTTCGCTGTTTTCACATCCACACACACACACATCCCCATATATATATATATATATATATATATATATATATATATATATATATATATATATATATATATATATATAAAGAGAGAGAGAGAGACATAGATAGATAGATAGATAGATAGATAGATAGATGGGTGTTGTCATCGATTAAAAAATTACATACAAGTGGGTAAAAAAAACTTGAATGTGTAATTTACTTGTTTCCTTGTAAATGGTACGGGCAATTTTAGAAGCAAGGTAAATCTAATTTATTTACTTTTTTTTCGTTGGAATATTCAATCAGATAAATTTTTGAAAAGAGGTTTTGACTATAAAGATTCAGTCACCGCACGCACGTCTGAACTATATTCTAACGCGTATCTGAGGAAATATCATACAATATGGAAACTCCATCTGACTATACTGACGCAAGTAAGAACACAATACAATGCTACAAGTATAAAAATGCATATATATTAATGCATTAATAAGATGTAAATCTGTATAGGTTCATCCACCATTGTTTTAATTAGCTTCAGTTTATTCTGATTTGTTACACTTCTGCATTGTACTGCTTTCTATTAATTGCTTTTGTATATAGTAGCAGATGTACCTGGCGTTGCCCGGTATTAAACATAACGTTAAATTCCTTTAAAACAACGTTATGGACGAATTAATCTCTAGGGTATTCGTCCATAACGTTGTTTTATTTTAATCGTTTTCCCACTTTTTTTTTCTCCCCGCAAATTAAATAAAACGCCATTTTAATCGCTTTCATTCTTTATTTTAAAAATTCCCTCGATACAGCTTTGAAAAGCGAGGGTTGAAACCGGTCAGCTGACTCCCCATTCCTTTTTCTTACCTCTCCTGTTCCCCCTTCATTCCCACTTTTTTGGAGAGAAGATATATATATATTTATATATATATACAAATTTACTTTTAATCATGCATCATAAAAGTCTTCCCTTTCTAATTGCAATATATATATATATATATATATATATATATATATATATATATATATACAAATTTACTTTTAATCATGCATCATCAAAGTCTTCCCTTCCTAATTGCAATATATATATATATATATATATATATATATATATATATATATATATATATATATATATATATATGATGTTATCGTCGTTGTAAATCTTGTCATGAGCTGATGTCATCGTTGTTGACACGAATACATTCATTTTTTCTTTTGTAAACATTTTTCTGTCTGAATGTTGAACATGTCTGCCATGGTGCCCGGAAAACTCGTCCCGGGAAAACTCGTCTCGGGAAAACTCGTCTCGGGAAAACTCGTCTCCGGAAAACTCGTCTCGGGAAAACTCGTCCCCTTTCGCTAGGTAGGAAAACTGGTCCCTTATTGAATAAATATCGATTGATACATTTTATGATCGTTCTTGAAGGAGAAATTGTTTTTTTTAAATAGACTATAGCCCCCCCCCCATAATATTAAAAAAAATTTTTTTTACTTGTTTGATGTTTTTTTTTTTTTTTTTTTTTTTTAAATAAAATCGATTTTCTAAGTGTCCGTTTTCTACCTAACTGGCTAAGTTCTTAGTGGTTTCACTTATTTTAAAGCGTTTATTATGTTCATAAACGAGACCGCATATTTTTTTATATTAATATAAAAAGAATTTACTTATTTACTGTTGTTATAAAAGGGTAAAATCGATTTGGGTTTGTATTACTGTACACATAGATTCGAAAAAATTGTCAAAAAACAAATATATAACAAATAAATGTTTTCAAAGGCAAGATAAGTTACTTTCCTACCAAACTGGATATATTTTTCGTGTTTTTATTCAATGTAACATGTTTATTCAGCTCGAAAAACATACAGTGTTTACCGATGTATTGGACAATTCAAAATAGCGGCCGACTCTCTCTTAAACACAGTAAGTTCGGGAATAGGTGTTATAAATAATAAACTAGACAAAATACTATTAAAAAAACACCGAATATATGTCAACCTATGTCACGGTAATATATATTGAGCGAATTTCTAACAGTATTTTGTCTAGTTTATTATTTTTCGAATCTATGTGTACAGTAATACAAACCAAAATTTTAATATTTTTTGAAATATAATTTAGAGAGGGGGGGGTTATATCTCCCTCGGAAAAACAACCAATAAAAAATGAAATTAAAAAGATTCTTGATAAACGATAGCGGAGTTTTCAATAAAATTGATTAATAAATTTATTTAGTGATTACTTTTTCTCTGAATGATTGATTTTAGAATTTTGAAGTAAAAATTAAAAAATTAAAAATGAGTTAACGAGAGATTGTTAGCACATGGCATCTCTCGTGCCAAAAAAAATATTTCGCTTTTGATTTATTAGTTAATTTTTGCAAAATTTGACGGGACGACAATAAATGTTGATAATTGATAGAATTATAATTTTAAATAACGCATGAGTGCATTGCATTTGGTATGAGAGAAAACGAAAATATAACAACAAAAAACTATCATAATTAAAAAACCAAAACAAAAAAGTAACGCTCCCAATTTTTAATTTTTTTGTTTTGTTTTTTTATTATTGTTTTTATGACTCCAAAAAACATCGTTAAAATAAGAACCAAAAATTTTTTTAATTAACTTTGTATGAACATAATAAACGCTTTAAAATAAGTGAAACCACTAAGAACTTAGCCAGTTAGGTAGAAAAAAAAAAACATTAAACAAATAAAAATATTTTTTAAAAATATTATGGGGGGGCTATAGTCTATTTTAAAAAGCAATATCTCCTTCAAGAACGATCATAAAATGTGTTTTCAATCGATATTTATTCAATACGGGACCAGTTTTCCTACCTAGCGAAAGGGGACGAGTTTTCCCGAGACGAGTTTTCCGGAGACGAGTTTTCCGGAGACGAGTTTTCCCGAGACGAGTTTTCCCGGGACGAGTTTTCCTAAATTCGTCTGCCATCACTAGTATAAGGTCTGTCTACTCCCATTTTTTCTCCTCTTTATGTCCCCCTCCCTCTCGTTTTTTTTTACCATGACTCACTACTGAGCAGCAGAAATGTACATTTGTATACAATCATATTCTGTTTAATGTTTATTTTACATGTTGGCATGTGATGAACGGCTTTACATTCATTCCCAAACTAACCTATCTCTGACCAGGTATTTATTTATCCCTCTTTCTCACAAGGGGATGCCCTTTCCTCTTCCCTGCAACCTCTTTCCCACAGAAGAGACGTTGCGAGCCTGTCTCTGCTTTATCGTTGTTTTCATACCAAGTGCTCATCTGAGCGCCAATCTATGGTTCCCCCCTTGCCAAACTTTCACGAAAAACACTTGTCTAGCCAAAACCACTATCAATAATTTCCCCTACTCTTTATCTGTCCCTAAACCTGAACGTAGATTCCATGAACAAAGTTTCTTTCTTAGAACTGCACGCCTGTGGAACTCTTCCGTTGCTTGCTTTTCAGCTGACTACAATTTGTCTTAAAGTCCAACGTAAACAAATTCTTGATGAACCGTCCCCTTAAGTAATCCAATTTACCAAATTTCCATTACTTACTATTACTAAGCTATAATCCCATTGACAACTGTACATCCATTTACCCTTATCCTCGAGTGGCCTCTGGACCTTGATATGTGGTGTACTCTGTGTATAAAAAAATGTATGGAAAACGTTGGGGGAAAGCTATTGAAATACAGCAACGTTATAGTATATATATATATATATACATATACATATGGGTGACCCAAAAAACTGGCCCCAACTCTAATTAGGCCCCGTTTCTTACTGTTTTGTCTGAATGAAATGAAACTTTGGTCATAACTAGTTTATTATATTCAAAACATCACATCAAAACACTAGGGTCTTTGGCCTTTTTTTCTCCGTTCTATAGCATATGTTCTAGATGACCTCTATTTAGGTTTTTTTTTTGGGGGGGTCACCCTGTATATATATATATATATATATATATATATATATATATATATATATATATATATATATATATATATATATTGGTAACTGGATAAATGCTATGTCATGTTGTGAATAAAAAGGTACATTCATTCATCTCTAGTGGGTTTGTCCGAGGCTACTACTACTCCTTAATACAGATTCGGCTAATAATTTACTTGTATGATTCTGGTTTTAGCACCTTACAAATACACACTGTGAAAAAACTTACTCTATAAAAAATTAAAAACAAACATATGCACATAGTAAAACGATCAGGCCAGGCGCTCACTAAAAAATAACAAACTGCTTTCTCCTTTAAGGCCAAAGTTCACAAATCTCTGGGGATCTAAAACCAAACTTTCTCATATGGAATCCTTTCTCGATGTAAACTCCAGAAACATCACTAGCACTAAGCGAAACTAACCTAAACTTCCCAATCTTTAAGCATTTTATCCAGGATACCGTTTACTTTGCTGTAAAGAATCTGACAATCATATACAATGGATCGGACTCTATATCTCTAGTACCTATTCATTTAACTTAACAATTTCATGTAGAATTTGTATATCATTCGATAAACTTTACAATATAGCGTCAATTACCTCCATTTACTTTAGCATTCCCTGTTAATCTTGACTACATTTAGTGTAGCATTAACACAAGAATTTCATCGGATCCGAGCGGCCAAATTCGTGTATTTGATGGACATTACCACCATAAAATTGGCTAGGTTTATCGAGCTTCACCGGCCCAGCTGATATCAGCATGCGTAGCTGCCTGATTTCACATTCCCTTACACAGGCAGTCACGTACCAAACCCGCCTCCCAGATCCTGACACAAGCAATCATCTCTTCTCGATCTATTCTTGACAACTACACCCGAAGCTTATGTGACATATGCCCGCAGCTCACTCTTGAATGTTGATCACCCTGGAAGATTGGTTAATATCAATACAATCTCCAACCTCAAACTGAAGCGTCGTTATTCAAAATAACAAATACATTACAAATCTGTTCATTGGGAAATACATTACAGATCTAATAAGAGATGCAACTTGGACAAAAAAATTTTTCTCTCCATGCTGAACAGTGTGCTAAGGAGGTAAATTGAATGGGTTACATCAGACATAGAAGAATTTTCAGTGCAGCAATTGCGCATAGGCAACAACACCCCACTTTAACCTATTTGAAAATAGACATTAATGGTTACCATCAAGAAATCACTGTTAAGTTGTAATAGCAGCAGCTAAGAGTAGGTATCCTAAGATGATAAAAAATTGTATCTCCACACAGCAATTAGGAATTCACGATTCATGGAAAATCGGTAACAGTACGTTGAACAATGAAAAAGCAACAAGTACCCTACAATCCAATCTCTAATAAGTCGCTTGCACAGCAACGGATGAGGCTGAACTATTTTCACAGCAGTTTTCCTTTAACATTATTTTAAACTTTGTGAATTATTCCCTCCAAATTTTTTCACAGCGGCCATAGGTCAAAGTCACGTATGCATAAAGGGCAAACCTCAGGGGTTAAGGTCACGGTCAAAAAACGAAGGTCAAGGTCAAAGGTCAAGCCGGAAACTGTCAAAAAGCGCGAGATTTTTACCAAAAAGTCAAAAACTGAGTGCTGACAAACACTAATGGCTTCCTCCCGCCTCCCCCTCCACGGCCATATATCAAGGTCACGTATGCACAAATGTAAAAGGTCAAGGTCACGGTCAGAAACAAAAGTCAAGGTCAAAGGTTTTTAATATAGAGAGATTGGAAGGGGCATTCCGAAAGTTCTTCTTAAAATGGGTAGAGGAGGAGGGCGTTTTGTAGATATTCCGTACTTTCACCTAACAATTTAATAAAAAACAGCAAATGTTAAATAAAAATAAAAAAAAATAAGATAAATAAAAAATGAATAAAAATAAAAGACATCAAATCAAAAGACCATCAATGTATAATATCTGTTAACGAACTGTAATACAACGGAACAGTCCGTGTGTGGATGATTATCAATTAGGTTTAAATTCGATTTCTATCTATCTATCTATCTTTAATTCTGGTTTGGTCAGAAATGAAAACAAGTAGGTCAATCTCTAAATGGGAATGGTATCTAAGTGGAAGCACCAAGAAAACGGGAAGAAGTTCGGAGTATGGTTCCCTTCCAATAAAAATGCTGAGCAAAAAAAAAAAAAAAAAAAAAAACATGAAAATAAGGGGCAAGGAACGAGGATTTATGGGTCCAATAGAATTATTTTATTGGTAAATTATGGCAAACAAAGGAAATAACCAAGAGTTTACTTACTTTTATTGCCTTAAGAAATCTTTTGAAATGCTCACACTTGTTTTAGTACCTAGGTGATAAAAATCAATAAAAGTTACCACCAGAGTTCACAGTTTAATTAAAAGGGATAAGCCTCTCTAAGTTTTATTTTAAATTTTTCTGGCGCTGGCCTGGTCTCATGTTGTCTGGAGCGGTCATCTTCAAAATAATTCTATGTTTCTGAATAAACACCCTCAAACTCCCCATGTTAAGAACGGTTTTCTGAATAAACACACTAAACCTCCCCAATGTTAAAAACGACTTTCGGAATAAACACCCCAACCTCTCCCATGCTAAGAACGGCTTTCCGGCTTTCTGAATAAACACCCTCAACCCTCACAAGTTAAGAACGGCGTTCCGTTTGTGTGTGTGTGTGTGTGTGTGTGTGTGTGTGTGTGTGTGTGTGTACTTGTGTGTGTGTGTGTGTGTGTACTTGTGTGTGTGTGTTTGTTTGCGTGACTGTATGTGTGTCTGTGTTTATTACGAATTGTCCTTGTATTTAGCTTGACTTTCTCAATTCAAATTGAGATTCACCATTTTGATCCCAGGCAAAGAACAATTTTATTAGCGTAATGGTGCGAAGATCGGGGTGGCGACAAAAAGTCACGTGTTGAAAAAGTTCAGTTTGAAATGGATTTCTGTTTTCAACGCACGTGCAAGGTTGGCTGATAAGAATAACAATACAAATAATAACAATAATTATTATATTCAAGTCTCTTCTTAAAGGGGCTTTGCGTTTACGAATTTACTAGTTAATCGACAGTCGACACTTTCACTGAGTCATGCCAAACAGACTGACTGTTCCGCTGCATCACAGTTATTAAGTTTGGCTAGACTAAAACTCATCAGAGCCAGTAATCTAATTTACAACTAGCTTATCGACAGTAGACATTTTCAATGAGTTTACGTGTGTGTGTGTGCTTGTGTGTGTTTGTGCATAATATTTGAAATGTCGATTATAAAATCGTTTGGGAATGCTGAAAACAAATATCGCAAGGAAAATTAGCACAGACAGTTTTCGAGATATTAATGCGTGTATTTCGAAATGTAAATCACTGGCGACCATGTTTGAACAGGCAGCATACGAAAGTGGCAAACCCTCAGATTTGTTCAGGTATGCTGAAAACGAATATCGCAAGGAAAATTAGCACAGACAAATAGTTTTCGTGATAGTTTTATTAATGCGTGTATTTTGAAATCTAAATCACTGGCGACCATGTTTAAACAGGCGGCATACGAAAGTGGCAAACCCTCAGTTTGTTCAGGTATGCTGAAAACGAATATCGCAAGGAAAATTAGCACAGACTGACTATAGATTCACCATCAAAGTATTGAAATGTTTTTTTTTATTTTACAAAGGAATCACTACCTATCAAGGCCCAGAGACCACTCGATGGATTAAAGAGTATACAGTAGTCAATGGGACAATATCATAGTAATCGTTAGAAGTGTAAATTTGGTAAATTCGATTACTTAAGATGAACGGCTTATCAAGAACTTGTTTACGTTGGACTTGAAGAGGACGAAATAAAAATATACAGTTGAAAGAACTCGCGGAAAATATCATTTTAACGATGCCTTTCAAATCGTAAACTGCTTGTGTACATTTTTCGAAGATAATAAAAAGTGTAAAAAAAAAGAAAACCTTTAGAATCCTAAAAAGATCTCCCGGAGGAATTTTTGCAACATGAAAAATATACAAACCAAAATCAAGAGAGGAGGCACCCTACTCCAAAATACGGTTTATTACATCACCTAATAAAAAAGAAGAATCTTAATTTAGACGCGGGGGCTCCAATAATACGATAATTTGTGTGGGGGAAGCAAATTGTTTTCTTTTTTCTAACTTGGTTTTAAAAAGTTTTTATTGCTAACATTTATTTTCATAAACTCTAACCACACCTCGGGAAAAATGTTTTTATTTTTTAAATTTTGTCGAAACGACGAAATGGATTTTAGTTAAACTTCGTTTGACCTTGGCACGTGAAGACATAACACACACACGCGCGTGCGCACACACACACACACACACACACACACACACACACACACACACACACAAGCATTGCTTTCACCAAGCAATAAGACGAGAGAAAGGTGGGGGAAGGAAAGCGGGAAAGGGTTGGTGTTCTCTGCACATACAAGTAACCGGGGTCAAACGGAAGTTAAATGAAATCGATTTAAAATGGCTCGACAAAGTTGTGTTTATGATACTTAAGATTAATCAAACGAAATAATCGTGACCCGTGGAAATTCCACGGCGAATATTTCGCATTCAATAGAACAAAACGAAAAAGTAGTAAACGAATAAATATATTAGAAAATGAATGTTACCAAAGGCAAGATAAGTTACTCTTCTACCTACCTAGATCACGTTTTTGTTGTTTTAACTTATTTTAATCGTTTATTTAACACAAACAAAAGTAGCGCACAGTTTTAAGTTAGAACAAGAAAGAAATGTCGGGTTCATATTACTGTACACATAGATTCGAAAAAGTTGTAAAAAAACAAATATATAACAAATAAATTTTATCAAAGGCAAGATAAGTTACTTTTCTCCCTAACTGGATATATTTTTTGTGTTTTTATTCAATGTAACATGTTTATTCAGCTCGAAAAACATACAGTGTTTACCGATGTATTAGAAAATTCAAGATGGCGCCCCACTCGCTCTTTAACACTGTAAGTTTGGGAAAAGGTGTTATAAATAAAAAACTAGACAAAATACGGTTAAAAAACCGCCGAATATATGTCAACCTATGTAAGGGTAACATTTATTGTGCGAGTTTTAACAGTATTTTATCCAATTTTTTTTATTTATAACACTTTTTCCGAAACTAACCGTCTTAAAGAGAGAGTCAGACGCCATCTTGAATTTTCCAATACATCGGTAAACACTGTATGGTTTTAGAGCTGAATAAACATGTTACATTGAATAAAAGCACGAGAAATATATCCAGTTAGGTAGAAAAGTAACTTATCTTGCCTTTGATAACATTTATTTGTTATATATTTGTTTTTTGACAACTTTTTCGAACCTATGTGTACAGTAATACAAACCCGAAATGTCTGACATTTTACAGTCATCTTGTGAGACTCGATAATCGCTCCAAACTCGAAAAGTAAGCAAAATACTGGTAGCAACACATCAAATAAATGTCAGCAAACGTTCGAACATGTTTTAACAATTGTTCTTGCTTTCTTTTTCACATTAGCGAAACTCTCATCAAAGCAAAGACGAAAATGAGAAGCAAGCACAAACGAAGAAGTCGGATTTTATCGTTGAGCAAAAAAAAAAGAAAAACAAAGAAAAACAAAGAAAAAATCTCTAATAGGCCCCACGCTATAGGTCAATCTCCAAAGTCTGTCCCATCGCGTCAGTGTTGCATCTCTGTTTACAAGTACTTTAATGGGATGTGCTCTGATGAACCCATAGCACTTATACCACCTCGACGAACATACAAATGGCAAAATCACACCAGTTCACTGCTGAGGTCCCTAAAGGTCGGAAAGGCTTCTACTCTAATAGTGTTTACGTTACGCAGACTTGCTATCGTATAGAAAAGTCGGTACTTAGTTGGATACGGGGTAATATTTAAAGATAGCGACCAGAGAAAAAATAGTAAAATAGTTTTATTTTGCTTTTATTAATTGCTATTCATTAAGTATTATGCATGCAAAACTTTAAAAAAAAAAAAACATCTTTCTAATGCATCAACATTATGTGAACAAGCTAAATCAAAATTAAATAAATTTGACCTGATGTCGAATTTATCTAAAAGCGATACTCGAGTTTTCACTCTGAATTATTCCTCGTTCAATTCAAGTTTCACGACATCTTGATTACATTATTAAATGACAGTACAAAGAATAGATTTCTAAATAATAATGTTTTTATTTCGGCACGGTAGCATAACTGCATAGGATGCATGAATTTTTTTAAGGAGAGATTGGAGTTTATATTACACTGGGGTAGGTCGTAAAAGTAACCGTTTTTTTTTTTTATTGCAATTTTTTAAGAAATCATTACCTTAAAAGTTAAGAAAGCAATTCTTAATGTAGAGAGGGGAATGTTAACTATTCTGTACTTTCATCCAATAATTTAATAAGCAAAAGATAGGATAAAAATTGAATTTAACTTGAAAATTTTACCCAAAAATATCGCAGAAGTTTTCTTTGATATTTTTTTACAAGCTGCCCCAGCGTAGTATTATCACCTCCAACCTCTCCATGATAAGAACGGCGTTCTGAAAGCAAACAAAAAATAACAACCTAGAAAGCCGTTCTTAACATGGAGAAATCAGGGGGGGGTATTCCGAAAGTCGTTTTTAAAATGGGTAGAGGATGGCGTTTTGTAACTATTCCGTACAACTATTCTAACAATTTAATAAAAAAAACATCAAAATAAAAAAATAAGATAAATAAAGAATAAATAAAAATAAAAAAACATCAAATTAAAAAAAACGATCAATGTATAGTATCTGTTAGCGAAAATATTTTTTTAAGAATTATTAGCAAATAATTACAAAGTGTAGTATCTGTTTTATTATATCGCAGTATAATCAAAAAAGCGGCAGATGAGAAATCGTTTTTATTTTTGTTACAATTCAAAATACTCCTTTTTGGAGAGTTGGGTTTTTTTCACATGAAAAGGAAACGCGGTGTTTTATTTAACTCTTCCCTCGAGAAAATATTAACCATCAAGTAAACCTGACCATCAATCAGCACTTTTATCCGTTACGCCTCTGACTCCAAATTATTTTCTAATTTTTTACTTAGTAGAAGTGCCGACTGTCAATTATATGGTTGTAGATTCGATTCCTAGTTCGGATTGCTGTTAGTCTAGCCACACTTAAGAACTGTAATACAACGGAACAGTCCGTGTGTGGATGATTATCAATTAGGTTTAAATTCGGTTTCTATCTATCTATCTTTAATTCTGGTTTGGTCAGAAATGAAAACAAGTAGGTCAATCTCTAAATGGGGATGGTATCTAAGTGGAAGCAACAAGAAAACGGGAAGGAAGTCAGAGTATGGTTCCCTTCCAATAAAAATGCTGAGCAAAAAAACAAAAAAAAACCAAAAAAAACATGAAAATAAGGGGCAAGGAACGAGGATTTATGGGTCCAATAGAATTATTTTATTGGTAAATTATGGCAAACAAAAAAATAACCAAGAGTTTACTTACTTTTATTGCCTTAAGAAATCTTTTGAAATGCTCACACTTGTTTTAGTACCTAGGTGATAAAAATCAATAAAAGTTACCCGCCAGAGTTCACAGTTTAATTAAAAGGGATAAGCCTCTCTAAGTTTTATTTTAAATTTTTCTGGCGCTGGCCTGGTCGCATGTTGTCTGGAGCGGTCATCTTTAAAATAATCCTATGTTTCTGAATAAACACCCTCAAACTCCCCATGTTAAGAACGGTTTTCTGGATAAACTCTCTAAACTTTCCCAATGTAAAAAACGGCTTTCGGAATAAACACCTCAACCTCTCCCATGCTAAGAACGGCTTTCCGGCTTTCTGAATAAACACCCTCAACCCTCACATGTTAAGAACGGCGTTCGGAATAAACAACCTTAATCTCTACATGTTAATAACGGCTATTTTCTTGTGGTTCCGTTTGTGTGTGTGTGTGTGTGTGTGTGTGTGTGTGCGCGCGTGTACTTGTGTGTGTGTGTGTGTTTGTTTGCGTGACTGTATGTGTGTCTGTGTTTGCGCACGCGCGCGCGCGCGCGCGTGTGTGTGTGTGTGTGTGTATGTGTGTGTGTGTGTGTGTGTGTGTGTGTGTGTTAGTTTGTTTCGTTAACATTCGAAATGTCGATTTTTTTAAATCTTTTTGGGAAAGCTAAAAACGAATATCACAATTAAATTTGGGGCTGATAAGTCGTTTACCAGATATCAATAAACATGATGTACAAGACGAAACATAGCAGGTATGTAGAGAATTAGTGTGTGTGTGTGTGTGTGTGTGTGTGTGTGTGTGTGTGTGTGTGTGTGTGTGTGTGTGCTCCCCAGCTTTCTATATCATCTCCGTTTGACAAAGTTTTACCATTCAATACATTAAATCAACAGCTATAATTTATACGAATTGTCCTTGTATTTAGCTTGACTTTCTCAATTCAAATTGAGATTCACCATTTGGATCCCAGGCAAAGAACAATTTTATTAGCGTAATGGTGCGAAGATCGGGGTGGCGACAAAAAGTCAAAAGTCGAGTGTTGAAAAAGTTCAGTTTGAAATGGATTTCTGTTTTCAACGCACGTGCAAGGTTGGCTGATAAGAATAACAATACAAACAATAACAATAAGTATTATATTCAAGTCTCTTCTTAAAGGGGCTTTGCGTTTACAAATTTACAACTAGTTAATCGACAGTCGACACTTTCACTGAGTTATGCCAAACAGACTGACTGTTCCGCTGTATCACAGTTATTAAGTTTGGCTAGACTAACACTCATCAGAGCCAGTAATCTAATTTACAACTAGCTTATCGACAGTAGACATTTTCAATGTGTTTACGTGTGTGTGTGTGTGTGTGTGTGTGTGTGTGTGTGTGTGTGTGTGTGTGTGTGTGTGTGTGTACGTGTGTGTGTGTGTGTTTGTGCTTCGCTAACATTCGAAATGTCGATTTTAAAATCGTTCGGGAATGCTGAAAACGAATATCGCAAGGAAAATTAGCACAGACAAATAGTTTTCGTGATAGTTTTATTAATGCGTGTATTTTGAAATCTAAATCACTGGCGACCATGTTTGAACAGGCGGCATACAAAAGGGGCGAACCGACAGTTTGTTTAGGTATGCTGAAAACGAATATCGCAAGGAAAATTAGCACAGACTGACTATAGATTCACCATCAAAGTATTGAAATGTTTTTTATTTTATTTTACAAAGGAATCACTACCTATCAAGGCCCAGAGATCACTCGAGGGATTAAAGAGTGTACAGTAGTCAATGGGACAATATCATAGTAATCGTTAGAAGTGTAAATTTGGTAAATTCGATTACTTAAGATGAACGGCTTATCAAGAACTTGTTTACGTTGGACTTGAAGAGGACGAAATAAAAATATACAGTTGAAAGAACTCGCGGAAAATATCATTTTAACGATGCCTTTCAAATCGTAAACTGCTTGTGTACATTTTTCGAAGATAATAAAAAGTGTAAAAAAAGCAAACCTTTAGAATCCTAAAAAGATCTCCCGGAAGCATTTTTGCAACATGAAAAATATACAAACCAAAATAAAATGAGGAGGCACCCTACTCCAAAATACGGTTTATTACATCGCCTAATAAAAAAGAAGAATCTTAATTTAGACGCGGGGGCTCCAATAATACGATAATTTGGTGGGGGGGGGGGGCAAATTGTTTTCTTTTTTCTAACTTGGTTTTAAAAAGTTTTTATTGCTAACATTTATTTTCATAAACTCTAACCACACCTCGGGAAAAAAGTTTTTATTTTTTTAAATTTTGTCGAAACGACGAATTGGATTTTAGTTAAACTTCGTTTGACCTTGGCACGTGCAGACATAACACACACACACACACACACACACACACACACACACACACACACACAAGCATCGCTTTCACCAAGCAGGAAGACGAGAGAAAGGTGGGGGAAGGAAAGCGGGAAAGGGTTGGTGTTCTCTGCACATACAAGTAACCGGGGTCAAACGGAAGTTAAATGAAATCGACAAAGCTCGACAAAGTTGTGTCTATGATACTTAAGATTAATCAAACGAAATAATCGTGACCCGTGGAAATTCCACGGCGAATATTTCGCATTCAATAGAACAAAACGAAAAAGTAGTCAACAAATAAATATATAAGAAAATGAATGTTACCAAAGGCAAGATAAGTTACTCTTCTACCTACCTAGTTCACGTTTTTGTTGTTTTAACTCATTTTAATCGTTTATTTAACACAAACAAAAGTAGCGCACAGTTTTAAGTTAGAACAAGAAAGAAATGTCGGTTTCATATTACTGTACACATAGATTCGAAAAAGCTGCCAAAAAAAATATATAACAAATAAATTTTATCAAAGGCAAGATAAGTTACTTTTCTCCTAACTGGATATATTTTTTTTGTTTTTATTCAATGTAACATGTTTATTCAGCGCGAAAACCATACAGTGTTTACCGGTGTATTGGAAAATTCAAGATGGCGCCTCAGTCCCTCTTTAACACTGTAAGTTTTGGAAAAGGTGTTATAAATAAAAAATTAGACAAAATACGGTTAAAAACCCGCCGAATATATGTCAACCTCTGTAACGGTAACATTTCTTGTGCGAGTTTTAACAGTATTTTATCCAATTTTTTTTATTTATAACACCTTTTCCGAAACTTACCGTGTTAAAGAGAGAGTCAGGCGCCATCTTGAATTTTCCAATACATCGGTAAACACTGTATGTTTTTCGAGCTGAATACACATGTTACATTGAATAAAAGCACGAGAAATATATCCAGTTAGGTAGAAAAGTAACTTATCTTGCCTTTGATAACATTTATTTGTTATATATTTGTTTTTTGACAACTTTTTCGAATCTATGTGTACAGTAATACAAACCCGAAATGTCTGACATTTTACAATCATCTTGTGAGACTCGATAATCGCTCCAAACTCGAAAAGTAAGCAAAATACTGGTAGCAACACATCAAATAAATGTCAGCAAACGTTCGAACATGTTTTAACAATTGTTCTTGCTTTCTTTTTCACATTAGCGAAACTCTCATCAAAGCAAAGACGAAAATGAGAAGCAAGCACAAACGAAGAAGTCGGATTTTATCGTTGAGCAAAAAAAAGAAAAAAAAAAGAAAAAAAGATAGAGTCTCTAATCTAATAGGCCCCACGCTATAGGTCAATCTCCAAAGTCTGTCCCATCGCGTCAGTGTTGCATCTATGTTTACAAGTACTTTAATGGGATGTGCTCTGATGAACCCATAGCACTTATACCACCTCGACGAACATACAAATGGCAAAATCACACCAGTTCACTGCTGAGGTCCCTAAAGGTCGGAAAGGCTTCTACTCTAATAGTGTTTACGAATTTAGGAAAACTCGTCCCGGGAAAACTCGTCTCGGGAAAACTCGTCTCGTGAAAACTCGTCTCCGGAAAACTCGTCTCCGGAAAACTCGTCTCGGGAAAACTCGTCCCTTTTCGCTAGGTAGGAAAACTCGTCCCTTATTGAATAAATATCGATTGAAAACACATTTTATGATCGTTCTTGAAGGAGATATTGTTTTTTAAAATAGACTATAGCCCCCATAATATTTTTTTAAAATATCTTTACTTGTTTAATGTTTTGTTTTTTTTTTAAATAAAATCGATTTTCTAAGTGTCCGTTTTCTACCTAACTGGTTAAGTTCTTAGTGGTTTCACTTATTTTAAAGCGTTTATTATGTTCATAAACGAGACCGCATTTTTTTTTATTAATGTAAAAAGAATTTACTTAATTACTGTTGTTTATAAAAGGGTAAAATCGATTTTTCTACCTCGCCGACAATTTTGTTTAATTTATTTGGAATCGTTTATTCGGTAAAGAAAAAAAACACACACACAGAAAACAAACAAAAAACATGTCGAGTGTTACGTGAGAACGAGAAATAATGTCCGGTATATCACATCTTAGGGGTCTTGATAATCGCTAAAAAATAGAAAATTAAAGAAATTACTGAGGGAGATTTGGTTTTAAAAAGAAAATAATATATTTTAATATTTTTTTAAATATAATTTAGAGAGAGTGGGAGGGGGGGTAAAAACTATATCTCCCCCCGAAAAACAACCAACAAAAAATGAAATTAAAAAGATTCTTGATAAACGATAGCGGAGTTTTCAATAAAATTGATTAATAAATTTATTTAGTGATTACCTTTTCTCTTAATGATTGATTTTAGAATTTTGAAGTAAAAATTTTAAAAAATTAAAAGTTAGTTAACGAGAGATTGTTAGCACATGGCATCTCTCGCGCCAAAAAATATTTCGTTTTTAATTTATTAGTTAATTTTTGCAAAATTTGACAGGACGACAATAAATGTTGATAATTGATAAAATTATAATTTTAAATAACGCATCATGAGTGCATTTGGTATGAGAGAAAACAAAAACATAACAACAAAAAACTATCATGATTAAAAAACCAAAACAAAAAATGTAACGAAAAATCGAATCGCTCCCTGTTTTTTAATTTTTTGGTTTTGTTTTTTATCATTGTTTTTATGACTCCAAAAACATCGTTAAAATAAGAACAAAAAAAATTTGTAATTAACTTTGTATGAACATAATAAACGCTTTAAAAGAAGTGAAACCACTAAGAACTTAGCCAGTTAGGTAGAAAACGGACACTTAGAAAATCGATTTTATTTAAAAAAAAAAAAAAAAAAAAAAAAACATTAAACAAGTAAAAATATTTTTTAAAAATATTATGGGGGCTATAGTCTATTTTAAAAAACAATATCTCCTTCAAGAACGATCATAAAATGTGTTTTCAATCGATATTTATTCAATAAGGGGCCAGTTTTCCTACCTAGCGAAAGGGGACGAGTTTGATAAAAATATAATATATATATATATATATATATATATATATATATATATATTTTGTGTACAGAAAGTTGTTAGTTGAGACAGGTCATTGGTACCGTCGGTTTCAAGCCCGATAATAAGGCCCGTTTAAGGTATCCTTATCGAGCTCTCTTCAGCCAATATTCGTCTATCTTATAACCGGAAGTGTGAAGTATATATACCTCGCGAATCCACGTTCAAATCTCGTTTTGTTTAATCCCCCCCTTTTTTTTTTTTTTTATCTATCTATATATATATATATATATATATATATATATATATATATATATATATATATATATATCGGGTAATGTAATACCTAATTTTCAACTTTGAATTATTTAAATTTAAGATCTAATTTCGAAAAAATGTTTTTTTTATCAGCTGTCATTGTTTTTTGAAATTGATTTGATCTATGTTTAAATTCAAGCTTAGCGATAATGTCTAGTAAATCTTTTTCAAAATTTTCTAATTCTTCCACTTTACTCGGGTATTTTATAGATTTTAATCCAAAATTGTTTTTCACATTCTCTTGGATGTTTGTTTCGTTTATAACCTTCCATCTCATCCTCTGAATTACATCTTCAATTTTCGATAGTAGGATTCTTGTATACAGCTGGTTACTTGGTGTTGGTATATTTTTAGTGGAGTAATTTAAGGTATATTGTTCCATCTCCGGTTGTTTTTAAAGAAGGTGGTCTTTACTTCCTGTTTTGTGGTGTTCTTTCCCGATAGTGCTCAACCACTAGGCTATTGGTATTTACCGTAAATTCCTGGTGGGGGCGAATATGATTAGTTTTTTTGGAAAAAGAATTCCAGCAGAGTGCTCAATTAAAAGGAAAATCCAAATTTTAAGAGGTATATATACTTCACACTTCCGGTTATAAGATAGACGAATATTGGCTGAAGAGAGCTCGATAAGGATACCTTAAACGGGCCTTATTATCGGGCTTGAAACCGACGGTACCAATGACCTGTCTCAACTAACAACTTTCTGTACACAAAATATAAGTACGCTCTTAAAATTTGGATTTTCCTTTTAATTGAGCACTCTGCTGGAATTCTTTTTCCAAAAAAACTAATCATATTCGCCCCCACCAGGAATTTACGGTAAATACCAATAGCCTAGTGGTTGAGCACTATCGGGAAAGAACACCACAAAACAGGAAGTAAAGACCACCTTCTTTAAAAACAACCGGAGATGGAACAATATACCTTAAATTACTCCACTAAAAATATACCAACACCAAGTAACCAGCTGTATACAAGAATCCTACTATCGAAAATTGAAGATGTAATTCAGAGGATGAGATGGAAGGTTATAAACGAAACAAACATCCAAGAGAATGTGAAAAACAATTTTGGATTAAAATCTATAAAATACCCGAGTAAAGTGGAAGAATTAGAAAATTTTGAAAAAGATTTACTAGACATTATCGCTAAGCTTGAATTTAAACATAGATCAAATCAATTTCAAAAAACAATGACAGCTGATAAAAAAAACATTTTTTCGAAATTAGATCTTAAATTTAAATAATTCAAAGTTGAAAATTAGGTATTACATTACCCGATATATATATATATATATATATATATATATATATATATATATATATATATATATATATATATATATATATATATAGATAGATAGATAGATAGATAAAAAAAAAAAAAAAAAAAAAAAAAGGGGGGGGGGATTAAACAAAACGAGATTTGAACGTGGATTCGCGAGGTATATATACTTCACACTTCCGGTTATAAGATAGACGAATATTGGCTGAAGAGAGCTCGATAAGGATACCTTAAACGGGCCTTATTATCGGGCTTGAAACCGACGGTACCAATGACCTGTCTCAACTAACAACTTTCTGTACACAAAATATAAGTACGCTCTTAAAATTTGGATTTTCCTTTTAATTGAGCACTCTGCTGGAATTCTTTTTCCAAAAAAACTAATCATATATATATATATATATATATATATATATATATATATTATAATTATTTTTTAATTTTTTATAACTTTTCAAAGTATCGGATGCTAACTTTTCTCTCTCTCTCTCTCTCTCTCTCTCTCTCTCGCTCTCGCTCTCGCGCACGCGCGCTTCTCCGTGTCCTTATATATAGACAGAGAGAGAGGGAAAAGGGAGGAGAGACCGAAAGAGACAGAGAATGTGTCTACGCTCTCCTCCAACATGCTTCCACGCCAACGACGCACACACCTACATACACACACACTTGCATTAACAAATACATCCACAGACATACACATACGTCTACATTCAATCTTCAAACTAAACAAGTTTAAATGAACCAATGAAAAGGCAGCTACGTAACACAAACTCCATAAAAGGTAAAAAGGTTGTAACGTCGACTGCGAACTGTTTATTTTTCCCGGAAAAAGTTAACGGTTTTCACGCCGATGGTCACATATAAAAAGAGCCCCAAAACGGGCTGTAAATTCAGTTTGACCCGGGCTGTTCACTGAAGGGTGATGTCTGCTTAGATGCTGCATTAAAATTAATTGCCCTTAGTCAATGGAGGGGGAAACCCTTCTATACTAAGGCAATTTTATTTTTGCAGAATGCCCCTTTTGAGGGGAGCTGGTTATCTCCCACATTAAACCGACCATGTGTCACATTTTGTTTCGTGGGAAACAAATAAATAACCAGTTTGACCCTGGCAGCGAGAAGAGTTCCAGAAGAATAGATGACCAGCCAGAAGACCCAGCTAAACCGCCGCCCTGCCGCTGCTTTATTTCTGCCTACTTCTCTGATGTGAAACAAATTTAAGGTAACAGATTTTCCTCATTTCAAAGTAGAAAGTAGACGACGCATTTATTTCAGTTGTGTAAACTGCACAAGTGTTCAAATGAACGTTGTTAGTATGAGCACAGTTCATAAACACGTCGAATTTCTTTTCAAATTTCGACACTTGTGTAGTTTACACGATTTTCACGTTTAATGTCTTTTTATATTTAATTTTATATTTTATTATACAAAATACTGTTAAAAACCCAGCCAATAAATATTACCGTGACAATTGTGCAGTTTATAGACCGTGCTTTTCTTGGATAAAATATTTTTTAATTTAAATCTAAATTAACGTCTTTTTATTTAATTTGTTGGATGAAAGTATGCATATAATATTATTTAAGGGCGATCGATAAACTGTAGAATTACCGTGACAATTGTGCAGTTTATAGAGCGTGCTTTGGTACTGGTCGCGATTAGAGTTCCCTGCCGAACACCCTAAAAAAACACTTTCTCCCTACGCATGAGCAAAGGACATTTTTTAGTTGCCATAGTAATAGGCACCGCCAAAACTGGGGGGGGGGGGCAGATCAGTACTTTTTGACGGACCGTCTTTTTAAAAATCTACCAAAAATCAGGTAATTATCCGATCAATACGAAATTTTCAGCGATTATTAGGAGAAGAATGAACTTTATAACAGTGTACTTATTTTTCATAAACGATATTTATATATATATATTTTTTTGCTTACAACCCCCCCCCTTGTTTTGAAGTGGGAACAAATATGCTTAAAATAATCATCTGAAACTGAAACCAACATATTGTGTTGTTGTAAGGGACAGAATTATAGATAAAAAAAAAAAATTGTTTGCATACCTTATTTTGACGTCTGAATATCAGAACTTCGATTGTGTTTAATTATCCCGCTTTTGAGTTTTGAAGTGTGAAATTCGGTGAATATGTTAAGTAAAATAATTAATTTAAGTTAAGCAAAACAAAAAAAAAAAAAAATTTAATATTTATACGAAAAAAGCTATTTTAAAATTTTTGATAAATAAATTAACAATTTTTTTTTAGCGAGCCGAATAATGCATGACCATTATTAAACAGGGCATGCTTTGAATAATCGATACCAAAAAAAAAAATTCGATAAATATTGTGCCCTTTGTGTTAAAAATAGCATCATTTTTTTCGATCCCGTTTGAAAACGTTTGCCGCCTTTCGACTACGGTGGACCAAACGCGCTGAAATAATTTTTTTTTATTCTGCTTTAAATTGCCCCCCCCCCATTTGGGGAGCCTGGCCCCCACACACATACACATTAAAAACCAAACGCATACAAATGATTACCCATCTGGTACTGGCCAGCCTCAGCTTAATAATACATTGAAATTTTCGTCACTGAAAAATAAGTTTGTTTTTTTTTGCCTGTTTGGTCTTCCATAGTTTGCTTTTTATCAAACGAAAACGTAAACAGAGTCGATCTGAACTCTACGTCAACGCGAAATATCTGGTTACCTATATGAATAAGTGGAATTATTTGAAATTCAGGTACTTATATTATAATATTTTTGCATATTCTCTTAGAAAATCATCCTAAATCTTAGTTAGACAATAAATAAATTAATTAATTATTTCAAAACCCCTTTTTTTTTAATATTTAAGTACGTTTTTTGTGCAAGACAAAAAATGTCAATTGTTAACTTTTTGGGAAAATTTAACATTTAAAATTAAATTAAAAATAGTAGAAAAAGTTTTACATTATTCTGTTTTCTATATGATAAAATTCAGGGTTTTATCTTTCTGGAAAAAAAAAAGTTACTCAGAAATAATGGATTTTAATAAATGTAATTTCGTTTTTAAAAAACAACAACAACTTGATTTTTCGGCCATTTTTGGCGGTGCCTACAACTAAACGATCGTAAATTTTTATCGACTTTGTTTTACTGTTTATGAATATGGAAATAAAAGACATTACTACACATTTATTAATAATATCTCACTTTTAATCACTTTTATCGACTTTTTTTACTGTTTATGTCTCACTTTTTTTTTTTATCTTGTACTAGTGCACTTATTGATCCGTGCTGAAATAACGTTATTATTTAAAAAGCCATTCTTAACATGGGGAGGAGAAGGTGTTTTGTACCTATTCTCTACTTTAACCTTACAATTGAATAAAAAAACATTAAACTTTAATTAAGCTTAGAAATACGATTTAAAATATAGCGCGGATCATAAGTGCACTAGCACCCATTTTGTTTTATTAATAAATGTTTAGTAATTATTTTTTTTTAATATTCATAATCAGTAAAAACGTCGTCATTTAAAAAGAAAATGCTATTTAAAGAAAAGAAAAAGTCGATAAAAGTGACACATAAACAGTAAAACAGTAAAAAAAAAAAAAAAAAAAAAGTCGATAAAAGTGATTAAAAACAAAGGCGATAAAAGTGAGATATTATGCAAATTCGCCTAAAAAAGTAGAATCTCATTTTACGGAATTAGCTAAGAGTGTTAATTTACAATAACACCTATGGCACCATTGGCACTTCTGCATGTCAGTAACATGAAGCGAATGCGTGTAATTTAGTTTCAAGAACCGCCGACAGATGTCGTTTGTCAGCCAAAGAACTGGGGTCGATAACTATTGTTGTAATGAAAAAAGTTTCATTCAACACACAAAACTAAAAACACATAGAAATGAAAAAAGTTGGGAAATTATTTTAATATTCATTTTAAGAAAATGCTATTAAAAAAGAAAAGAAAAAGTCGATAAAAGTGACACATAAACAGTAAAACAGTAAAAAAAATATATAATATTATTTAAGGGCGGTCGATAAACTGTAGAATTACCGTGACAATTGTGCAGTTTATAGACCATGCTTTTCTTGGATAAAATTCTGGATGTGTATTTTCCCTCCTAAAGTCCAACCCTATCCTCACCGTGGTAGGGGGGTGTAACGTTGTAGTTTAACAGCTACACGGCTAAATGGGCTCTGGCAAAAAAAAAAAAAATCCAGAAAATGTCGGCATGAGTTTGTTGCGTCCGTCATCTGGTCGTCTTTTTATACGCTTGCATGTGGCGAGCAAAAAGGCGTGATGGGGGCAGGCTGAAAGGAGAACAATACCCGAAAGATGTAAACCGAACGAATGAGAAATGGGCCTCCCTCCAAGGCCCCCTGTTCTCCCCAGCCTGCTCCCAGTTTCCCCGACTTTGCATGCAACTGGTTTTGAGCTTTTCAAAAGCTCTTTCCTCAGTGTCGGGGTGTTGACTCCACTTCCAAGTTAACAAATAGCTGCAAGTCTGGGTACGGTCCGATTGGTTCCGAAGCTCTTCCGCTGTGAGGTGCGCTTTCGAATCTCCCGAAGGGGGCTACCCTCTAAGCAGGCGACACTTGCTCGTGTTACTATGTAATGCATGCTTGCCTCGACTCGACTAAGGACGACTAGAGTTCGACTAGATTGTGTGCTCACAAGCCGCTTTAAGGCCGCTTTTATTATTCCTACTGTCTACGAACTCGGAAACGGTATGGTAGTGCAATTATATATGACCGTCCTCAAATACGAAATGGTAGTGCAATTATATATGACGGTCCTCCGATATGATAGTAGGAATGCCAGTTTTGTGAGCGATCATCGCCGTCTTATGAACACAAACTAGTGGTATCTTTACGAATCCTGTTGGGTAGAGAGAACACCTCTGTTTTCTGCTCCGCCTGTTATTCTGAGTAGAAACCGCTTTTTAGGAGATGTTCGCAGCAAAGCTTGTTTTTATATAGTGCCCCTCCTTTCGGGAGTTCATCACCTCGCTGCCTAGACGAGAGCATTCCCCGGCAGAACCTGTTTTTTTTTTTTCTTTTTTTTTTTTACTTTCCAGTTTAATGGCGAACGAACAGTCTGCACCGACAGGAAGATGAGTATAGTATCACCCTTTCTTCTTTCTATTTCGATTTCAGTGTTTGTGATTTGAAAATTTAATTTAACTGTTTCCATTGTTCCAGCTTTCACACAGCAGTAGATTATCAACACTCTAAATATCACCTCTTTTTTATAGATTGGAACAAGCAACGAAACCTAGCCGCATCACCGTTCCTGTCTGCCACATGTCTTGTGCAGTTTGAATCAAGTATTTCTTTCTTTGCGTTCAAGCACATCTGGGTACAATCAAACTGTGTATGATGTATGTCTATCTGTTTCTTCCAACATTAGCATCTCGAAGTCTTGGCAGCAATCATTGTCATAGAAGTAGAGTAAGTATTCTTTTTCTTTCCTTCTGTGTGTATATCTTTGTAATTGCAGGTACTCCTCTTGATCATAATGGAATTCTACTATCAGCTATTGTGAGAATTATGTGGATTGGAAAAAACAACTGAATCCAGCAGCATCAGCTATCCTAGCTGCCACATGTTTCCTGTAGTTACAGAAGTCCTCAAGTAAGTGTTTCTTTCTTTGTGTACATGCACATCTAGGTACAATCAAATTCTAAACTATTAGCTTTATTTAAATGAATGCAGTTCTGCTTGTATTTCTTCTCATCAGTTAACTTATGCAACTACAAAAAAAAAGTAGTACATGGGTGTTTGATCATAGCCAGAAAGTTAAATATATCATTAAAAAAAATCCATTAGTTATGTTGTCTCTTTATTATATAAATCAAAAAAAATTTTTAAATAATTAAAAGAAAAAAAATCATCACAGTAAAAATTATATATATGTAACAAAGAACACAAACAAACATGAAATTGCCATGAGTTTCAGCAAGAAGCAGAAAAGAGAAAAAGTGGAGATAACACCTGGGAAGTAACAGGTAAGAATTTTCTTTATTTCTGATGGAAAAACTTAGCATTAAAGTTCAATTAAGCATTAAAAAATAACTTCTAATAATTATGTGATCTATATACAAATTGTCTCCCTTGAATCTATATATTATACTAGCATGGGTTCCCGGTGTATGCTGCCCTCCTCCCCCAACCAAAAAAAAAAAAGCAAAAAAAACCGGTTAATTTTTTAAAATTTGACCCCTATTATGAACCCTTAAAATTTATTGTTTTCAGCTCAAATCGAGATATTAAGTCCAAGGAAACTATATCTAAAATTTCAAGTGTTTAGACCCATAATTGTCGGAGGAGTTTTGTAGAGTTCTCAAAGGTCAAATCGTTGAACTTTGACCCCTTAATCGCCAAATTTCTGTCCAAATACCAATCGCATAGATTTTCCAAAATCTCAGTACTCTGTATATCAAATTTTGAGTCTGTACACTAAAATTGACAGTTATTGCTTAGGGAAATATACACACACACAGACAGACATTTTCACTTTTATAGATAGATAGGTAGATAGATAGATAGATAGATAATGAGAGACAGAAAGATAAATATATACAATGATTAATGAATTAGTAGAGATAGTTGTTAAATTTTTAGGAATATGTATGGCAATTTAGATGGCAAGACTTACTGCTAGAGTGCTCAATGCATTAGTAGAGCTAACTGTTAAGATTTAAAAAATGTATAGAGAAATTCAAATGACAGGACTTATACGTAGAGTGCTCAATACATCAGTAGAGCAAGTTAATAAGTATAAAAAATGCATACGTCAATTTAGATAACCACACTTTTTTTGGTATTCTTGTTTGAATATGACATAATGTAATATAAATTTAAATAATTTTATTCAAAATGTTATGGATTCTCAATGAAAAATCTAAAATGTCAATATTGCTCTATGTATGATAAAGCATTGGCATATAATTTTCTTTCAATAATATAAAAGTTTTATAATATCAGCTCTGTCATGTGTTGAGCACTTATTTAAAGTGTAATTATTAAGTAAAAATCTAAATCAAATGATTTTATTGCTCTATGTCTTATTGAGCACTCTTCTTTAACTCTGGTTAAATCTTAATGTTTATTTATCCTGCAATAAAATAAACGTTTTATAATATCAGCTCTGTCTAGTTTTGAGCACTTATTTAAAGTGTCAATAATAAGTAAAAATCTACATAAAATTTCTTTATTGCTCTATGTCTTATTGAGCACTCTTATATAACTCTGGTTAAATATTAATGTTTATTTATCCTGTAATAAAATAAACGTTGAATAATATCAGCTCTGTCTAGTTTTGAGCACTATTTAAAGTGTAATTAATAAGTAAAAATCTAAATAATGTCTTTATTGCTCTATGTCTTATTGAGCACTCTTATATAACTCTAGTTAAATCTTAATATTTATATCTCTTGTAATAAAATAAACGTTTTATAATATCAGCTCTGTCTAGTTTTGAGCACTTATTTAAAGTGTAATTATTAAGTAAAATCTAAATAAAATGTCTTTATTGCTCTATGTTTTATTGAGCACTCTTCTTTAACTCTGGTTAAATCTTAATGTTTATTTATCCTGTAATAAAATAAACGTTTTATAATATCAGCTCTGTCTAGTTTTGAGCACTTATTTAAAGTGTAATTATTAAGTAAAAATCTAAATAAAATGTCTGGATTGCTCTATGTCTTATTGAGCACTCTTATATAACTCTAGTTAAATCTTAATATTTGTATCTCTTGTAATAAAATAAACGTTTTATAATATCAGCTCTGTCTAGTGTTGAGGACTTATTTAAAGTGTATTTATTAAGTAAAATCTAAATAAAATGTGTTTATTGCTCTGTCTTATTGAGCACTCTTCTTTAACTCTGGTTAAATCTTAATGTTTATTTATCCTGTAATAAAATAAACGTTGAATAATATCAGCTCTGTCTAGTTTTGAGCACTATTTAAAGTGTAATTCATAAGTAAAAATACTGCTCTATGTCTTAATGAGCACTCTTATATAACGCTCGTTTATAGATATTTGAATAAAAGTAACTTGTAATAATATCAGCTCTTTTTTCGAAGCTTTGTATTTAGTTTTGAAAACATTTGTCATTTATAGCAGAGAAATGTCCTTTAAGAGTGCTCAAAGTATGAGTTCATCTTTGGAGTTATTTGAAAAATACAAATTTCTGTTATGCGATCCAAAATTTTCTTTGAGACTGAAAAATAGATAAGTACATCTCCGTAGTGAGTTTTAAAATTGTGTATTGCGAGTATGCTGGAAAAGTAATTACCAGACTGCTTAATACTGTGGTAGAGTTCTGTGGAAAGATTTGAAAGAATTTTTCTCATTTATGCTAGACAAATTTACTTCGAGTAAAGCTCTTTCGTAGGTTTAAACAATATATATATATGCCAATGATGCTTGCATGTGCTCCATAGTTTAATATAGCTGTGTAGTAAATTTAAAAATTGCTTTGTTTAATTATGCAAGACGATTTTACTTTAAGAGTGCTCAATGCATTTGTAGAGCTTTGTAGTAAGATTTGGAAACATTTTGGCAATTATTTTAGACAAATATACTTCCAGAGTGCTCAATATATTAGTAGAGCTAAATAAAACATTTGAGAAACAGATATGGCATTTCAACTGCATAAATTTATTTTGACAGTTCAATACATTAGTAGAGCTAAATATAGACTTTGAAAAAACATGTATGGCAATTCAGCTACACGAATATACTTTGAGAGTGCGCAATACATTAGTAGACAAAAGCATAAAATTCAGAAAACATGAAGAGCTCTGAAGTATGTTTTGAAAGCCTAAATGTCAATACGTAAATATAGATATACTGTAAGTTTTTAAAATATATATATATGACAAGTATTTGAAACAAGTTTCCTATTTGAGTGCCTAATATATTTGAGAACTCTATGGTAACTTTAAAAAACATATTTCAAAATTATGTTAGACAAATTGTCTTTGAAAGTGCTCATTTCTGAGTAGAGCTCTGTAGAAAATTTTTGAGACATGTTCAGCAATTTAAGTTCATATCAGTTAATAAATAGAGCTATATAGTGAGTTTTGCAAATTTATATGGCACTTATCCTAGACAAGTTAACTCTTGTAGCTGTGCAATACATAACTAGAGTTCTGCATTAGGTTTGGGGTATGGTTCTCACTTTATTAGGGCAATAACTTCGACACATTATACTCTGGAGAGATCCATTAAGGACAACCAAAGGTACCCTGTTTTTTTTTTTTTTTCCACTCTGCTGAATAAGACTCATCCGTCTTGGTTCACTCTTGGTACATTAAAACAAAAAAGGTGAAGAATTAAAAAAAAAAAAAAAAAAAGAATGCAAAAATGTAAATGTCTTTGCAAGTCATTCATTTTCACTTTCATAACACAAAAACATCTGTAAGAAATTGATAAAAGAATGCACAAACAATAAAATACAACTTTCCTGTGTTGGAATCTGAAATCAGTAGAAACTTCCCCTACTGAAATTCCCGCACACCTCAAAAAAAAAAAGAAAGAATCCTTCCCAATGCAATACTTTTCAAGCAATTACAGTGTCAGACTTGGTACTGCAATGATTCTGTAAACTGAAAAAATATATATAAAAAAAATGTTAAGCAAAATTGATTCATGTTAACACCTCCCAACATCACAGATTAACTACAAAAATACTTGATAAAGCAAGACACAATTACAAATGTGTATGAAAAAAATAAAAATAAAAAAAATCAACCAAGCAATGGATCATAATTTTCTGGTGTTTGATGGAATGTGAGTAGGCATACAGCCTGGATATTTTTCCAAGGTAAGTGATGATATTCATTATTATTGTCTTTTTGGATTAGTTCAGATATATCTCATAACTATAATTGTTTTATGTATATATTCATATGTCTAGATGTTATGTGTGCTATTTGCATGTTCCCTATAGAAAAAAAAATCTACATAAAATCTAAAAGTGTATTCTGATGTAAAATTAACCAGTAAAAACAATGCTTGTGTTCCTGATACACCAACTATTTCTTATTAGCATATAAGTTGAATCATGAAATTTATCTCCCTTGCCTGTCTCTCTTTATACCTCTGTATTTATCTAGATCTGTCTATCTCTCTTTTCTTATTCTTTATCACTACTCCCCGCCTTGCCATCCCCTATATGCGAACTGAAAAATTCCAACATATCTAGATTGATAAGCTTCTCATTTACCGGTACCAAACTCCCGTTTTGAAGTTAGAAGTTTTAACTTGAATACACGTTGATATGCCAAGGTAACAGAAGGCATCGATCGGGCACTTCCAGACGCCAACCTACACGGTCCAGAGAAAGAACAGAACAAAAACTAATTCCCGATGTGCCTACAAATTAGAAGGCATTTTGCGACGCCTACATGTACCCAACATGGCAGTAGGCGTCGATCGGTCACTTCCAGACACTTACTTACACTGTTTTGAACTTGGAAAGTTCAATTGAATACACGTTGACATGTGTTGGTCTAGTAGCTCCTGATCTACCTATACCTACATCCCCTCTTGTTTGGACTTAGAAATTTTCAATTGGATACACGTTGACTTGCCTTGGTCTATAGGATTCTCATCTACCTATACCTACGTCACCTCTTGTTTGGACATAGAAATTTTCAATTGAATACACGTTGATTTGCCTTAGTCTATAGGATTCTCATCTACCTATACCTACGTCCCCTTTTCGACTTAGAAATTTTCATTTGAATACACGTTGACTTGCCTTGGTCTATAGTATTGTCACCTACCTATACCAACCTACGTCCCCTCTTGTTTGGACTTAGAAATTTACAATTGAATACACGTTGACTTGCCTTGGCCTATAGGATTCTCATCTACCTATACCTTCGTCCCCTCTTGTTTGGACTTAGAAATTTACAATTGAATACACGTTGACTTGCCTTGGCCTATAGGATTCTCATCTACCTATACCTACGTCCCCTTTTGTTAGGACTTAGAAATTTTCAATTGAATACACGCTGAGATGCTTTGGTCTATAGGATTCTCATCTACCTATACCTACGTCCCCTCTTGTTTGGACTTAGAAATTTTCAATTGAATACAATCTGAGATGATCTGGCCTATAGGATTGTCATCTACCTATACCTACGTCCCCTCTTGTTTGGACTTAGATATTTACAACTAGCTGTACCCGGTCACGCGTTGCTGTGGCTCAGTTTGTTAAAATGGAACACATGTGAAAGTAGAGAAAAGTTTGATTCTTTTTTTCAAGAGAATGTACAAATTATTTTTTTATTTAACAGATGTTAAGAAAATAAACAGAAAAATACTTCCATCATTAGTTATGCAAAAAAATAAATAAAATACGATAAAACTTGCTGAGTATGCACTGTTTTACGGTTGTTGTAAAAATGGAACGGAAACTTAAATTTCGCTTCATTTTAATCTTTCTTAATTATTTAATTGTCCCCCCCCCCCACAACGAATATAATCAAAACAGTAACATTCAACAATTGTACTTTTCAACAATTGTACTTTATCTATATAAAACGGTTTGTATTACTGTACACATAGATTCGAAAAAGTTGTGACAAAAAAAAAAAAAACAAATATATAAAAAATAAATGTTATCAAAGCCAAGATAAGTTACTTTTCTGCCAAACTGGATAGATATATGTTTCGTGTTTTTATTCAATGTAACATATTAATTCAGCTCGAAAACCATACAGTGTTTACCGATGTATTCGAAATTTCCAGATGGCGTCTCACACCCTCATTAACAGTGTAAGTATGGAAGAAGGTGTTATAAATAAAAAACTATACAAAATGTATAACATCTTTTCCCACACTTACCGTGTTAAAGAGAGAATCAGACGTCATCTTGAATGTTCCAATACATCGGTAAACACTGTATGGTTTTCGAGCTGAATAAACATGTTACATTGAATTGGGAAAAGATGTTATAAATAAAAAACCTAATGAAATACTGTTAAAAACTCGCTCAATACATGTTAATGCGACATAGGTTGACATATATTCGGCGTGTTTTTAATAGTATTTTGTCTATTTTTTTATTTATAACACCTTTTTCTATACTTACGGTGTGAGACGCCTTCCTGAATTTTCGAATACATCGGTAAACACTGTATGGTTTCCGAGCCGAATAAATATGTTACATTGAATAAAAACACGAAGAAGATATCCAGTTTGGCAGAAAAGTAACTGATCTTGGCTTTGAGAACATTTATTTGTTATGTAATTTTTTTGTTTTTTTGACAACTTTTTCGAATCTATGTGTACAGTAATACAAAGCCCCTTCGGAGGTTGGAATGCCCCCCCCCACCTAAAATGTAGTTGGAAAAATCGATTTTATAGTGAGATTAAAGAATGGTTAGTCTAAAAAAAGGGTGAAAAACAAAACAAATAAGCAATTAATAATTATTACCAAAAGCAATAAATGCTAGTTTTTTTTTACTGGCACAAATAGAGTTGGATACACAAGTAATAGTCGTAGAGTGATAGAGTGTAAGTAAAACCTGGAATATCCGGTTGTTTCGTTTCGTTTTAACAATGGAAAGAGCAGAAAATGGAGAGAAAAGAAAGAAAGAAGGAAAGACCGAAAGGAAAGATAAAGATAGCGAAGTACCCCCACCACCATCACCCATAAAGCAAAAAGACAACGAAAGGTAAGAAAGAAAGAAAGAAAGCAAAAAAGCACGTAAGGTAAGAGCGAAACGGAAGTTGTGTTTGTGTAAGTAAGTTTGGTGCGTTTCAAGTAAATGTCAATTTAGGTTTTCATTAAACTTTAACCACGCGGGTTTTAACGAAATCGAAGTAATGTAAATGTGAATTCAATTCCAGGTAACGGATTGTGTTCTGTTTGAATCTAATTTTATTATAATAAATGCTTTATAAATTGTGTTTATGTTTTATGCTAACCAATGGCAAAGTAAGCGTGGTTCGTTTCAGTGTAAGTCCAGTCCAGTCCAGTTTTTAGATAAATTCTAACCGGTGATCGGTTTTAAATGTCTCCTGTGAACGTTCTGGTACGGTGTAAGTGAGTGGCTGTGGTAGGAGGAATTTGTTAGAGAGAGTTTACTTTACTACTTCGATTAAATGTAACCGATTTTTACAGTGGACTCTCACCAGACAGAATATAGGAAACTGTGATCAGCGAGATCCTTGATATGTAATAACCCTATAACATACGGCAGATGTCGTGATTCAGTTTGTGAATGATACGGCTGCACCAAATGTATACAGGTGCAGTCCTATAAACGTCAAAGTCGGAGGGGAAAAAATGAGTTCATTTTATTTATATAGAGAAGAAGATTGAATACAATCTGAGATAATCTGGCCTATAGGATTCTCATCTACCTATACCTACGCCCCCTTTTGTTTGGACTTAGAAATTTTAGTGAATACACGTTGACTTGCCTTGGCCTATAGGATTCTCATCTACCTATACCTACATCCCCTACTGTTTGGCCGTTGAAATTTTCATTTGAATGCATGCTCGCTCAGGTGGCTTGGTCTATTTGCTTCTGATCTACGTATACCTACATCCCCTCTTGTTTGGACTTAGAAATTTTCATTTGAATACACTTTAACTTGTCTTGGGCTATTAGCTTCTAATCTACGGATATCTACATCCTCTCTTGTTTGAACTTAGACATTTTCATTTGAATACACGCTGACTTGTCTTCGTCTATCTACATCCCCTCCTATTTGAACTTTGAAATTTTCATTTAAATACACGTTGACTTGTCTTTGTCTGTTAGCTTCTTATCTGCCTATAGCTACATCCCCTCTTGTTTGGACTTTGAAATTTTCATTTGAATACACGTTGACTTGTCTGAGTCTATTAGCTTCTAATCTACGGATATCTACATCCCCTCTTGTTTGGACTTTGAAATTTTCATTTGAATACACGTTTACTTGTTCGTCATGTAGCTTTTATCTACCTATACCTTCATGCCTTGTTGTTTGAACTTAGAAATTTTCATTTGAATACATGCTGACATGCCTTCGTCTATTCGCTTCTTATCTACCTATACCTACATCCCCTGTTGTTTGAACTTAGACATTTTCATTTTAATACACGCTGACATGTCTTGGTCTATTAGCTTCTTATCTACCTATACCTACATCCCCTATTTGAAAAATAATAATCTATATTTATTTTATGATATACTAGCGGGGGTACCCGGCGTTGCCCGAGTGTTTGTTTCCGGGACGGGGGGGGAGTTTTAAAAAAATGTTATGGTAGGTAAGTAGGAAGGATCAAACCTGGAGTCATGAGTAAAAGTAGGAAAATAAAGTGTGAAAAAAAAAAAAAAAAACATCTGCAACGTTAACAGTTCGGCCACCAAGAAAAGTCCATTCCAGTTGTTTAGGAAAAAAAAAACGACTACGGTAGGTCGGCGCGAACGTGAAAATATAATGTGAATTGTCCAGCACGCTAACCACTACGCCACAGAGCACTGCAGCTTAGTTTAGTGATTTTAAATAACTTCACATGAAAGAACTACGAAGCCAAACCGGTGTTCTCTTCTCAACTGTTCCTTGTGAACGATCCCCAAACGGTGTTAAGTGGTGGCAGGGGGAGGAGGAATTTATTAGAGAGAAAATATTTTACCACTTCCATTGATCTTAACCGATTTTGGCCGTGACTTCTCAGCAGAAAAAGTATCGAAATCTAAGATTATCGAGGAATTTGAGAAATAATAAGCCTATAACACACCTCAGATATTGTTCTGCCGTTTGTGCATATTATATTTGCATGAAATATCTTGATTTTCAATCCTATTAATGTCAAAATCAGACGGGAAAAATGAGTTCATTTTATTTATATATATATATATATATATATATATATATATATATATATATATAGAAGAGAAGAGAAGAGATAAATATATATTTATATATAATTAAGACATCTTCTGTTCTGCTAATTTGGTGGTTTCCGTCGAGACTCGCAAAAAAACGGGATTTAAACTGCAGAAGTACCAAATATACTTGTACGGTATTACTGGACAAATATTTAATATAATTCTATTCTTACTTTGTAAAAGAAAAATGTAGATCGTTCTCGATAACTGTACATTCAAAGAACATCACATAAATATAGGTGTTCCCCAAAGGCTGATTTGTATACGTTTATTTTTTCTTATCTTCATAGACAACCCAGAGAATGAAATCGCGATTGAGATTAGTATATTTGATGTGACCACATCATGCTCTATTCTCGGTATTCAGTCACACACCTAAGATAATGCTTGCAGTCTTAGATAATGACTATCAGTTTGTGGAGAATGGATTAAAAATGGATGGTTACATTCGAGGCTACAAAGAAAAAGCTATTTTCCTAGTTTTTTTTTACAAAGGAGTTACCACTTAACAAGGCCCGGATGCCACTCGAGGATAAGGGTTTATGAGTGTACGGTAGTCAATGGGAAAATATCGTAGTAGTCAAAGTTTTAAAAAATTACCGCCTTTTTTTTTTACTTATTTTGCTCAAACTACACCTCCAAACACCCGGGCAACGCCAGGCTTAAATGCTAGTGTACTTTTGATCATAGTTAAGTTTTATTATCATTATTTATTACTATTATGCATGTTATGGAAATTTTAATATTAGTTCACGTATCGAGTTCCTAGTTTTTTGTGCTTCGATGAATTTTTTTAGTGGTTTCCGTAAATTCTCTCTTAGATGTCGCTATTTCTTTCTTAACGTTACTTCTAGCTTCTATGTACTTCTGTATGTCTGAACTGGACTTATGTCGGTTAAATCTGCGGTATGCATGCTGCATTTGAGCAATGGCAGTTGCGCAAGTCGAAGTAAACCATTGGGGAGAGTGGGGCTTACTATTAAATTTCCGCATGGGAACATGCGCTTCGATTGCAGCTTTGAACCATTCAGTGGTCTCGTTTGTGCATTGTTCAGCAGGATTTCCCTATGGGGCATATCTGATAAGATCTCTGATGGCTTCCCAGTCAGCCTTTTTATAATGTCTCGTTGTTTTAAGCACTGGCTCTTCAGTTTTGGCACTAGAGTTTAGGGCGATTTCAACCATTATTACTTCATGATCAGCGTTCCTAAGTGAGCTGTCGGCATTCGTTATACAATCATCGGGAACTTTGATCCGCTGCACCACAATCCTTGCACAAGGACTCGTGACGCAGTGAATAGAGTTCAACACGATACATTTGAACATTTCCATCAGAAAAAAAAAACCGAACGTTGTATTGTGTGATAAACAGTTGTACTGGACTCAACGAGTTCTGATTTAGGAGAGGTGTGGTTGGGATTGTGCAACCCTAGCCTCACAATTACACGCGCAGGTAAGAGGTTATCCTTTGTCTTTCGAGATTTAACGTAGGCATCATCAACATCCCAAAAGCGATATCATTTTTATTTATTTTCACATTGCATTTTTGATGATCATGATATCCTATTTATTAAAAATGGAGGATGCTAGGACAACAGCATATTCTTTTCATTGTTTTGATTCTTGAGTGTGTATCCGCTGGTATCTTTTTATAGAGAGTGATCTGGTTCTCCGTTGATTAACTGTGTCTAACTGAACCTGCCTCTGCTTTATGGTTATTTCCATGGCAGGTGCTCGTCTGAGCTTCAATCTATGGTCCCCCGCCTCGCCAAACTTACAAAAGTCCCACTACCTATGTTAAAAACGCTATAATCACATTGACTATTGTATACTCATTAACCTGCATCCTCGAGTGGCCTCCAGGCCTTGATAAGTGGTGATTCCTCTGTAAAAAAAAAACTGTGTCGGATATTTACTCAACAGTCAAAACAATGATAAGAATATTCTGTTGTCATAGCCCTACGGACATTAAATGGCATATATATATATATATATATATATATATATATATATATATATATATATATATATATATATACTAATAATTTAATGCTCGTAGTATGTTATTTTCACTTTTTTCAATTTTTATTATTATCACTTTCTATCCTCCTTTTTAATAAATAGAATCTCTCGATCGTATACTTTATATTCTAGAAACCGTGACACGTATGGTAAAGATACTCATCATAATCTTCATGCAGTCCGTCAGCCTTGACGATGACTAGTCGGGGCCTCAGTGCTTTATCCTTCGGAACAGGACTTTCCACCTTGGCTCTTAACTTGCTTGTGCAGTGTAGGTGTAGTATCTGTTGCGCATCAGATAAACACCCTTATGCTTATACTCATTTCCAGTGGAGCGAACCCGCGACGACTGGCAGCAGATAAGACTGCAGTTTCTGGCCGAAAGTAATCTCAGTGAGGTAGACAGTCGCTCTAACGTGTCCACTACTACGCCTTTTCTTCCTAGATGAGGTTCCATAGCCTTTTAAGGAAAACTGCAAGGCAGCAGTAGGATTTGAAGTCAGAGTTCCCATCTTGTTGTGATACGGCCCACAAGGCAGTGGTGTTTGATTTTGAGGTCGGTTTCCCAAGTCTTCGCCCAATCAATGGTACCCACAAGACAGTAGAGTAGGGGGTGGTAGTGTACCAGGGCGTGTTCACACATCGGTGGGCCATAACGCACTACCTCTGGAGTAGCAGTGTCAGAAATTTCGTGAAAATAGTGAATAATTCCACCCCATCTTTCCAAGCTTATAACTCCTCGAAAAATGTAATTCAAGCCCTAATTTTTTTTTTCAATTAAAGGAGTAAGGACCAAGGTTTTATTTAAAAAAAAAAAAAAAAAAAAAACAATGTGTTTTTTTTTTTTTAAAAAGGTTTTAAACTTCGGACTTTACAGGTAAATTTCTAAAAAAGTGATTTTTTTTTTTTGTTTTAAATTTGAATATATTATTTATTGACCTTTTCTCTTCAATTTGTGATATATAAAACTATTAAACATAAATTAATTATTTACTTTTTAAGAGAAAGTTGAAAATGGGGGGGCGTGAATTTAAAAAAAACGTTTGTCTAAAATATTATATTCGGTTTATTGGAAAGAACATAAAATTTCACATTGACCCTGAAAATATCGTAAAAATAGAATCAATAGAAAAATTTTGATAGATTTTTAAAATTTAAAAATATTGAGTTTAAAAATTGAAAAATATTGAGTTCGGAAAATTCATTACTGTTTTAAAAAAAAATAAAAATATTTTTATTACCTTTAAAACAACTGTAATAGTTTATTTTGGAAGTATAATCCATAAAGAAAATAAATAACCCACTTTTAACAGAGAAATTACAAGATTTTTATATTGTATTCGCAGTTTCGTGTTAGGGGTGTCAAAAATTCCTACAAAAATTCTGATACTGCTACCTCTGGAGTCCCCTATTACTCCGAGATCTCCTACAGGTTTAACCTGGGGCCGCAAGGTACCCAGTTACCGTGTGTGCCCAACGTGGAGGCACTGTAGGAGTCTTGATGATGGAGAGGCTATGTACTGGCAGGGTAAAGATACTACGGTATTAAGATATATGCATATTACTTAGTGCGTCGGCATTCTTTTAAACATAGCAGAAATACAATAACGGGATAATGAAAAACTCAACTAATGTCTATTGTTTTGCTCTCATTTACAGAATGCGATATTCGAGGTGACTTTATGTTTGCGGTTGATGAGTCAGGAAGTATCTTGCCTAAGAAGTTTAACCAGATGGTTGATTCTGTAATGTTTTTCATCAAGAGTATCGACATTGCAAATGGAAAAGCACGCATCGGAATTATCACATTCGCATTGGACGTTTTCGTCCACTACGATCTGGACGCATTCGACGATAAACTAGATCTTCTGTTTGTCTGCAATCTTCTCCGCTATCATTACAAAGGAGGACCAACATTTACCCACAAAGCGTTGAGATACCTCGTGGAATATTCGTTCACTACTTTAAGAGGTGACAGGCCAAGATTCTGCAATTATGCTATCGTTTGTTCAGATGGTCGCTCAAGATTCCCATGGAAGACAAAGTACTACGCGGAACGATTACTCCGCAATTATGCTATCGTTTGTTCAGATGGTCGCTCAAGATTCCCATGGAAGACAAAGTACTACGCGGAACGATTACACCGCAAAGCCACCGTTTTTGCTGTCGGTATTAGGCCAAAAGTTAATAAGCATGAAATGTACCTCATCGCCAGTTACCCGAAATGTACCTACGTGATTATGACATGGTTCTGGAGATTGAAACGAGCCATGTTGAGAGTATTGGCTCAAGTATGTAGAGGTAGGTTTTTAACTCTGTTATACAAAAGCCATCTGGCGACTTTCAGATTTTGTTTTAAGTATTTTTTGAAATGAATAACTTACATTTCATATCTTTCAATATAAAATATATTAATTTTAAAAGTAATAGTTTTTATTGAATTTACTTAACTATGTAACGTTACACACCTGTTAAAATTCAGGACCTACACGTTGTATACAAACAGTCGCAGAGAAGCAAACAAAAGAAAAGAATTCTACTCACTATTTTTTTTCAGTTGAAACAAAAGACATTTATTTACAGGTACTTCAAGAATAAAACCTTGTCTCTTGTTGAAAAGTCTTCTCGTAATCCAATGTACTTAAAAAGACGCTGTCGTGTCGAACACGTTGTACTCTGCCTTTGTCCAGTCATGTTAAGGGCGTATCTTTTCCCGTCGCTCTCGGGCCGCATGTGTAACACGTCTATTTCTGTCCTTTTCGGTCCACGTTTTTCTTTTATTATAATCGTTTTATTTCTTCCTCTTCTTCTTCCTCTTCTTCTTCTTCTTTTCTTATTCTTCACTGTAACGCCACCTCGCACACGGCTATGACATTTGCATACATTAGCTGTCGTATACCGCTGCATCCATACGCGCATCCGTACTCTGTTACAACTTTAAAATTAATGAACATAATATTTTAAGATAGGCTTTTTTTGTAATTTAACAATTTTTATCATTAAATCGCTATAATTATTGTCGATATCAACCAAGTCATTGCATATGTCATTCAAACACGGTAGTGTTTGAATATATGGTTAAGTGGTAGTTTTACTCATTTAGAACTGCTTTAAAGCTTCACCGCTCACTCATTCTGTGACCAAATTTCAAACAATTTTTACAGTTCATAGACCACCTTCTCCATTATATATTGAAAAATGTTTTCAATTTTCGTTCAGAAAAACAAAAGTTGTAATGAAATTATTGTGTTCAAAAATTCTCAGAAAGTGTAAGGAACGGAGCGACAGTTTTTTTTCTTATTGCCTATTGGTTACCATAGCAACTTTTGCCACATTCACGTTTTATTGATACGATTTCTTCTAACAAACGGTTTCTTATGATTAGCTATCACTTACCATAGCAACTTCAACATTCAGTCAGAAGTGCTTTTTGTGTTTCAAGCCCCGATTGGTTTTCCGATAGACGTTCAGCCAGAGGAGTTTGTTGTATTTCAAACCCCGATTGGTCTTTCGATTAACCTTCAGCCATATATATATATATATATATATATATATATATATATATATATATATATATATATATATACTTAAAAAAGAGTCCCGGCTTTCACATACCGAATTGCGCAGGCAAATTGACTTCTACTTTCCTTCAATTTCTTTACAGACTTATTTATAAGATAAATAATGTAGCGAACTATAATGTATCATTATATTGTATACTAACCTGGGTTTCCGGCGTTGCCCGGGTTTTTTTTGGGGGGGGGGTGAGCAAAAAATACAAAAGTAGTGCTAGGCAGACAAGCTCGAACCCGTGACGCGAAGGTGGAAAAAATCTCCATGACGCGACCGGAAATTCGGAACGTAAAAATTAAGCAAAGTTAATCCAACCGATACGATGACTTGCAAAAATGGCTCGCAAAAAATCGACCTTTCCTTGTAGAAAACTGCCCAGTTGAGAGTGAAGGTTTTATTGTTTTTGGCCAATTTTTCGATATTTGTCGTCCGAGACGTCGGGTTCAAAATAATACCGATCTCATGAACATCCGTCACCTCTGTCAAAAGTTTAAGGCAGACATATATACATACATACATACATACATAAATTTCAACAGAAAAGTGAGATTTATATATATATATAGATGAAGTAAACTGATCTCTCTCTCTCTCTCTCTCTCTCTCTCTCTCTCTCTCTTCGGCTTCCTTACTCTAAAGAGAAATAGTGTTACTAAAAAAAGAAATAGCGTTTGGCTTTGTTTTTTTATAAAACCATCGATCGTTAATATTTTTAAGCATACTTTTTTTTACTTCACATGTTTGGCTTGTTATTTTTAGTTTAACTATCGTATTTAACTATTTTTAACCTACTAATAACTTTGGTAACGTTTTCATAACATGTAAGTTAATATTGCAATTTGTATGATAGTCGCCTTTTTATCGATAACAACCTCTAATTATATGAAATGTTTTTATATACAAACCGCCATTACAACTTGGTGACGTCAAGGTCACGTGACATGACTAAGCGTTTATTAAATTACGTATAAATATCGTTAAAATGTCACCTTTTGCCCCCCCCCGTAGAAAAACGGGCAGCTGAATAACTTAGAGTTGACCTTTTGCGCCAAAACATCGAGATTTGTCGTCCGGAGACCAAATTTGTGAATTTTTGTTCTGTCTGTCGAAAGTTTTTGGCGGACATACATACATATATACACACATTTTCGCTTTTATATATATAGATGAAGTAAACTGAGATTCCTCCCTATTTCTATGCTTGGAATCAGCAACTACACAGAAGCGTTTCTTTCTTCATTCGTCATCGACATCTATCGGTTCTTGTTTGCCAAAGAAGAATTTTAATTTTCAATCATGTTTACATTTAGATATTTTGTCCGCTTATCGGCTTCTGTTTTGATTACTTATGTGATAGACAAAGTCGGAAGAGATAAACTTCTTGGTGTCAAGTCTTCTTTACTGCTACCAGCATCGCTAGGTTCAAATATTTCGCAGTATATTAATTTAAGTTACACGAATTGTTTAAAATATTTTTACAGATAATTATTTTTTGTTTAATATTCTTTTCAATGTGCCGGGTAACATCGGCTCAAAAAGAGTGTGTCACCAATCCGTTCTGATAATACTTTTGTGTCCCGGGTTTCTCGCTGGCCTATCCTAGTTGCATAAATAGATCTAATTTTATATGTGATGTTTGTGGGTTGCTTGTGTGATAATTAGGGTGATTTTTTTCTATAACATACTTTTTTCTTTTCTTTTTTTTTTTTTTTTTTTTTTTACAGATTTGATACCCAGACCACCATGCATGAAATGTACAAAGGGCTGCAAATGTCTACCAGGTAAGCAAAAACGTACAAAAAAACATTTACACAGACAAAAAAATAAAATAAATAGAAATTAAATTTAAAAAAAAAAAAATAAACAATTTAAATTTATAATTGTTAAATACATACAGACACTAGTGTTTCATCCTTTCGGAAATAATCAGTGCAGGGTGTCACGATTAACACCAGTCGAGAGATTCAAACCCGGCAACGGAAGTCGTGTCTGGCTTCATTAACAAAGACCCGAACCATTCGGCTACCGTTAACCGCGATACAGTTGAGATTTAAACATTTATGTTCTTTAAATTCTTTTAAGGTCAGTCAGAGTGGTCTAATCATATGACGATCTGCGCATATGAGCTAAGTTGACTGACTTATTTCAACTGAAAGTGCTCAACGATAAGAAACAAGTTTCTTAAAGGGGCTGACATAACTTTTTTTACTGTAATAATTATTAAGTACCTATATATATATAATCTGAGGTAATTGTTTTCCAGAGATTAAGTAACGAATGAAGTTTAACGAGGTTAATACGAGAGTGCGCCATACACAAGTAGAGCAGGGTATACTCTTTATTTGTTTTTACATAAACAGCAATATGTTGCTACACAGTCATGAGCATGTTTCGGTTAGCTAGTTGCCAGTAGCGATACAGCTTATACAAAAGCAAAAAACTGTATCGCCTAAAGGGATATCTAATTAGCTAACCGAAACACGCTCATGAATGTGTAGCAAAATATTACTGCTTATGTAAAAACAAATAAAGAGTAGGAGCCTTGACTGTCGTATAGACGGTCGGGTTTCAAACCAGGCTTGAGGTAGTTGCCTGTCTAGTCGCACTGATGAACTGTGAAACAGCGAAACAGTACTGTATGTGGATGACTATATATATGTGTGTATGTGTGTGTGTGTGTGTGTGTGTGTGTGTCTAAATTTTATTATGCTGACTTATTATACCTGGCTAGGGATGAGTTAGTCTTTATTAAGAAATGAAAACGAATTTTCCTCACTGTATAATTTCATTCATTTTTCTATAATCATTTGACACCAAGATTGAATTTTTCATATTTATTTTTCAGGCATGAAATGCTGCAATAGATGTTGTCGGGACACAGCTACTGTTTTGAGTTAGGTAAGTAAACCAAGCTTTGGAATATATCTAGAAAGTTTTGAATTCACACACATATACATATATGTGTGTGCGTGTGTGTTTATATATGTACATATACATATGTATATATATATATATGTGTGTGCGTGTGTGTTTATATATATGCATGTGTGTGAGAGAGAGAGTGAGTGTGTATGAGAAAGAGAGTGCATATATATATATATAGAGAGAGAGAGAGAAAGAGAGAGAGAGGAGAAATTGAAAGAGACAAGAAGAGAGATTAAATAATTATACATATTGAGCTCTTTTTGATTGAGCACGCTGTTGGATTTTTTATTTCTCAAAAGTACAAATTTAGACCCCTATCCTCATTCGAAGTTTTCATACCTTTAATGTTATTACGTCTGGCGTTTAATGTTATCACGTCTGGCGTCTCTCATCTGAAAAGAATCACAGTTAAAGCCATTAAAGTTTTACAATTTGTCCCACCCCCCTCTGCCATTGGCAATATATGTGTATCTGTAGACTATGTTTGACGAGACGAATATCATTATGACAGGCGCAGAAATAGCACTGCACATGCGCGACTGGACCGAACCTGAGATCTGTACTCATTTGCATACGAGTGGGTCTATGGGCATATAACACGGTCGATTTCTGAGTGTGGATAGTCTTCGTTTCTGAGTCAGGCAAATTCTCGCGTATTATTTGTTTCATTAGCGACTGTCGTTGTAGAAGTAGAGGAGAGAGAAGTAGACGACGAAACAGAAAGTCCGACGTAGTTTCTTTCAAAATAATTAATATTTTCGGTTGCACTAAGGGTTTAGTTGACAAAAGGGGGGTACATCAGATGTATTGATAGACCTGTTTTTCCTTGCCCCACCCTTCATTAAAGCCACTTTTGTCTAATTTGTGTTTTTTGAAAATTGTATATATATAAACAAGCATATATATATATATATATATATATATATACTTATTTTTCGGTGGGAAGGTATCCAAAATTGAAAAATAATTGAATTTCAACAAGGGTCGTTGATAGTCCTCAATCGTAAGAGAGCAAGTTATATATTTTTTATTTTTTATGTAAATACAGTCATATCTTGCTACGATGTGCAGACCGTTTCAATCATATTTGATTTCATCAGGCAAGAAAAATTAAGGTACAAAAACTAAAAAGGTTAAACACCTTTTCCAATTTTGAAAAAAGAGAGTTCGCCATGAATGGCGATGGATGAAATTTGAGTTATTATTCATATTGAGATAAGAACTCAGATTTCATCCATCGCCATTCATGGCGAATTCTTTCTTTTCAAAATTGGGAAAGGTGTTAAACCTTTTTAGTTTTTTTCTACCTTAGTTTTTCTTGCCTGGTGATATCTAATATGATTGAAACGGTCTGGACATCATAGCATAATATGACTGTATTAACATATATATATATATATATATATATATATATATATATATATATATATATATATTTATATATATATATATATATATATATATATTTATATATATATATATATATATATATATATAATGTGTATGTGTTCGCATATGTACGCTTTTATATTAATATACGTATTTCCGTGTAAAACATTCATGTTATTAATACTTTTTTTCTTTTTATTTCAGTATTCAAAACCAAATGAATCCAACATCCCTGGTGATATTTATTTCAATTAATTATTCTCCATCGTTCACAATTTTGTAACAATTTTTCTAATATAATATATATGCACAGATATCTATATACATAATTATCTCTGTATCTCTCTGTCTCTGTCTCTCTCTCTCTCTCTCTCTCTCTCTATATATATATATATATATATATATATATATATATATATATATATATATATAATGAAAATAGTATTATATAAATATCAATATAAAAATGGGAATATTTACAGATTCAATCTTTGTAAAGAAATGCTCAATATTCGAGAGAGAAAACATCAACATACGAAAAGATCGAACAGATGCCAAAAATACAAATGTATTAACTTTTATTGGATCATTAAATGTTTAAAAATACAGAAGAGAAAGGGAAAAAGCAACTAAATTTCGTAGATGTTATTTTGCATTGTTTAAATCCATGTATATATATATATATATATATATATATATATATATATATATATAATTTAGAGAGGGAATTAGACCTTGAGTCTAAAGAGCAGAGTCTAGTTTAATGTATTATTAAATGTATTAATACTTTTTAAAGAACAGTGCCCATAGTACTGTAGATATATAATAGGCTCAATAGGTATACACTCGGAAGCAAAAAAAAAATGGGCCAAACAAATAGTACTGTAGATAAACATTTGCAATCAAATATATTTAAACATGATATTTCTTCAGAATAAGAACAAAAATTACTGTTGATTACATTTCTATGTAGATATTGTTCTACATAAATTATATTTTTAATCTTCTAATCTCTTCTAATCTTTTACAGTATGCCCAACGTGTATATGGAAGAACCAGTGTGGAAGTAATAAAGATTGCTATTGGCGTAAGTAACTTTTCTTATTTGGGTAATTAAACATAAGCAACAAATTGTATTTATTATTAATAATAGTGTTACAGAAGTATTTCTATTATCATAGAATAAACCGGTTGTTAATAATTTAACAATATATTTGAATAGAGTAAAATAAACATATACATTCGAATATAGTATGTGATCAATTAAATCAATTGGAAATTGTAGAAAAATAACAATATACTTGGCTAAAATAAAATTAAAATATAGATTCAAATATAGTATATAATCGATAAAATCGACTAAAATAAAAAAAAATTTAAGAACATATTTAGGTAAATAGAAATATGGATATATTATGTAATCGATACAATCGATTGAAATTCGATTAAATTATAGAACATGTTTGCATAAAGTAAAATTAAAATATGGTTCCGGATTATATAATCGATAAAATCGATTGGAAAAAAATAACTTTAGGAACATAGTCGGTTAATAACCATATTTTTATATGGAAACAAAACTAAATACCATAGTTGTATGTGCTCTCCTATTAATCATAAAAGATGCGAAGAAAATTTTGTCTCTTAATTACATATTAGATTAGTATATAATTTAAATGACAAAATTATGTTCATTAAATTATTTCTTTCGTGAAAATTAGGACAAAATAATTACGTGAATTATTAATGAAAAGTTTGTTCGTTACAATAAAGTATTTTGTGAATGCGTTGTTAAAAATCTGTTTGTGTATATGAAGTACTAGTTAACATCAAATTTGCGATGATGTTTGTTTTTCAGCTAGAGGAGCTCTACATAGAAAGAATGAAACTGCTGAATTTCTCTTAAGTAGATAACGTAATATTGCAAGATGTTACAAAATCCTCCCATTCTCCCTTGTAGGAAACTGGAGAACACTTAATGTAGACCAGAATCTTTGAAAACTTGACTTTTGAGTTATTTCTTATATTTATATTTGAGATATTTCTTATATTTATATTTTACTAGCCTGGGTGCCCGGCGTTGTTTGGAGATGTATGTTGAGCAAAAAAAAAACAGTGGTAGTAGGCTAGCAGGCTAGAACCCGTATCGTGAAGAAAAAAGTGAAAAAACGTGACGTCTTTGCCGTTACGTCCATCGCCAAACCGAATGTGGCGAAGGCTTAAATTAAAGCTAGTCAATTGAAAAGAGGGGATGACTTTCGAAAATATCGGTGAAAAAAGCAACCCTCCTTGTAGAAACATGCCAAGTTGCGGGTGAAGAAATTAATGCCTTAGGCTAATTTTTGGATATTTGTCGTCCACAAGGTCGAGTTTCAAAACTATACTGATCTCGTGAAAATATGTCCCTTCTGTCGAAAGTTTTAGGCAGACATACATGTATACATTTAAACAGACAGGTGAGATTTATATTCTAGAAGATTACTATGTTCCAAATATGAACAGATAAATTATAGTTTGTTTTTTTTCTTTTTTTTGTTTCTCAATTTTAAGTTATTCTTTTACATTAATTAAAAGTCAAATATGAACAGATAAAATTATAAAGGAATAAACGGCGAATCAAATGAGGCATAGGTTGTTTAAGCAGTTACATTTAATTTGGCTTAAATGTGTGTTTATTGGAAAAATGACAGATGTGCAGTTTCTTTTTGGCGATACTGTACGTACATATATTCTCACCCACAGACATATATGAATATATACACATTTTTAGTTTTATATAAACTCTGCGTATATTTTATTGAACATGTTTGTCCTTCTTTATCTTTCAGCAAAGACAGAGTGCTTTAAAGGATGTTGCCATTCAAAACTCTGTAAGGTAAGCACTCATCCATGTTAGCATGCTATAATTACAAAGTAGTAATTGTTTTACTGTGCAGAAAACGATTGAAGTAAATGAATATTACATTCGCTAATCCATTCAAAAAATATCTTTCAATGTTTATTTCGGGGTGGAGTCGTGCAGCATCTCTTTCGCTGTCATGATGTCATCCTCGAGACATTATCTCCCTTTTTTGTAGAGAAATCGTTTAGAACCTATTTTGCTGTCATGATACCCCGAAGAACTTTGGACAAAAATTAAGGAAAAGTCGGACGCTCTTTTAACTAGAGTATTGCCGCGGGCTAATTTAATGAATGCCCAAAAGATTGCTGACTGTCCAATGCAGAAGGTCTATGTTACTAAATATTTACAATATTCATTGTGTTCCTGTTGTATTTGTGATGCACTGATGTTCTAAAGTTGCATTTAAATAACAATGACGTCATCTTCCCAAGTATTACCTCCGCGTTTCGGGGGTCAGCGATGTATATGTACGTTCCTTATAATACTATATTCCAAGTTATTACCTCTCCGCTTTTTTTTTTTTTTTGATAGAGTAGTGTTCTGTGATTATGATACCATCCTCCCAGTCATTATCTCCTCATTTTGGAAATTAGTGTAGTTTAGTCGTCATATACATTGGCAGAAAAATGTCGCTGGGGAAGGGGCATATTTTTGCTAATAGTCATGAAATATTATTGTTTCGGTTCTTTTCCCCTTGCAAATAAAAAAATAAAAAACAATTATTTAATATTTTATATGGTGTTCTCAACCCATTCAATCTATAAGTTTGGAGATGTCCGGGATATAACGTAGCCACGATGATGTAAACAAAAAATTAAATAAAAACAGTTGATGCTCGCTGCGAGTGTATATGTATATATTTTTTTACGTTTTCACTCTAAACAAGGCCCATTGCCACTGTGGTGTAGGGGGCTACTATCGGGGTCAGCAACTACAGGGGCACTATGTTGGGATTTGGGAAGCAAGATGTCGGTTTACGTTACACTTGAACTTCTGCATGTCAGTACAGTTGGGGAAGCAGGGACCTAGAATGGAATTCCAGAGTCTAGCGGTTCTGGGGAAGAAACTACTAGAGTAGAAAGATATTTTACGTCTAGGGATCTCTACTGTGTGACGGTGGGATTTAGCTGCCGGTTGGGTTTGTCGAGGGTGTCTACGTCGTGGGGGCACAAGTATCTACAGTTCGTCAGAGCATTCACCATTAAAATACTTGTAGAACAGGCAGAGGAATGCAACGTTTCGTCAATGGAACAGAGGCTGAAGCTAGAGTCCATTTCAGGGCCTATCGGGTTGGTGACTCTCTTTTGAACTTTGTCTAGGAGCGAGAGACTAGCAGCAGATGCACCAGCCCAAATGTGACAGCAATACTCCATACATGGGCGAATGGTTGCCTTATAGAGGTACAGGATACTTTCAGGTGTCAGTAGTTTTCTAGCACGGTAGAGAGAGCCTACCTTCCTCGCAGCGGCCCTGGCAATGTTTTCAATATAATTGTTCCAACACATGTTTCCTGTGAACGTTAGGCCAAGTAGTTTGAAAGACGTACTCTCAGACAGGGAGTCACTGGCCATTGCTATTGGTGGCAGAGAAGGTTTCTTGTAATTATTGAAGGAAACCAGTTTAGTCTTGGCAGCATTGAATGTGACCATCCATTTTTGTCCCCATTCCACTACAGATTGGAGGTCATCCTCTAGTGTTTTTGCCATTTCTTTAGTTATGTGTTCATTTGTTTTCCTGTCATGCCTGTTATAGAGTGTGGTGTCATCAGCATATATACCCATCTCAGAGGCAGTTTGGTCGGGGAGGTCATTAATAAATATTAGGAACAATAGAGGTCGAAGGATAGACCCCTGAGGCACTCCCGTATTTATATCACACTGTTTAGATGTATGACCGTCGAGGACAACCTGGATTTTTCTCTTATCTAAGAAGGATTTAATTATGTTGAATATTCTACCAGTGATACCGTATGATTTAATTTTCCTGATGAGACCCTCATGCCATACCCTGTCAAAAGCCTTAGATATATATAGAGCTACCGCTCTGCCCTCCCCCGCTTTGTCCAGTGAATGGTATATACGTTCAGAGATTACAGTGAGGATGTCTGCTGTGGAACGGGCTTGTCTAAATCCATATTGTTTGTCAGTCAGAAGTTTGGCATCTGTAAGGTGGCGGACTAGAGCATGGTTAATTATGGTCTCAAATATTTGAGCGAAACGTGGGAGGAGGCTAATGAGGCGATAATTTGCTGGGTCAGTTCTTTCGCCAGAAATCTTGAATACTGGTACCACAGAAGCAGTTTTCCAATAGCCCGGAAAGCATGATTCATTAAGGCATTTGTTGTAGAGTTTGAAGAGAACTGGAGATACTTTGGCTAAGCACTTTTTTAATAGCACAGCTGGGATGAGATCAGGTCCACATCCTTTTGAAGTGCCAAGATTTTTTATGATAGCATGTACCTGAGCAGGGGTGATTATTAGAACGTCTAGCGTGGCGTCTGTCTGCAAAGGAAAGTCAGGCAGGGGGTGGTTGGAAGGGTCCAATGTGGAGTTTGAAGCAAACCGGCTGGCAAGCATACTAGCCTTGTCGGTTGCTGAGCAGACAACCTCGTGATTGTTGGTTAGTGGGGGAATTGTAGATTGCCCATTATTTACTACACTGTTGTAGATTTTCCAGAAGTCACGAGTTCCTAATATTTGTGCTTCGATGCGTTTTTTAGTGGTTTCAGTAAATTCTCTCTTAGCTATCGCTATTTCTTTCTTAACGTTACTTCTAGCTTCTATATACTTATGTCTGTTTGAACTGGACTTATGTCGGTTAAATCTGTGGTATGCATGCTGCCTTTGAGCAATTGCAGTCGCGCAAATAAAAGTAAACCATTGGGGAAAGTGGGGATTGCTATAAAATTTCCGCATGGGAACATGTGCTTCCATTGCTGTTTTGAACCATTCAGTGGTCTCGTTTGCGCAGTCCAGCAGGAAGAGAAAAAATATTTCCCCATGGGGTATCTCTGATAAGATCTCTGATGGCTTCCCAGTCAGCCTTTTTATAATATCTCGTTTTTTTAGCACTGGCTCTTCAGTTTTGGGTCTAGAGTTTAGGGCAATTTTGGCCATTATCACTGCATGATCAGCATTCCCGAGTGGGATGTCAACATTTGTTATACAATCCTCGGGAACTGTGGTCAGAAACAGATCTAGAAGTGATGCGTGTTGTTCTTGCTGGTCAGGGAAACTGGTTGGAAACGTAACCATTTGTGATAAGGAGTGAGATATAGCAAAGCTATGTGTTGTTGCGCTACCCGCTGCATCTGTGTGAGTAGAGAATCCAAGCCAGTTTTTGTGGTGAACATTAAAGTCACCAAATACATGTACTTGTGCGCTAGTGTCGAGGGAGAGTGCTGTGTCTATGCTGTCAGAGACTTTGTTTATTATGGTGCAGTCCTGGGTCGAGGGAGAGCGGTAGAGAAAATAAAAGTAGCTAATGTTATGTTGTATGTTTAGTCTAAAGCATATAAAAGCTTGATCGTCCGTTTCTAGGTTTGTTTCTTTAGTCAGGAGGAGGGTGTTACGAATGTAAACTCCAAGTCCGTGAATATGTCTGTCAGAGTCCTTACGGCAGAGTGGGATAGCCAGGCATGTTAAAGTAGTTAGAGAGGATAGAGGAGAGTAGGTTAGTTTCGCTTAGTGCTAAGATATCCGGGGTATTTGTTAGGAGAAATGCTTCAACATCAGATAAATTAGTTCTAAATTGTTAGTGAATGCAAGCCTCAAGGAAGGAGGCAAGTTAGATTTGTTTGTCCCAAGGCCTGGTTTAAGCTTATTTTTTATTGTACTGTCATCATATTTTTAAAGAGTCTCAGTTAGGTAAGGGGGGCTGAACAAGAGGTTATGCAGTGTATCAGACATGCAACACAAGTAGACCATTAGCTGACCTTTCTTCAACTAGGACTGTGGCCTCAGGAAAGCCCATCGGGGATGAGTGCAAGGTCCCTTTCCATGCGCGACATGGCACTACAAACATCCCGATCTTATACAACTGTTGATGGAGCAGCCGCTCTAAGCGCTACCAAAGAGTTAGGACTCCTGAAGCACGTTGCGCTATTCCTAATCACAACTTTCATGAAACGGCATTGCTTGAATCTAGTAGCAAGAAGAAGTCCAAGACGACTGGAAATACTGCCGGAATACGCAGAGAGCCTTCCTACATACAGCGTCTGGTATTCCGAAATAAGCACCCATTTAGTACTGATCAGGATAAAGGTCACATAGCTTCTTTGATCTAACGACAACCGATCGGTCAACACGATAATGACATAACGAACTAATAATTAACCATGCATGTTCCGTATGAATTTTTGAAATCTATTTATGTATACATTTCTCGCTTTATTTTTATTTATTCTTTTCTTTCTTTTCAGTAATCACTCAAGAAATCTATTAACAAGTAATCGTATGTACAAACAATCTTACTTAACTTGATATTTGCTACCATATACGCAGGCATATAAGTATTTCGGTGTTTGTTTTTATTTTTACAAAGGAGTCACCAAACGTGAAGCCCCGGATGTCACTCGAGGATAAGGGTTAATGTGTGTACGATAGTCATTGAGATTATAGCGTAGTAATTGCTAATAGTGGAAATTTGGTATAATTAGGTTATTTAAGACGATGGTTTAATAAAAACTTGTTTACGTTGGACTTGAAGACGAAAATATTATAGCCAGCTGGAAAGCAGACCAGCGGAATAGAGTTCCATAGGCAAGTAGTTCTAAGAAAGAAGCTTTGTTTATGGAATCTACGTTTAAGTTTAGGCACCGATAGAAAGGGTGGGGTTGATAACGATTTGGGCGCGGAGGGAACCATAGATTGGAACTCAATCTTACACTAGTCGTGAAAATAACGACAGAGCAGAGACAAGCCGCAGCATCTCTTCTGTTTCAGAGAGATTACAGAGAAAAAAAAAGATTATCACCTACTAGATTACGAAGTCGGTTTTGAACTCTGTCAATACAAGATAGGGTGCTCCAAGCAGTTCCTGCCCAGATGTGGCAATAGTACTCCATCCGAGGACGTACTTGGCTCTCATACAGGTAGAAGATTGCATTGGCAGTGAGATATTCACTGGAGCTGTAGAATCATCCAACCATTTTTCAGATCAGGAGTGAAGGTCAGACCAAGAAGCTTGTCTAAACATGGAGCATCTTCAAGACGAGAGCCGTTCATTGCAATTGAGGTTAGACAAGGATCAGAGCGTTGATGATGGAAAGAGAGAAGCTTGGGTTTCGATACATTAAAATTAACCAGCCACCTTTTTCCTCGTTGCACCACGTGCTCAAGATCAGAGGCGAGAGAATCAGAGAGGTCTTGGTCGTTCCCGGCCGTTGAGATGTTGCCATAGATGGTAGTGTTGTCTGCATAAATGTCTATGAATGATCTAAGAATGTGATTTGGCATTTCATTGATGAGCATCAGAAAGAGAGTTGGGTCAAGCATGGAACCCTGAAGGATACCAGCATTAATACTGTGAGATTCAGACTACTGTCCATGAGTGCACGTGCATATATATATATATATATATATATATATATATATATATATATATACATATATATATATATATATATAGTGTAGAGAAAGTTGTTAGATGAGAAAAATCATTGGCACCGTCAGTTTCAAACTATAAGGACCGTTTAAGGTATCCTTATCAAGCTCTCTTCGGCCAATATTCGATAGGAGACGAATATTGGCTTAAGAGAGCTTGATAAGTATACCTTAAACGGTCCATATTATCGGGTTTGAAACCGACGGTACCAATGATTTGTCTCATCTAACAACTTTCTGTACACAAAATCTAAATACGCTCTTACATTTTGGATTTTCCTTTTAATTGAGCACTCTGATGGATTTCTTTTTCCAAAAAAAACTAATCATATATATATATATATATATATATATATATATATATATATATATATATATATATATATATATATACTAATGACTGATGTTCAACTGCATCTCTATCAATAATTTTTTAACAAATTATTCGAAAAAAGTATGAATGTGTGTGTGAGGATAACTCAACTTATATACTCAACGAAGTTTTCATCTATAGACTTGGAAACTTGATATATAAAGTATTTAGACATGTTGAAAACTTTTTAATCAGTTTTCATCCGGAAAAGACAGCGGCTAATTCGTCAAAATTGAAAAAATTGTACTTGGAGGGGTGTCATTGGATTTTTATTAGTTTGTCAGCTGTTTCACGACTGCGCATGCCTAAATCGTTTACATGACAGCGTTCTTGTGTTAAGAATAGTAGGTTTGAAAAGATTTTTTAAAGACCTAGGAAGCTGGCCTAATCGTTATCGTCTTTAGGTTTTGGTTTCGCTCTTGAGTCGAGTATTTTTTACTTATAAGAAGTGATCTGTTTAGAAAAAAACATAATACTCGCATGCGTATTACTCAGTTTCTTTCTGTTTTTTTATATATTTGACATGTGTGTGTGTGTGTGTGTGTGTGTGTGTGTGTGTGTGTGTGTGTGTGTGTGTGTGACTGTCTGTCTGGGCTTACTTGAGCTAATCGCCATTGTTAAATGCGTAATTTACCGGTAAATATTTTCGCAATTATTTATAAGAAAATGATTAATTACTGTTAAATTTTATAACAGACTAAATAAATGTAGTTAACTAGTACTGTTCCTATTTACAATGCCTCCCCACGGGACAAAGTTAGACACCAGGGTCCTTTTTAACATGGAGAAAAGTAACAAAAACTAAAAATTGTCTCAGTCGTGAAGGATTTCTCCTCCACTGAGAAGTGCAGCATCTGAAGAGCAGATACTTATGACATTCGTAATCAAACTGATTAATAAAGGTTAATTATTAATATTCAAAATTATATTATCTCTTTTGTTTCATATTCATTCAGTCAAAGATCGTAAAAATCATGGTGTTAACACTTGATTTCTCCCTCATCCCCCCCTCTCTCTCTCCCTCTCTCTCTCTCTCTCTCTCTCTCTCTCTCTCTCTCTCTCTCTCTTAGTCTTACTGGATTTCAGAAGAAGAATCCATTTAGTAGGCTTCAATCTCTCTCTCTCTCTCTCTCTCTCTCTTTATAACTGTCGGTGGGCGTCTATGCTTGCCCCGTCGTAAGATACGCTTAAATATATTTTAATTCATGCCGCGTTCGTATTTATTATTAGTGATTTAATTCTCTTCCCTGCAACCTTTTTCCCACAGAAGAGACGTTGCGATCCTATCTCTGCGTTATCGTTATTTTCATGGCAAGTGTTCGTCTAAGCTCACATCTATGGTTCCCCCTGTCCTGACTTTCACGAAAAACACTCTAGTTGAAACCACTATCACTAATTTTCCCCACTCTTTATATGCACCTAACCCTAATCATAGATTCCAGAACAAAACTTCTTTCTTTGAACTGCACGCCTGTGGAACTCTGTTCCGTTAACTGACTACAATATGGTTTTCTACAAGTCCAACTTCAACAAATTCTTCATTAGCCATCCCCTTAAGGAATCCATTTTACCAAATTTCCACTACTAACGATTAGTAGGATAGGTTCCCTTGGCCACTGTAAAATCATTAACCCTTATCCTCGAGTGGCATTTGGGGCTTGATAAGTGGTGACTCGTTTGTAAAAAAAAAATCGCCATAACGGAATAGCGAAAACGGTGTTCAGCCAAAATATGTTTCGTATACAAAATATTTCCTTTTACGTCCTCATTTTTTTTTTTTTTTTAATTTAAGCTCTTTTATTAAAACTAAGTATTCAAATAGTTTATATGATTTGTTGGTTTCGGAAAACTTGTTCTTTAAATATATTTTTATATATTTAAAAGCGGGTTATAATCAAATAACGTACTTTCTAATTTTCTGCGGAGCGCTAGCGGAAGCTGTGCCACGGCAAATCAGTTCCTTCGTTTTTATTATGTATTGTATACATATTTTGGTTTGCTTTTTTTTTGTTTGTTTGTTTTTGTTTGTTTTTTTTTGTAATGTTTAAAATTTTGTTATTTTGATTTAAATAATTTCATTTGTTTTTATTTCAATAATTTTATATGTATGCTTATATAAACATATATTTATTGTATAATTTGGAGAACTGGTTTTAATTAAAATAATTAATGAAATTGATTTTAATTAAAACATATAATAATCAAACTTCATAAGTAATTTCAGTCGTTACTTCCGATAGTTTCTCTTGCGTCGGACATACGTCAGTAGGATTATTGCTAAGGAGATGGCGTCATTAATTAGATTTATGCTTTTTAAAAAGTCGTAGAATTTCTCTTTAAAATCAACTGTATTAAATATTTTTATTATTAACAATTTTATTAAATATTTCTATTATTAAAAAAAGAAAACATTTTATGATATTTTCGAAATAATATCAAACGATCTCCCTTAGTAATTCTTTTTTGTAAACAAAATGTTTACATTTTTTATCTTATATCTCCTAAATAAATTAAATAATGTTAAATATTTTAATCTAAAACAATTTTACTAAATATTTTATGATTAAAAATGAAATTATATTCGTAAAAAGAAAAGACTTAAAATACTAATTCTTCCGAAAAAAAAAGTCGTAGAAACTGTTTGAATGCTTTTGTTTTGCATTGTTTTATTTTCTTTTTATTTATTTTTTATTTTTATTTTTAACCTAAACCGGAAGTAACGAAAAGTATTTTATATCCAGAACCTATTTTGGTCTAACACCGTTTTTTGCTGACTTCCAGTCGGGGCTTATTCTACTGCCTGTTTATTATTACCAAACTAAACAGAAGGTATTTTTCTGCTCAACAACAACACCATTGTTTTCTCTTTCTATCCAATCGCCCCAAATTCATTCATTTAAATCATTAAAAACTGGTGTATTGTTGTCAATGGGTTGAATTATCACAATTTTATTTTACTGTTAAAAATACCATCATGTAACTTTTTTTTTATCTAAAACAGGAGAATTTTCTAAAACTATCTCTTTTATATCCTTAGATGTAAGAAGACTCCGCTACAGGCCATGCAAGAAGGATAAAGATTGCCGACGTGGTAAGTAAAAGTAACTTGCAACAGTTATATTAAACCATCGGGAAGACACATACACTCTGTCAACCGACAATCATCAGATCATTAAGTACTAGTTGCCTTTGTCCACTTTCTATCGGTTCACATTTTACGAATGTTTATTGGTCCCCCACAAAAGGAGGGCGGACCTAAAATTCACCCTCGTCCGTTCGTCTGTCCGCACCTTTCTCAATAACTACGCCTTGGAATTTTTGGAAATTTTGCACAAACATTAAACATTATGCGAGTAAAAAAGTAACAGACCGGATTTCCCGGGAAAACTCCGGTTGCCCTCACCCCTAGTGATGCCTTTCGTGATAAAATGACTAACATTGTGCTTATTAAAAAAAAAAAGATGCCTTGGATTTTTATAAAACTTTCTAAAATGTTGTAACTAACTGATTTCTATATAATTTTGTTTATCTATACTTCGTGATAACTCTTGGGTGTGCCCTAGGGGCTTTTTTAGGGCTAATAAAAACACTCTATTTTTGGGACTATTTTACCATATTTGTCCAAAATTTTCTGTCTATCTCTATTTAGTAGTTTTTCATGGTGCTGAACCCAAATTTAAATATTTTAAGGCCTTGGGGACTTTTGGGGTTAAATGTGTGGGGGGGCAAATGATGGACTTAGTCATTTCTTTTTTTTTTTTTTTTTTTTTTGCATTGTGCAGAACTCAAATTTACATATGATAAGGCCTAAAACTGCACCGTTTGTTCATTTTAACCTGGATTTGATGTCGTCTGGAGACTTTGGGGGCTAAACGGAGGGGGGGCATTTTTTAAGCTTCGTTCTCTGTGCACTCACAGGGCACCATGCATGCTTCACTTGTTTAATCTGAAGAAGCTTTTGTATCGAACGTTAGGCTCAAACTAAATAGTTGATCGCCCTTTGAGCTAATATACAAAGTTTACTTTATGTTCTGGCCCCCCCCCAAAAAATTCAATAATATTGTGGGATCTGCGTTTGCACAGGACGTCCATACAATGGAAATATCTCACAAAAATTCACAAGGGTTTTGGCGATATACAGCCATAATCAGATATATTTTGAAATTACATTGATCGGAATACTTAGAAAAGTATGCTTCTGTTTGATAAAAGATGGTGTAATAATATCGCGAGGTCTGCGTTCGTGCCGGACATCTGTAGAATGGAAATATTTCTAAGCACTGCAGAAATCATAACGTTCGTCCATCGCCTGCGAAGATGACCATGATGATGCAATTTTTCCGGAGATAATTTGTCAGTTCGATTCGAGCTCTCAAGATTCTCCTGCATGTAAGACATGTATTCTGTAGCTAACGTGCTGATTTATCTATTATTTGTTTATTTATAGTACGTATCCTCTCACGTTTTTTAATGCATGCAGATTCAGCAATTGTAGCCTCTTTATGACTTGGGCTACGTTTTCCCACGGGTTCGTATACAAATTAAACTGCTTGAAAGAGACCTTCAGGCTGTCCTTCGACCGTTTCCGTAGTTTTTATGAGTTTTCTTTTTTTTACGTTTTTTTTTGGGGGGGGTCATTTTTGACAGCTTACCTTGCATGAATATATTATATACGAAGGATAATTTCCATGGATCCCGCTAATATTTTCATGTAATACAAGATTACATAGTTAGGTAGCAAATCCAAATTTATTCTTGTGCCGATTTTATGTCTATTTGTAGGTCAACTCTGCTGTCGTGGAATGTGCAGGAGACCAATAAAATTGGAAGGTGAGGTAAGTGCCACGATTTTTTTACATCGCTTATCAAGGTCCAAAAACAACTCAAAGATAATGGTTCATAAGATTATCAACTGATGATTAATTACACTAATAGGACTGGAAACGAACTGAGAAATTCATTATTTAAGTAGACGGATCTACAAGACGGTTTTCTAAATAGCAAATTACATGCATTGTTTATCCTCTCTAACATCTATATTATCTATATTATATTTCTTTTAGCCTGTCTGTCTATCTGTTTGTCTGTCCGTTCCACTTGCTCTTGGAAACTACTATGCTGATCTGGCTGAGTTTTTGTACAGATCTTTATTATGATAAGGTGCTGTGAACTAAGCATTATGATATCCGTTTGATGTACGGTTAGGTTTTAAAGGGGCTAATAGATATTTGTCGTAACAATACCACATTTACTCTAGAAGTTTTATCGAAAACTACTGGACCGATCTCGCTGAAATAGTATTAAATGTAAAATTGAACACAAATAAAACCATATTCAACCATTAGCTCGGCACAAAGCAGTCATTCTTAGTCAACGGGCTATAACTTTTCCCCAGTTTAAACGGACTAAAATGTCTAGTTGTCTTAAAAGCATCATGGACGCACTCGAGTGTTAGAGATCCGCATGGTCAGAAATTTCAATTTAGAATCCTCCTATTATTTGAAGAATTGTTCTAGACTAATCGTCCATACTAGTTTTTATTAGTGAGTCACCTCTTATCAAGACCAAAAAGCCACTCGAAAATAAAAGTTAATAAGTTAATAATTACGGTGAACAACATCTTAATAGCATTGAAAACAATGGATGGAATTTATTATTCAAGTCGGCAGCTCGAAAAGAATTTGTCAACATTAGACTTGAAAACGTCTATGCTGAAGTCAGTTGGAAGACAACCGCGTGATATATTCAACGGGTGGAAAGGTCCTGCGAAGAAACTTTGTTCATGGAAGTTTTGATTTAGTTTTAAGTACATAAGAAAGGAAATTTTTGCTGTAGTTGTAGTTTGACGATTTTTTTTGTTTGTTTTTTGTGAATATTTTATGGAGTGGCATGGACAAGAGATTGGAGCTCAGTCGACCATCTATATATATAAAAGGCAAAATGTGTGTGATAATTTTATGTATGTCTCGCAAAGGCTTTTTTCGCCGCAATTTTCGGGGGGTGGGTTACTATCGCTTAGAAGTATTTGTATACCTCCTAGATATCTAGGATTTGGGAACGCGTGTCGGGTGTAGATTTATTTACATCGACCATAAAAAATTGCGCTATTTCGCTGTGTCGCCTGTTTGTCCGGCTTTTTAGTATAAATAAAGTGAAACTAAATTCAAACAGCGTGTTCTCGGCTTTCGCGCCGGAATGTCCAGAAAGCAATCAGCTTTTGATCAATGGGGTTGCAATTGCTTTCATATGGACACCCCTATTTTTTATGGGGACGACATGTTGCGACACTAAACCAAAACAAACTTGACTGCGGGATTGATATTTGACCTAATTCACTTTTTAGTTTATTCATAACCTTTCTTTATTTCGCTTTCGCCTCAAGTATTCGAGTTCGGACCTCTCCTCCCTCAAACTTTTTTTTGTTTTGTTTTTGAAACACTTGGGCACCGCTGGAACGTTCGTTTTTTTTTTTGTTTTTTTTTAGAAGTTTTAGCTTTTTTTATATAATATTTGGTAAATTTTTAGATTATGTCCACCTCCACAATTTTCTTTTAAATGACGACGCTTATAGGTTTTTTACTATGCTGAATACGGAAATCGCATTGAAATTTTGCAGAAATAAGTAGTTATCGAGATATAAAAAGTTGTATTATGCATTGTATTCTTTGGCGGCCGTCTGTATTACGCGCGTGCGCGCGCCATAAACAAATCTACGCGCGTAACAAAGATGGCCACCAAAGAATACAATGCATAAAAAAAATTTATATCTCAATAACTACTTCTTTCGGCAAAATCTCAATGCGATTTCAGTATTCAGCATAGTCGAAAACCTATCTAAGTCGTCATTTAAAAGAAAATTGTGGAGGTAGACCTAATCTAAAAAAATACCAAATATTTAAACAGGGTTATTACTTCGCTTTGTAATCATTTTACCTCCTCCGCAAACACACACACACGCACGCCTCTAAAAACCCGGGCAACGCCGGGTACCCCTCTAGTCTACTATAAAAGTTAAATATCTGTGGCCTTTTAAAGGATAGCTTATCCTTTATATTTAAATCACTTTTATAGCAGATGCTCGACTGAACTCCAAAGCTGCATAGAATAACACTTTCCTAGTCTCTTCCAGCATTAAAGAGTGGTCTAAGAGATGTAGGGGAATTTATTCTTCGTAAAAAAAATTCCAAACAACTAGTATTTGAAGAGTTCAAGTGCAAAATGCGATGAACGCCATTTTCAAAATTACGAAACTACCAATACAAAATGTGTTGCATTTGAACACACAACTAAACTCGACAATTATGTTTTACATTATATGATAGTGGCATAATTTCTTTCTGCTTTCAATTAAAATAATCTATTTATCGAAAACTAAATTTAAAATATTCGTCCTTTTATTCTAAACGTTTCAGTGTAAAGAAATTAGATTTATAACACTTTCGCATGCATATATATATATATATATATATATATATATATATATATATATATATATATATATATATATATATATATAGAGAGAGAGAGAGAGAGAGAGAGAGAGAGAGAGTGAGAGGGGGAGTCAAATATGACAGGGTTTTCTTTCTTCTTCTTTTTCGTTTCTGTTGCTAAGTTCTCTATTAGGTTGCGGAGTAATTATTTGTTCGGCTATTTTCCTTAGCGCTTTCGATCATTAATCATCGTCAGGAGCAATTTTGTCGTGTCGTTAAAGAGGTTTTTTATATGTAGTTAATTTTATTTTGGTTTTTAATTATTCGTTTAATTTCATTGAGTTATTTTGATTTAAGTTATGGAGGGATATATAATGTATGAAGTTTTTTTTTGTTTTTGTTTTGTTTTTGTTTTTTTTGTTTGTTTTTTGTAACGAGAAAAATGTCAAAAACAACAATAATGCAATCATCAAGTTTTGTCCTGTCTGGTACAGGTGTTGACGGCTAAAGCTTTTCATCTATCTATCTCCCTCGAGGCATTCATTAATTCCATGCTTCTCATCCCTACATCCATGATGTTCTGATTTAGAACCCTATTCATGGTGTTTCCTGAATAAAGAGTTTGATGTATTGCCATAGCTTTATTTGCAGTTTCTTTCTGCCCGAGCAGTGCTCATACTGGGCGATTTTCCTGACCATTGTACCCAGAGGGATCGTCTGCTCAGCACACAGAAATATGAAACCAGAATTATTTCTGTTTACTTCCGTATTACATCAATCACCTGCTTTTCATGACCTCACCTTATCCTGATCGAGACGAGTACGGGGAGGGGGTAAATGGGTTCTGAACCATGCCCAAAGGTTTCCCAGAGACCAGGAGAGATAAGGGACGCATTACTTTTCCTTTGACAGTAGTACTGTCCCGCTTCCCGGCCATAATGTAATAGATTGCATAAGAATTTATGGTACCGTTCTGTGGTCACACACTTCAAAGATACACAAAAAAGAACTATTAGGTTACTAAGTTAGAAAAGATACACTTGAAGAAGGTCTGAGGTTACATCGGCCAAAATAGTATGAATATAACAGCAAATAAAGAGTACTCTAACTAATATAGTTTTCTTGTTGATTTGTGAATATTTTTTGCCAAAATGTCCAACAGGAACATTGCTGAAACATTATTGCTTTTGCTCTCGTTTACGACGACTTGTTGCATTTTTATTTATAAACACACCATGTGAGCATAGGCGAGGGAGGTTCTTTGCTGTGTCTGTTGCCAGACAGGTTCTTGCTGCATACCATAAACATAATGATACAGCTGAGTGAGGCTAGCAAAAGGTCTTTTGTGTAAAAGAGGGTTTAAAGAGGAGAACAGAAAAAAATGCACACTCCCATTTCAAAATTAGTTTTCTGTTTTATTCATTGTTTCATTATTTAAATTTAAAAAAAATGTTTTATTTTTGTTTTCGTTTATTGTTTTTGTTTTTTTTGTTTGTTTTTTTTCAAATTTTTTAAATTGTGGATTTCTGTTAATTCTGTTTTATTTATTCATTTCAGTGTTGGACATTAATCTATGGACAGTTTCCAAGATGAAACACAAAGGCCAGAAATACGGACGGAAAGTAGCAGAGACGTTGAAGAAATATACAAATACAAGCGTACATGCTCTGTTAAAAACGGCGGGAAAATAATCGTTTTCCAATATTGTTTACACTCGCATTTTTTTAGAACAAAACACCAACCGTTGAAATTTTTTCATAACATGGAGGATTTCTTTCCGAATTTATTTCAAGCGGTGAGAGCTGACCTGACTTGCAATTTGCTTTCTCGCTTTCCCTCAACACGTAAAATGGTTTCACATAAGGACTTAGAAATATCACGTGTTTCACTCGCTAAATTTAGTGTGATGGAATGGAAGTACATACAAATAGATACATCTTGGTCTTTATTATAGAGTGGAGGGTGACTGAAAAAGAACTTAATGAATGATATTGATCAAATTACCAAGTGCTTTGTAACATCATTAGCATCATTATCGTCATAAGCATCATTTGATGGAATTTGGACCAGACGAATTCGATCAATACTTTTTCCCCAGATCATCAGTGGCGAAGTTTCTTTTAAAAAAAAAAAGGAAAAACATCAAGAATTTTATTATACCCACGTATGTATGTATGTATGTATGTATGTATGTATGTATGTGTGTGTGTGTGTGTGTGTGTGTCTTTGGCGATGAATTCATTATATTTCATAACATTCACACTTACAAGGGGCTGCTGGTTATTTTTTTCTCGAAACACATGTGCCTAACAGTTCCCTCAATATTACAAATATCTCATATATATATATATATATATATATATATATATATATATATATATATACACATTATATATATATATATATATATATACATTATATATATATATATATATATATATATTATATATATATATATATATTATATATATATATATATATATATATATATATATATATATATATATATATATATATATATGCCGAAAGCACACGAGGTCGTGCAGCATTTTTATACTCCGGTTAACTATCGCACAGGCTGGCACCATAATGTAAATGGGGATTTATGAGAGACAGGATAAAACATGTTGCAGCCATGTTCGCTTCAGTATCCCGAATCGGTCTACATAATCACAGCAAGGTGTATGCAAAAGTTTCCATTATCTTTGCTTTGGGGTTTGGGTTGGGGCTATATCAAATAGATGTCAGATTTATGTATTCATTTATTTTTGGAGTGTTATCCTCATCTTCATAGTTGTAGTTGCTGGTGAAGACCAGATAAGAACGAAAACTTAGACCATAAAATCCAACCTTGATTGTGTCCGTGGCGCAGTAGATAGAAGCGTTGAATTTCTACAGTTCGAGGTGAACATAGTCTGAAAATAGCGGTTTCAATCCTACCCAAATCCGGCCAGAGGTTTAGTTGGCCAGAACGTGATGAGACAATAACAACCATGGAAGGCAGTAATTGCTGTGGATAGAGTTACGAGACTCAACATTCCTATCCCGTGGCGGTTAATCACCTGAAGAAGGTCAGAGGATGAATTGGTCGAAACGTGGTGAAACAAAAACTATGAAGATGAGGATAACAGTCCGCAAATAAATAAATACACAAATTACTCATCTCAAGAAATTCCAATAAAAAAACTAAGTCGATGAACCAATAATATATGTCAGTTTTCTTTTCCGGTAAATAGTTTTGGTGTTGAATATCGGAAAATTTTTTATAGTAAGTTCCCGATGCTGTGGGTGCCAGGATGAAGTATTATGACTGTTTGTGGGATGGGGGTAGCTCTTCCGATTGCCTGTATGATACGAGTTATCAAAACCAAAGTTACTGATCGAATTTATTATATAATAATATGAATTATTTGACATATCACTCAGTTTCTAAGATAGCCTTAAAAAACGTATACACAATAAACTGGCAACCCCTTCCCCGTGATATTTTACATATATTCAGGGGGTTTTTTATGGATTTTTTTTTTCAGAATATTTCTTATGACTTATGTATTAATATCTATTTCAGTTGCTTGCATGGGAAACAGAATCTGTTATGAATTCCCAGCATACAAGAAGTGCGGAGATGGTAATTATATTCTGCTCTTTTTTATTTTAATTTATTTCATGAGAATTTGTGTGATTTTATTAAAATACTAGCTCGTCGGGTAGGCCAACTTTAGAAAACATGTACTTTGACAAGTAGCTGGAATGCAAATGATGTCAGCATAGGTAAGAGATGGGTTCGCTGATTTCAGAGTGGTGACAGAGATGCAAGTGACAAAGTGAGCTCCGGACGGCCATGAACAGCCACCATCGCATTGTTACAAAAGTGCATTGAGAATGACGATGACTATGGAGAAAAAAAATAAATTCTGTGGCACAAACGGTCGCCTGTTTTATGGTACTACTTTCGTCTTGTAGCTCTTCAACTTTTCATTTTAGTTAAATGAAATAGGATGCATTACTTTCGGAACGACCTAGGTATCTGTTGTATGTAACATTTTCTAACGGGATAAAGAAGTTGATTGTTCGTGTTTTGTTTTCCAGGATTAAAATGCTGCCGAAAATGTTACCATGGTGATGTCAGCCACATTTATGGTTATAATACTTATGTTGATCACCAAATAAGTAAGTCGCAGTTTTCTGTGGTGAATTTTTTAAAATTTCTTTCTAAATAAAAGTCAGCCCATAGGATGCGAAAACCTTCTTTGTTTGTTGTCGCGTATTATATTACATCAGTATTTCTTTCATAGTTGTATGAGCTCGAAAATTAGAACACGTGTAAATATAAATAGCGACATAACAGCTTTTTACTTCTAATTCATTCTCATGTAAATATTTAATTTTATTCTTTTTATCATAAATATATCAAAAATTAATTATACTGAAAATATTAATGACTAGCTGATTGGCATGAGATTTTATTTTTATTGAATGCAAAGGTTATTAAATATTTCGAAGTATTGTGACGGCATTATACAGAAAATGGACACGCCACAAAAGACACTAACAAAAATATCCCCTGACGCACTTAATTGGGTATAATCACTGCAATGAAACCATGGTACATCTGTGAAATATGTCACATATAATAACATAAAATACGCATCAAGTGCGCTTGAAAGCCAAATCACAACGTAATATTAGGAAAATAAACAAATATTTTACTTGTTGTTAAATTTATAACATAAATATATTTCGGAGCTAAACTCCATCTTCAGTATGTTGTTTTTTCGGGGGTTTTTTTGTTTTGTTTTTTTGCTTTTCTTCTTTTTTTCTCATGATGGAAACTTGGAGAAAGAAAAGTCTGTTTGTAAAGAGCCGCGCGTTATATCTCAGCGGTTGTATTTTGAAAATCAAGTGCGCTTTTCTTTTTCGAAGTTTACATCATGGCAAAAAAAAGAAGAAAAGAAAAAACAGTTGATGTGTATTTTATTTTATTCGAATTAAATCAACGTTTTTTTATGGAATTCACACCCTTGACGTTATGTAGCATATAGTTTTTACATAATTAATCCTTATATATATATACATATATATATGTAGATATATGTATATATATGTATATATATATATATGTATATATATGTGTATATATATGTGTATATATATGTGTATATATATGTATATATATATATGTATACATATATATGTGTATATATGTATATATGTGTATATATATAAGAACAAATAGTTAATAAAACATGTTAAAAACACTTTGAAATGAGTTAAAAATTTATTTAATTTTAAAAACGAAAAACTAAATAAGTGGATAATCCTTAATCCGCGGAGTTTCAAAGAAATACTTTCCTTATCATCAGAGGGTAGGATTTAGCAAAATGCGGGATCGGAATTTGCTTGCAAAAGTATTTGATGAAACTACAAATAAATCATAGATCTTACTTGATAACAAAAAGTGAAGCAGAGGGAATAGGGTGAATAAAAATGTGATTTCACGTGAATGGATAGTCTGGTGAAAGGTAAACTATCCAATGACGGTAAAATCCAAAAATGCAGAATCCAATTTTAGGATGTCCCAATAAAATGTATACACTCTTTAAATTACCTCAGGTTGCTACATAAATACGCTATGCCACATTCCCAAGAGATGTTTAGGAATAACCGTTGACCTTGCCCCCCTCCCCAATTCAATCACGCCATCTGAAGCCGGGTTTATTTCCGTTTGCTGCTGGGTTATCCAGAAATGTACTATGTAACCCTTACCAATATTCATACTAATTAACATAATCTCCACTTACTTTGGTGCAGTTCCACTGCATAAAATTGATTACAATTATGTTTAACTATATTGATAACGCTGTATATATCGCCTAGTATGCTAATGTATATTTTAATGTTTTCTTTTTTCTCTGATTTCAGTTAAATATTAAACAGAGACGAGAACAGACTGGTGAATGAACAAGACGAAATGAGATGATATTAACAAAATCTTCATTCAAAAGTGTATTTCGGGAATCAGTCATTTCGAGTTTAAAACAAAAAATCTTGCTTTAGGAAGCAAAATAACACCAGGACTATATTGGAAGATTGTTAACACCGGCCAAAGAACTGACGACATTATTTTTTACCTAATTTGGCTTGAAAGCATTAACGAAGTATAAAAGGCATATTCGATAATTATTTCACCAAAGAATCGTAATAAAGAAAATACCGTTTGGCAGTTTTACTAACTCTTGTGCCATTCTTATTAGTGGCCTCATTTTCATATTTTAATGTCAACAGATTTTGAGGCGGCAAATTGAGTTCAAGAAATATAATTGTTTATGTTTTTTCATTGAATTGCTTGAAAAGGAACTTATACTGTTTTATATTAAAAAGATCGAGCAGTATTGAGCAATTTCTGAGATTTTGAAACAATTATATATATATATATATATATATATATATATATATATATATATATATATATATATAATTATTTTTTATTAAGATAGTCCTGATTTTGAATCCTAATAAATACGAATAATGATATTACATGGTGTTTTTTTTTTTTTTTTTTTGTTATATTTTCTCTATTATATCAGATATCCTTGCAGGGTTGATGCTAAGGCTTTATATAACGTGTGTAAAGTTACCTTTACACACGTAGACCCAACACCTTGTATGCTGTCTACTTCGCAAGGAACATAAGACACATAATAACTCGACTCCTCTTTTGTAACAACGACATTTATTTCCGGGCACTTTCCCAAATAAATTTCATATAAAATCGACGTATTCAAGATGGCACCGGATTTTACTCATTACGAAACATCGATAGAAACAAAACATATAGCTGATACAAATATATGAATCAGTGGAAGAATAAATTTTACACTGGCTGGTAACAGCTATTTGCTGTTTTTTGTTGTTTTTTTTTTTTGTTTAGTTTTTTTTTTTTTTTTTAGTTTTTTTTTTTTTTTTTTTTGGTATAATTTTCTATTTTTGAATTGCTAAACCTACAACATCGAAGTACACATAACTAAATCATAAGGGACTAAAAGTCAAATATTGCATTTCGGTCACTCTCTTTACGATCCAACAGCCTCGTCAGACCTTCCAAAAATGGTTGTAAGTTAACAATAGTAATGAGCACTCTGTTTAGGTTTTTACTAATTACCAGTTTTACCAAGTATATGTATATATATATATATATATATATATATATATATATATATCTGTGTGTGTATGTATATATATGTATATGCATATATATATGTATGAATATGTATATATGTATGTATATATATACATATATATATATGTATATATATACATATATACATATATATACCTACATATACCTCTCTCTCTCTCTCGCCCATTACCGGATGTGTAAAAAAATACAAAAAGAAAAACCGATTAAACAAAAGGAGACTTTTTTCTCATGTTTTTAAGTTTTAATAAATTTAAAATCTTTTTTTTTTACTGAAGATGTTCGTTGATCCGAAGAGAAACCGGTCAAAAATCAGACTTTTGATATTGTTGTCTTGTGTTTGATTTCTTTCCTTTCGCTGTTTTCACATCCACACACACACACACATCCCCATATATATATATATATATATATATATATATATATATATATATATATATATATATATATATAAAGAGAGAGAGACATAGATAGATAGATAAATAGATAGATAGATAGATAGATAGATGGGTGTAGTCATCGATTAAAAAATTACATACAAGTGGGTAAAAAAAACTTGAATGTGTAATTTACTTGTTTCCTTGTAAATGGTACGGGCAATTTTAGAAGCAAGGTAAATCTAATTTATTTACTTTTTTTTCGTTGGAATATTCAATCAGATAAATTTTTGAAAAGAGGTTTTGACTATAAAGATTCAGTCACCGCACGCACGTCTGAACTATATTCTAACGCGTATCTGAGGAAATATCATACAATATGGAAACTCCATCTGACTATACTGACGCAAGTAAGAACACAATACAATGCTACAAGTATAAAAATGCATATACATTAATGCATTAATAAGATGTAAATCTGTATAGGTTCATCCACCATTGTTTTAATTAGCTTCAGTTTATTCTGATTTGTTACACTTCTGCATTGAACTGCTTTCTATTAATTGCTTTTGTATATAGTAGCAGATGTACCTGGCGTTGCCCGGTATTAAACATAACGTTAAATTCCTTTAAAACAACGTTATGGACGAATTAATCTCTAGGGTATTCGTCCATAACGTTGTTTTATTTTAATCGTTTTCCCACTTTTTTTTTCTCCCCGCAAATTAAATAAAACGCCATTTTAATCGCTTTCATTCTTTATTTTAAAAATTCCCTCGATACAGCTTTGAAAAGCGAGGGTTGAAACCGGTCAGCTGACTCCCCATTCCTTTTTCTTACCTCTCCTCTTCCCCCTTCATTCCCACTTTTTTGGAGAGAAGATATATATATATTTATATATATATACAAATTTACTTTTAATCATGCATCATAAAAGTCTTCCCTTCCTAATTGCAATATATATATATATATATATATATATATATATATATATATATATATATATATATATATATATATATATATGATGTTATCGTCGTTGTAAATCTTGTCATGAGCTGATGTCATCGTTGTTGACACGAATACATTCATTTTTTCTTTTGTAAACATTTTTCTGTCTGAATGTTGAACATGTCTGCCATCACTAGTATAAGGTCTGTCTACTCCCATTTTTTCTCCTCTTTATGTCCCCCTCCCTCTCGTTTTTTTTACCATGACTCACTACTGAGCAGCAGAAATGTACATTTGTATACAATCATATTCTGTTTAATGTTTATTTTACATGTTGGCATGTGATGAACGGCTTTACATTCATTCCCAAACTAACCTATCTCTGACCAGGTATTTATTTATCCCTCTTTCTCACAAGGGGATGCCCTTTCCTCTTCCCTGCAACCTCTTTCCCACAGAAGAGACGTTGCGAGCCTGTCTCTGCTTTATCGTTGTTTTCATACCAAGTGCTCATCTGAGCGCCAATCTATGGTTCCCCCCTTGCCAAACTTTCACGAAAAACACTTGTCTAGCCAAAACCACTATCAATAATTTCCCCTACTCTTTATCTGTCCCTAAACCTGAACGTAGATTCCATGAACAAAGTTTCTTTCTTAGAACTGCACGCCTGTGGAACTCTTCCGTTGCTTGCTTTTCAGCTGACTACAATTTGTCTTAAAGTCCAACGTAAACAAATTCTTGATGAACCGTCCCCTTAAGTAATCCAATTTACCAAATTTCCATTACTTACTATTACTAAGCTATAATCCCATTGACAACTGTACATCCATTTACCCTTATCCTCGAGTGGCCTCTGGACCTTGATATGTGGTGTACTCTGTGTATAAAAAAATGTATGGAAAACGTTGGGGGAAAGCTATTGAAATACAGCAACGTTATAGTATATATATATATATATACATATACATATGGGTGACCCAAAAAACTGGCCCCAACTCTAATTAGGCCCCGTTTCTTACTGTTTTGTCTGAATGAAATGAAACTTTGGTCATAACTAGTTTATTATATTCAAAACATCACATCAAAACACTAGGGTCTTTGGCCTTTTTTTCTCCGTTCTATAGCATATGTTCTAGATGACCTCTATTTGGTTTTTTTTTTGGGGGGGGGGGTCACCCTGTATATATATATATATATATATATATATATATATATATATATATATATATATATATATATATATATATTGGTAACTGGATAAATGCTATGTCATGTTGTGAATAAAAAGGTACATTCATTCATCTCTAGTGGGTTTGTCCGAGGCTACTACTACTCCTTAATACAGATTCGGCTAATAATTTACTTGTATGATTCTGGTTTTAGCACCTTACAAATATACACTGTGAAAAAACTTACTCTATAAAAAATTAAAAACAAACATATGCACATAGTAAAACGATCAGGCCAGGCGCTCACTAAAAATTAACAAACTGCTTTCTCCTTTAAGGCCAAAGTTCACAAATCTCTGGGGATCTAAAACCAAACTTTCTCATATGGAATCCTTTCTCGATGTAAACTCCAGAAACATCACTAGCACTAAGCGAAACTAACCTAAACTTCCCAATCTTTAAGCATTTTATCCAGGATACCGTTTACTTTGCTGTAAAGAATCTGACAATCATATACAATGGATCGGACTCTATATCTCTAGTACCTATTCATTTAACTTAACAATTTCATGTAGAATTTGTATATCATTCGATAAACTTTACAATATAGCGTCAATTACCTCCATTTACTTTAGCATTCCCTGTTAATCTTGACTACATTTAGTGTAGCATTAACACAAGAATTTCATCGGATCCGAGCGGCCAAATTCGTGTATTTGATGGACATTACCACCATAAAATTGGCTAGGTTTATCGAGCTTCACAGGCCCAGCTGATATCAGCATGCGTAGCTGCCTGATTTCACATTCCCTTACACAGGCAGTCACGTACCAAACCCGCCTCCCAGATCCTGACACAAGCAATCATCTCTTCTCGATCTATTCTTGACAACTACACCCGAAGCTTATGTGACATATGCCCGCAGCTCACTCTTGAATGTTGATCACCCTGGAAGATTGGTTAATATCAATACAATCTCCAACCTCAAACTGAAGCGTCGTTATTCAAAATAACAAATACATTACAAATCTGTTCATTGGGAAATACATTACAGATCTAATAAGAGATGCAACTTGGACAAAAAATTTTTTCTCTCCATGCTGAACAGTGTGCTAAGGAGGTAAATTGAATGGGTTACATCAGACATAGAAGAATTTTCAGTGCAGCAATTGCGCATAGGCAACAAACACCCCACTTTAACCTATTTGAAAATAGACATTAATGGTTACCATCAAGAAATCACTGTTAAGTTGTAATAGCAGCAGCTAAGAGTAGGTATCCTAAGATGATAAAAAATTGTATCTCCACACAGCAATTAGGAATTCACGATTCATGGAAAATCGGTAACAGTACGTTGAACAATGAAAAAGCAACAAGTACCCTACAATCCAATCTCTAATAAGTCGCTTGCACAGCAACGGATGAGGCTGAACTATTTTCACAGCAGTTTTCCTTTAACATTATTTTAAACTTTGTGAATTATTCCCTCCAAATTTTTTCACAGCGGCCATAGGTCAAAGTCACGTATGCATAAAGGGCAAACCTCAGGGGTTAAGGTTACGGTCAAAAAACGAAGGTCAAGGTCAAAGGTCAAGCCGGAAACTGTCAAAAAGCGCGAGATTTTTACCAAAAAGTCAAAAACTGAGTGCTGACAAACACTAATGGCTTCCTCCCGCCTCCCCCTCCACGGCCATATATCAAGGTCACGTATGCACAAATGTAAAAGGTCAAGGTCACGGTCAGAAACAAAAGTCAAGGTCAAAGGTTTTTAATATAGAGAGATTGGAAGGGGCATTCCGAAAGTTCTTCTTAAAATGGGTAGAGGAGGAGGGCGTTTTGTAGATATTCCGTACTTTCACCTAACAATTTAATAAAAAACAGCAAATGTTAAATAAAAATAAAAAAAAATAAGATAAATAAAAAATGAATAAAAATAAAAGACATCAAATCAAAAGACCATCAATGTATAATATCTGTTAACGAACTGTAATACAACGGAACAGTCCGTGTGTGGATGATTATCAATTAGGTTTAAATTCGATTTCTATCTATCTATCTATCTTTAATTCTGGTTTGGTCAGAAATGAAAACAAGTAGGTCAATCTCTAAATGGGAATGGTATCTAAGTGGAAGCACCAAGAAAACGGGAAGAAGTTCGGAGTATGGTTCCCTTCCAATAAAAATGCTGAGCAAAAAAAAAACAAAAAAAAAAACATGAAAATAAGGGGCAAGGAACGAGGATTTATGGGTCCAATAGAATTATTTTATTGGTAAATTATGGCAAACAAAGGAAATAACCAAGAGTTTACTTACTTTTATTGCCTTAAGAAATCTTTTGAAATGCTCACACTTGTTTTAGTACCTAGGTGATAAAAATCAATAAAAGTTACCACCAGAGTTCACAGTTTAATTAAAAGGGATAAGCCTCTCTAAGTTTTATTTTAAATTTTTCTGGCGCTGGCCTGGTCTCATGTTGTCTGGAGCGGTCATCTTCAAAATAATTCTATGTTTCTGAATAAACACCCTCAAACTCCCCATGTTAAGAACGGTTTTCTGAATAAACACACTAAACCTCCCCAATGTTAAAAACGACTTTCGGAATAAACACCCCAACCTCTCCCATGCTAAGAACGGCTTTCCGGCTTTCTGAATAAACACCCTCAACCCTCACAAGTTAAGAACGGCGTTCCGTTTGTGTGTGTGCGTGTGTGTGTGTGTGTGTGTGTGTGTGTACTTGTGTGTGTGTGTGTGTGTGTACTTGTGTGTGTGTGTTTGTTTGCGTGACTGTATGTGTGTCTGTGTTTATTACGAATTGTCCTTGTATTTAGCTTGACTTTCTCAATTCAAATTGAGATTCACCATTTTGATCCCAGGCAAAGAACAATTTTATTAGCGTAATGGTGCGAAGATCGGGGTGGCGACAAAAAGTCGAATGTTGAAAAAGTTCAGTTTGAAATGGATTTCTGTTTTCAACGCACGTGCAAGGTTGGCTGATAAGAATAACAATACAAATAATAACAATAATTATTATATTCAAGTCTCTTCTTAAAGGGGCTTTGCGTTTACGAATTTACTAGTTAATCGACAGTCGACACTTTCACTGAGTTATGCCAAACAGACTGACTGTTCCGCTGTATCACAGTTATTAAGTGTGGCTAGACTAAAACTCATCAGAGCCAGTAATCTAATTTACAACTAGCTTATCGACAGTAGACATTTTCAATGAGTTTACGTGTGTGTGTGTGCTTGTGTGTGTTTGTGCATAATATTTGAAATGTCGATTATAAAATCGTTTGGGAATGCTGAAAACAAATATCGCAAGGAAAATTAGCACAGACAGTTTTCGAGATATTAATGCGTGTATTTCGAAATGTAAATCACTGGCGACCATGTTTGAACAGGCAGCATACGAAAGTGGCAAACCCTCAGATTTGTTCAGGTATGCTGAAAACGAATATCGCAAGGAAAATTAGCACAGACAAATAGTTTTCGTGATAGTTTTATTAATGCGTGTATTTTGAAATCTAAATCACTGGCGACCATGTTTGAACAGGCGGCATACGAAAGTGGCAAACCCTCAGTTTGTTCAGGTATGCTGAAAACGAATATCGCAAGGAAAATTAGCACAGACTGACTATAGATTCACCATCAAAGTATTGAAATGTTTTTTTTTATTTTACAAAGGAATCACTACCTATCAAGGCCCAGAGACCACTCGATGGATTAAAGAGTATACAGTAGTCAATGGGACAATATCATAGTAATCGTTAGAAGTGTAAATTTGGTAAATTCGATTACTTAAGATGAACGGCTTATCAAGAACTTGTTTACGTTGGACTTGAATAGGACGAAATAAAAATATACAGTTGAAAGAACTCGCGGAAAATATCATTTTAACGATGCCTTTCAAATCGTAAACTGCTTGTGTACATTTTTCGAAGATAATAAAAAGTGTAAAAAAAAAGAAAACCTTTAGAATCCTAAAAAGATCTCCCGGAAGAATTTTTGCAACATGAAAAATATACAAACCAAAATCAAGAGAGGAGGCACCCTACTCCAAAATACGGTTTATTACATTACCTAATAAAAAAGAAGAATCTTAATTTAGACGCGGGGGCTCCAATAATACGATAATTTGTGTGGGGGAAGCAAATTGTTTTCTTTTTTCTAACTTGGTTTTAAAAAGTTTTTATTGCTAACATTTATTTTCATAAACTCTAACCACACCTCGGGAAAAATGTTTTTATTTTTTAAATTTTGTCGAAACGACGAAATGGATTTTAGTTAAACTTCGTTTGACCTTGGCACGTGAAGACATAACACACACACGCGCGTGCGCACACACACACACACACACACACACACACACACAAGCATTGCTTTCACCAAGCAATAAGACGAGAGAAAGGTGGGGGAAGGAAAGCGGGAAAGGGTTGGTGTTCTCTGCACATACAAGTAACCGGGGTCAAACGGAAGTTAAATGAAATCGATTTAAAATGGCTCGACAAAGTTGTGTTTATGATACTTAAGATTAATCAAACGAAATAATCGTGACCCGTGGAAATTCCACGGCGAATATTTCGCATTCAATAGAACAAAACGAAAAAGTAGTAAACGAATAAATATATTAGAAAATGAATGTTACCAAAGGCAAGATAAGTTACTCTTCTACCTACCTAGATCACGTTTTTGTTGTTTTCACTTATTTTAATCGTTTATTTAACACAAACAAAAGTAGCGCACAGTTTTAAGTTAGAACAAGAAAGAAATGTCGGTTTCATATTACTGTACACATAGATTCGAAAAAGTTGTAAAAAAACAAATATATAACAAATAAATTTTATCAAAGGCAAGATAAGTTACTTTTCTCCCTAACTGGATATATTTTTTGTGTTTTTATTCAATGTAACATGTTTATTCAGCTCGAAAAACATACAGTGTTTACCGATGTATTAGAAAATTCAAGATGGCGCCCCACTCGCTCTTTAACACTGTAAGTTTTGGAAAAGGTGTTATAAATAAAATACTAGACAAAATACGGTTAAAAAACCGCCGAATATATGTCAACCTTAATCACGGTAACATTTATTGAGCGAGTTTTAACAGTATTTTATCCAATTTTTTTTATTTATAACACTTTTTCCGAAACTAACCGTCTTAAAGAGAGAGTCAGACGCCATCTTGAATTTTCCAATACATCGGTAAACACTGTATGGTTTTAGAGCTGAATAAACATGTTACATTGAATAAAAGCACGAGAAATATATCCAGTTAGGTAGAAAAGTAACTTATCTTGCCTTTGATAACATTTATTTGTTATATATTTGTTTTTTGACAACTTTTTCGAATCTATGTGTACAGTAATACAAACCCGAAATGTCTGACATTTTACAGTCATCTTGTGAGACTCGATAATCGCTCCAAACTCGAAAAGTAAGCAAAATACTGGTAGCAACACATCAAATAAATGTCAGCAAACGTTCGAACATGTTTTAACAATTGTTCTTGCTTTCTTTTTCACATTAGCGAAACTCTCATCAAAGCAAAGACGAAAATGAGAAGCAAGCACAAACGAAGAAGTCGGATTTTATCGTTGAGCAAAAAAAAAGAAAAAAAAAAGAAAAACAAAGAAAAAATCTCTAATAGGCCCCACGCTATAGGTCAATCTCCAAAGTCTGTCCCATCGCGTCAGTGTTGCATCTCTGTTTACAAGTACTTTAATGGGATATGTGCTCTG
>NC_136504.1:57146964-57171964 GCF_053919585.1 Euprymna scolopes
TAAACACTGTATGTTTTTCGAGCTGAATACACATGTTACATTGAATAAAAGCACGAGAAATATATCCAGTTAGGTAGAAAAGTAACTTATCTTGCCTTTGATAACATTTATTTGTTATATATTTGTTTTTTGACAACTTTTTCGAATCTATGTGTACAGTAATACAAACCCGAAATGTCTGACATTTTACAATCATCTTGTGAGACTCGATAATCGCTCCAAACTCGAAAAGTAAGCAAAATACTGGTAGCAACACATCAAATAAATGTCAGCAAACGTTCGAACATGTTTTAACAATTGTTCTTGCTTTCTTTTTCACATTAGCGAAACTCTCATCAAAGCAAAGACGAAAATGAGAAGCAAGCACAAACGAAGAAGTCGGATTTTATCGTTGAGCAAAAAAAAGAAAAAAAAAAGAAAAAAAGATAGAGTCTCTAATCTAATAGGCCCCACGCTATAGGTCAATCTCCAAAGTCTGTCCCATCGCGTCAGTGTTGCATCTATGTTTACAAGTACTTTAATGGGATGTGCTCTGATGAACCCATAGCACTTATACCACCTCGACGAACATACAAATGGCAAAATCACACCAGTTCACTGCTGAGGTCCCTAAAGGTCGGAAAGGCTTCTACTCTAATAGTGTTTACGAATTTAGGAAAACTCGTCCCGGGAAAACTCGTCTCGGGAAAACTCGTCTCGTGAAAACTCGTCTCCGGAAAACTCGTCTCCGGAAAACTCGTCTCCGGAAAACTCGTCCCTTTCCGCTAGGTAGGAAAACTCGTCCCTTATTGAATAAATATCGATTGAAAACACATTTTATGATCGTTCTTGAAGGAGATATTGTTTTTTAAAATAGACTATAGCCCCCATAATATTTTTTAAAAATATCTTTACTTGTTTAATGTTTTGTTTTTTTTTAAATAAAATCGATTTTCTAAGTGTCCGTTTTCTACCTAACTGGTTAAGTTCTTAGTGGTTTCACTTATTTTAAAGCGTTTATTATGTTCATAAACGAGACCGCATTTTTTTTTTATTAATGTAAAAAGAATTTACTTATTTACTGTTGTTTATAAAAGGGTAAAATCGATTTTTCTACCTCGCCGACAATTTTGTTTAATTTATTTGGAATCGTTTATTCGGTAAAGAAAAAAAACACACACACAGAAAACAAACAAAAAACATGTCGAGTGTTACGTGAGAACGAGAAATAATGTCCGGTATATCACATCTTAGGGGTCTTGATAATCGCTAAAAAATAGAAAATTAAAGAAATTACTGAGGGAGATTTGGTTTTAAAAAGAAAATAATATATTTTAATATTTTTTTAAATATAATTTAGAGAGAGTGGGAGGGGGGGGTAAAAACTATATCTCCCCCCGAAAAACAACCAACAAAAAATGAAATTAAAAAGATTCTTGATAAACGATAGCGGAGTTTTCAATAAAATTGATTAATAAATTTATTTAGTGATTACCTTTTCTCTTAATGATTGATTTTAGAATTTTGAAGTAAAAATTTAAAAAAATTAAAAGTTAGTTAACGAGAGATTGTTAGCACATGGCATCTCTCGCGCCAAAAAATATTTCGTTTTTAATTTATTAGTTAATTTTTGCAAAATTTGACAGGACGACAATAAATGTTGATAATTGATAAAATTATAATTTTAAATAACGCATCATGAGTGCATTTGGTATGAGAGAAAACAAAAAACATAACAACAAAAAACTATCATGATTAAAAAACCAAAACAAAAAATGTAACGAAAAATCGAATTGCTCCCTGTTTTTTAATTTTTTGGTTTTGTTTTTTATCATTGTTTTTATGACTCCAAAAACATCGTTAAAATAAGAACAAAAAAAATTTGTAATTAACTTTGTATGAACATAATAAACGCTTTAAAAGAAGTGAAACCACTAAGAACTTAGCCAGTTAGGTAGAAAACGGACACTTAGAAAATCGATTTTATTTAAAAAAAAAAAAAAAAAAAAAAAAACATTAAACAAGTAAAAATATTTTTTAAAAATATTATGGGGGCTATAGTCTATTTTAAAAAACAATATCTCCTTCAAGAACGATCATAAAATGTGTTTTCAATCGATATTTATTCAATAAGGGGCCAGTTTTCCTACCTAGCGAAAGGGGACGAGTTTGATAAAAATATAATATATATATATATATATATATATATATATATATATATATATATATATATATATATATTATAATTATTTTTTAATTTTTTATAACTTTTCAAAGTATCGGATGCTAACTTTTCTCTCTCTCTCTCTCTCTATCTCTCTCTCTCTCTCTCTCTCTCTCTCTCTCTCTCTCTCTCGCGCACGCGCGCTTCTCCGTGTCCTTATATATAGACAGAGAGAGAGGGAAAAGGGAGGAGAGACCGAAAGAGACAGAGAATGTGTCTACGCTCTCCTCCAACATGCTTCCACGCCAACGACGCACACACCTACATACACACACACTTGCATTAACAAACACATCCACAGACATACACATACGTCTACATTCAATCTTCAAACTAAACAAGTTTAAATGAACCAATGAAAAGGCAGCTACGTAACACAAACTCCATAAAAGGTAAAAAGGTTGTAACGTCGACTGCGAACTGTTTATTTTTCCCGGAAAAAGTTAACGGTTTTCACGCCGATGGTCACATATAAAAAGAGCCCCAAAACGGGCTGTAAATTCAGTTTGACCCGGGCTGTTCACTGAAGGGTGATGTCTGCTTAGATGCTGCATTAAAATTAATTGCCCTTAGTCAATGGAGGTGGAAACCCTTCTATACTAAGGCAATTTTATTTTTGCAGAATGCCCCTTTTGAGGGGAGCTGGTTATCTCCCACATTAAACCGACCATGTGTCACATTTTGTTTCGTGGGAAACAAATAAATAACCAGTTTGACCCTGGCAGCGAGAAGAGTTCCAGAAGAATAGATGACCAGCCAGAAGACCCAGCTAAACCGCCGCCCTGCCGCTGCTTTATTTCTGCCTACTTCTCTGATGTGAAACAAATTTAAGGTAACAGATTTTCCTCATTTCAAAGTAGAAAAGTAGACGACGCATTTATTTCAGTTGTGTAAACTGCACAAGTGTTCAAATGAACGTTGTTAGTATGAGCACAGTTCATAAACACGTCGAATTTCTTTTCAAATTTCGACACTTGTGTAGTTTACACGATTTTCACGTTTAATGTCTTTTTATATTTAATTTTATATTTTATTATACAAAATACTGTTAAAAACCCAGCCAATAAATATTACCGTGACAATTGTGCAGTTTATAGACCGTGCTTTTCTTGGATAAAATATTTTTTAATTTAAATCTAAATTAACGTCTTTTTATTTAATTTGTTGGATGAAAGTATGCATATAATATTATTTAAGGGCGATCGATAAACTGTAGAATTACCGTGACAATTGTGCAGTTTATAGAGCGTGCTTTGGTACTGGTCGCGATTAGAGTTCCCTGCCGAACACCCTAAAAAAACACTTTCTCCCTACGCATGAGCAAAGGACATTTTTTAGTTGCCATAGTAATAGGCACCGCCAAAACTGGGGGGGGGGGCAGGTCAGTACTTTTTGACGGACCGTCTTTTTAAAAATCTACCAAAAATCAGGTAATTATCCGATCAATACGAAATTTTCAGCGATTATTAGGAGAAGAATGAACTTTATAACAGTGTACTTATTTTTCATAAACGATATTTATATATATATTTTTTTTTTTGCTTACAACCCCCCCCCTTGTTTTGAAGTGGGAACAAATATGCTTAAAATAATCATCTGAAACTGAAACCAACATATTGTGTTGTTGTAAGGGACAGAATTATAGATAAAAAAAAAAAAATTGTTTGCATACCTTATTTTGACGTCTGAATATCAGAACTTCGATTGTGTTTAATTATCCCGCTTTTGAGTTTTGAAGTGTGAAATTCGGTGAATATGTTAAGTAAAATAATTAATTTAAGTTAAGCAAAACAAAAAAAAAAAAATTTTAATATTTATACGAAAAAAGCTATTTTAAAATTTTTGATAAATAAATTAACAATTTTTTTTTAGCGAGCCGAATAATGCATGACCATTATTAAACAGGGCATGCTTTGAATAATCGATACCAAAAAAAAAAATTCGATAAATATTGTGCCCTTTGTGTTATAAATAGCATCATTTTTTTAGATCCCGTTTGAAAACGTTTGCCGCCTTTCGACTACGGTGGACCAAACGCGCTGAAATAATTTTTTTTTATTCTGCTTTAAATTGCCCCCCCCCCATTTGGGGAGCCTGGCCCCCACACACATACACATTAAAAACCAAACGCATACAAATGATTACCCATCTGGTACTGGCCAGCCTCAGCTTAATAATACATTGAAATTTTCGTCACTGAAAAATAAGTTGTTTTTTTTTGCCTGTTTGGTCTTCCATAGTTTGCTTTTTATCAAACGAAAACGTAAACAGAGTCGATCTGAACTCTACGTCAACGCGAAATATCTGGTTACCTATATGAATAAGTGGAATTATTTGAAATTCAGGTACTTATATTATAATATTTTTGCATATTCTCTTAGAAAATCATCCTAAATCTTAGTTAGACAATAAATAAATTAATTAATTATTTCAAAAACCCTTTTTTAATATTTAAGTACGTTTTTTGTGCAAGACAAAAAATGTCAATTGTTAACTTTTTGGGAAAATTTAACATTTAAAATTAAATTAAAAATAGTAGAAAAAGTTTTACATTATTCTGTTTTCTATATGATAAAATTCAGGGTTTTATCTTTCTGGAAAAAAAAAGTTACTCAGAAATAATGGATTTTAATAAATGTAATTTCGTTTTTAAAAAACAACAACAACTTGATTTTTCGGCCATTTTTGGCGGTGCCTACAACTAAACGATCGTGAATTTTTATCGACTTTTTTTTACTGTTTATGAATATGGAAATAAAAGACATTACTACACATTTATTAATAATATCTCACTTTTAATCACTTTTATCGACTTTTTTTTACTGTTTATGTCTCACTTTTTTTTTTATCTTGTACTAGTGCACTTATTGATCCGTGCTGAAATAACGTTATTATTTAAAAAGCCATTCTTAACATGGGGAGGAGAAGGTGTTTTGTACCTATTCTCTACTTTAACCTTACAATTGAATAAAAAAACATTAAACTTTAATTAAGCTTAGAAATACGATTTAAAATATAGCGCGGATCATAAGTGCACTAGCACCCATTTTGTTTTATTAATAAATGTTTAGTAATTATTTTTTTTTAATATTCATAATCAGTAAAAACGTCGTCATTTAAAAAGAAAATGCTATTTAAAGAAAAGAAAAAGTCGATAAAAGTGACACATAAACAGTAAAACAGTAAAAAAAAAAAAAAAAAAAAAGTCGATAAAAGTGATTAAAAACAAAGGCGATAAAAGTGAGATATTATGCAAATTCGCCTAAAAAAGTAGAATCTCATTTTACGGAATTAGCTAAGAGTGTTAATTTACAATAACACCTATGGCACCATTGGCACTTCTGCATGTCAGTAACATGAAGCGAATGCGTGTAATTTAGTTTCAAGAACCGCCGACAGATGTCGTTTGTCAGCCAAAGAACTGGGGTCGATAACTATTGTTGTAATGAAAAAAGTTTCATTCAACACACAAAACTAAAAACACATAGAAATGAAAAAAGTTGGGAAATTATTTTAATATTCATTTTAAGAAAATGCTATTAAAAAAGAAAAGAAAAAGTCGATAAAAGTGACACATAAACAGTAAAACAGTAAAAAAAATATATAATATTATTTAAGGGCGGTCGATAAACTGTAGAATTACCGTGACAATTGTGCAGTTTATAAAACGTGCTTTTCTTGGATAAAATATTTAAATTTAAATCTTAATTAACGTCTTTTTATTTAATTTGTTAGATGAAAGTCTGCATAGATTATTATTTAAGGGCGGTCGATAAACTGTAGAATTACCGTGACAATTGTGCAGTTTATAGACCATGCTTTTCTTGGATAAAATTCTGGATGTGTATTTTCCCTCCTAAAGTCCAACCCTATCCTCACCGTGGTAGGGGGGTGTAACGTTGTAGTTTAACAGCTACACGGCTAAATGGGCTCTGGCAAAAAAAAAAAAAAAATCCAGAAAATGTCGGCATGAGTTTGTTGCGTCCGTCATCTGGTCGTCTTTTTATACGCTTGCATGTGGCGAGCAAAAAGGCGTGATGGGGGCAGGCTGAAAGGAGAACAATACCCGAAAGATGTAAACCGAACGAATGAGAAATGGGCCTCCCTCCAAGGCCCCCTGTTCTCCCCAGCCTGCTCCCAGTTTCCCCGACTTTGCATGCAACTGGTTTTGAGCTTTTCGAAAGCTCTTTCCTCAGTGTCGGGGTGTTGACTCCACTTCCAAGTTAACAAATAGCTGCAAGTCTGGGTACGGTCCGATTGGTTCCGAAGCTCTTCCGCTGTGAGGTGCGCTTTCGAATCTCCCGAAGGGGGCTACCCTCTAAGCAGGCGACACTTGCTCGTGTTACTATGTAATGCATGCTTGCCTCGACTCGACTAAGGACGACTAGAGTTCGACTAGATTGTGTGCTCACAAGCCGCTTTAAGGCCGCTTTTATTATTCCTACTGTCTACGAACTCGGAAACGGTATGGTAGTGCAATTATATATGACCGTCCTCAAATACGAAATGGTAGTGCAATTATATATGACGGTCCTCCGATATGATAGTAGGAATGCCAGTTTTGTGAGCGATCATCGTCGTCTTATGAACACAAACTAGTGGTATCTTTACGAATCCTGTTGGGTAGAGAGAACACCTCTGTTTTCTGCTCCGCCTGTTATTCTGAGTAGAAACCGCTTTTTAGGAGATGTTCGCAGCAAAGCTTGTTTTTATATAGTGCCCCTCCTTTCGGGAGTTCATCACCTCGCTGCCTAGACGAGAGCATTCCCCGGCAGAACCTGTTTTTTTTTTTCTTTTTTTTTTTTACTTTCCAGTTTAATGGCGAACGAACAGTCTGCACCGACAGGAAGATGAGTATAGTATCACCCTTTCTTCTTTCTATTTCGATTTCAGTGTTTGTGATTTGAAAATTTAATTTAACTGTTTCCATTGTTCCAGCTTTCACACAGCAGTAGATTATCAACACTCTAAATATCACCTCTTTTTTATAGATTGGAACAAGCAACGAAACCTAGCCGCATCACCGTTCCTGTCTGCCACATGTCTTGTGCAGTTTGAATCAAGTATTTCTTTCTTTGTGTTCAAGCACATCTGGGTACAATCAAACTGTGTATGATGTATGTCTATCTGTTTCTTCCAACATTAGCATCTCGAAGTCTTGGCAGCAATCATTGTCATAGAAGTAGAGTAAGTATTCTTTTTCTTTCCTTCTGTGTGTATATCTTTGTAATTTCAGGTACTCCTCTTGATCATAATGGAATTCTACTATCAGCTATTGTGAGAATTATGTGGATTGGAAAAAACAACTGAATCCAGCAGCATCAGCTATCCTAGCTGCCACATGTTTCCTGTAGTTACAGAAGTCCTCAAGTAAGTGTTTCTTTCTTTGTGTACATGCACATCTAGGTACAATCAAATTCTAAACTATTAGCTTTATTTAAATGAATGCAGTTCTGCTTGTATTTCTTCTCATCAGTTAACTTATGCAACTACAAAAAAAAAGTAGTACATGGGTGTTTGATCATAGCCAGAAAGTTAAATATATCATTAAAAAAAATCCATTAGTTATGTTGTCTCTTTATTATATAAATCAAAAAAAATTTTTAAATAATTAAAAGAAAAAAAATCATCACAGTAAAAATTATATATATGTAACAAAGAACACAAACAAACATGAAATTGCCATGAGTTTCAGCAAGAAGCAGAAAAGAGAAAAAGTGGAGATAACACCTGGGAAGTAACAGGTAAGAATTTTCTTTATTTCTGATGGAAAAACTTAGCATTAAAGTTCAATTAAGCATTAAAAAATAACTTCTAATAATTATGTGATCTATATACAAATTGTCTCCCTTGAATCTATATATTATACTAGCATGGGTTCCCGGTGTATGCTGCCCCCCTCCCCCAACCAAAAAAAAAAAAGCAAAAAAAAACGGTTAATTTTTTAAAATTTGACCCCTATTATGAACCCTTAAAATTTATTGTTTTCAGCTCAAATCGAGATATTAAGTCCAAGGAAACTATATCTAAAATTTCAAGTGTTTAGACCCATAATTGTCGGAGGAGTTTTGTAGAGTTCTCAAAGGTCAAATCGTTGAACTTTGACCCCTTAATCGCCAAATTTCTGTCCAAATACCAATCGCATAGATTTTCCAAAATCTCAGTACTCTGTATATCAAATTTTGAGTCTGTACACTAAAATTGACAGTTATTGCTTAGGGAAATATACACACACACAGACAGACATTTTCACTTTTATAGATAGATAGGTAGATAGATAGATAGATAATGAGAGACAGAAAGATAAATATATACAATGATTAATGAATTAGTAGAGATAGTTGTTAAATTTTTAGGAATATGTATGGCAATTTAGATGGCAAGACTTACTGCTAGAGTGCTCAATGCATTAGTAGAGCTAACTGTTAAGATTTAAAAAATATATAGAGAAATTCAAATGACAGGACTTATACGTAGAGTGCTCAATACATCAGTAGAGCAAGTTAATAAGTATAAAAAATGCATACGTCAATTTAGATAACCACACTTTTTTTGGTATTCTTGTTTGAATATGACATAATGTAATATAAATTTAAATAATTTTATTCAAAATGTTATGGATTCTCAATGAAAAATCTAAAATGTCAATATTGCTCTATGTATGATAAAGCATTGGCATATAATTTTCTTTCAATAATATAAAAGTTTTATAATATCAGCTCTGTCATGTGTTGAGCACTTATTTAAAGTGTAATTATTAAGTAAAAATCTAAATCAAATGATTTTATTGCTCTATGTCTTATTGAGCACTCTTCTTTAACTCTGGTTAAATCTTAATGTTTATTTATCCTGCAATAAAATAAACGTTTTATAATATCAGCTCTGTCTAGTTTTGAGCACTTATTTAAAGTGTCAATAATAAGTAAAAATCTACATAAAATTTCTTTATTGCTCTATGTCTTATTGAGCACTCTTATATAACTCTGGTTAAATATTAATGTTTATTTATCCTGTAATAAAATAAACGTTGAATAATATCAGCTCTGTCTAGTTTTGAGCACTATTTAAAGTGTAATTAATAAGTAAAAATCTAAATAATGTCTTTATTGCTCTATGTCTTATTGAGCACTCTTATATAACTCTAGTTAAATCTTAATATTTATATCTCTTGTAATAAAATAAACGTTTTATAATATCAGCTCTGTCTAGTTTTGAGCACTTATTTAAAGTGTAATTATTAAGTAAAATCTAAATAAAATGTCTTTATTGCTCTATGTTTTATTGAGCACTCTTCTTTAACTCTGGTTAAATCTTAATGTTTATTTATCCTGTAATAAAATAAACGTTTTATAATATCAGCTCTGTCTAGTTTTGAGCACTATTTAAAGTGTAATTCATAAGTAAAAGTCTAAATAAAATGTGTTTATTGCTCTGTGTCATTGAGCACTCTTATATAACTCTAGTTAAATCTTAATATTTATATCTCTTGTAATAAAATAAACGTTTTATAATATCAGCTCTGTCTAGTTTTGAGCACTTATTTAAAGTGTAATTATTAAGTAAAAATCTAAATAAAATGTCTGGATTGCTCTATGTCTTATTGAGCACTCTTATATAACTCTAGTTAAATCTTAATATTTGTATCTCTTGTAATAAAATAAACGTTTTATAATATCAGCTCTGTCTAGTGTTGAGGACTTATTTAAAGTGTATTTATTAAGTAAAATCTAAATAAAATGTGTTTATTGCTCTGTCTTATTGAGCACTCTTCTTTAACTCTGGTTAAATCTTAATGTTTATTTATCCTGTAATAAAATAAACGTTTTATAATATCAGCTCTGTCTAGTTTTGAGCACTATTTAAAGTGTAATTCATAAGTAAAAATACTGCTCTATGTCTTAATGAGCACTCTTATATAACGCTCGTTTATAGATATTTGAATAAAAGTAACTTGTAATAATATCAGCTCTTTTTTCGAAGCTTTGTATTTAGTTTTGAAAACATTTGTCATTTATAGCAGAGAAATGTCCTTTAAGAGTGCTCAAAGTATGAGTTCATCTTTGGAGTTATTTGAAAAATACAAATTTCTGTTATGCGATCCAAAATTTTCTTTGAGACTGAAAAATAGATAAGTACATCTCCGTAGTGAGTTTTAAAATTGTGTATTGCGAGTATGCTGGAAAAGTAATTACCAGACTGCTTAATACTGTGGTAGAGTTCTGTGGAAAGATTTGAAAGAATTTTTCTCATTTATGCTAGACAAATTTACTTCGAGTAAAGCTCTTTCGTAGGTTTAAACAATATATATATATGCCAATGATGCTTGCATGTGCTCCATAGTTTAATATAGCTGTGTAGTAAATTTAAAAATTGCTTTGTTTAATTATGCAAGACGATTTTACTTTAAGAGTGCTCAATGCATTTGTAGAGCTTTGTAGTAAGATTTGGAAACATTTTGGCAATTATTTTAGACAAATATACTTCCAGAGTGCTCAATATATTAGTAGAGCTAAATAAAACATTTGAGAAACAGATATGGCATTTCAACTGCATAAATTTATTTTGACAGTTCAATACATTAGTAGAGCTAAATATAGACTTTGAAAAAACATGTATGGCAATTCAGCTACACGAATATACTTTGAGAGTGCGCAATACATTAGTAGACAAAAGCATAAAATTCAGAAAACATGAAGAGCTCTGAAGTATGTTTTGAAAGCCTAAATGTCAATACGTAAATATAGATATACTGTAAGTTTTTAAAATATATATATATGACAAGTATTTGAAACAAGTTTCCTATTTGAGTGCCTAATATATTTGAGAACTCTATGGTAACTTTAAAAAACATATTTCAAAATTATGTTAGACAAATTGTCTTTGAAAGTGCTCATTTCTGAGTAGAGCTCTGTAGAAAATTTTTGAGACATGTTCAGCAATTTAAGTTCATATCAGTTAATAAATAGAGCTATATAGTGAGTTTTGCAAATTTATATGGCACTTATCCTAGACAAGTTAACTCTTGTAGCTGTGCAATACATAACTAGAGTTCTGCATTAGGTTTGGGGTATGGTTCTCACTTTATTAGGGCAATAACTTCGACACATTATACTCTGGAGAGATCCATTAAGGACAACCAAAGGTACCCTGTTTTTTTTTTTTTTTCCACTCTGCTGAATAAGACTCATCCGTCTTGGTTCACTCTTGGTACATTAAAACAAAAAAGGTGAAGAATTAAAAAAAAAAAAAAAAAAAGAATGCAAAAATGTAAATGTCTTTGCAAGTCATTCATTTTCACTTTCATAACACAAAAACATCTGTAAGAAATTGATAAAAGAATGCACAAACAATAAAATACAACTTTCCTGTGTTGGAATCTGAAATCAGTAGAAACTTCCCCTACTGAAATTCCCGCACACCTCAAAAAAAAAAAGAAAGAATCCTTCCCAATGCAATACTTCTCAAGCAATTACAGTGTCAGACTTGGTACTGCAATGATTCTGTAAACTGAAAAAATATATATAAAAAAAATGTTAAGCAAAATTGATTCATGTTAACACCTCCCAACATCACAGATTAACTACAAAAATACTTGATAAAGCAAGACACAATTACAAATGTGTATGAAAAAAATAAAAATAAAAAAAATCAACCAAGCAATGGATCATAATTTTCTGGTGTTTGATGGAATGTGAGTAGGCATACAGCCTGGATATTTTTCCAAGGTAAGTGATGATATTCATTATTATTGTCTTTTTGGATTAGTTCAGATATATCTCATAACTATAATTGTTTTATGTATATATTCATATGTCTAGATGTTATGTGTGCTATTTGCATGTTCCCTATAGAAAAAAAAATCTACATAAAATCTAAAAGTGTATTCTGATGTAAAATTAACCAGTAAAAACAATGCTTGTGTTCCTGATACACCAACTATTTCTTATTAGCATATAAGTTGAATCATGAAATTTATCTCCCTTGCCTGTCTCTCTTTATACCTCTGTATTTATCTAGATCTGTCTATCTCTCTTTTCTTATTCTTTATCACTACTCCCCGCCTTGCCATCCCCTATATGCGAACTGAAAAATTCCAACATATCTAGATTGATAAGCTTCTCATTTACCGGTACCAAACTCCCGTTTTGAAGTTAGAAGTTTTAACTTGAATACACGTTGATATGCCAAGGTAACAGAAGGCATCGATCGGGCACTTCCAGACGCCAACCTACACGGTCCAGAGAAAGAACAGAACAAAAACTAATTCCCGATGTGCCTACAAATTAGAAGGCATTTTGCGACGCCTACATGTACCCAACATGGCAGTAGGCGTCGATCGGTCACTTCCAGACACTTACTTACACTGTTTTGAACTTGGAAAGTTCAATTGAATACACGTTGACATGTGTTGGTCTAGTAGCTCCTGATCTACCTATACCTACATCCCCTCTTGTTTGGACTTAGAAATTTTCAATTGGATACACGTTGACTTGCCTTGGTCTATAGGATTCTCATCTACCTATACCTACGTCACCTCTTGTTTGGACATAGAAATTTTCAATTGAATACACGTTGATTTGCCTTAGTCTATAGGATTCTCATCTACCTATACCTACGTCCCCTTTTCGACTTAGAAATTTTCATTTGAATACACGTTGACTTGCCTTGGTCTATAGTATTGTCACCTACCTATACCAACCTACGTCCCCTCTTGTTTGGACTTAGAAATTTACAATTGAATACACGTTGACTTGCCTTGGCCTATAGGATTCTCATCTACCTATACCTTCGTCCCCTCTTGTTTGGACTTAGAAATTTACAATTGAATACACGTTGACTTGCCTTGGCCTATAGGATTCTCATCTACCTATACCTACGTCCCCTTTTGTTAGGACTTAGAAATTTTTAATTGAATACACGCTGAGATGCTTTGGTCTATAGGATTCTCATCTACCTATACCTACGTCCCCTCTTGTTTGGACTTAGAAATTTTCAATTGAATACAATCTGAGATGATCTGGCCTATAGGATTGTCATCTACCTATACCTACGTCCCCTCTTGTTTGGACTTAGATATTTACAACTAGCTGTACCCGGTCACGCGTTGCTGTGGCTCAGTTTGTTAAAATGGAACACATGTGAAAGTAGAGAAAAGTTTGATTCTTTTTTTCAAGAGAATGTACAAATTATTTTTTTATTTAACAGATGTTAAGAAAATAAACAGAAAAATACTTCCATCATTAGTTATGCAAAAAAATAAATAAAATACGATAAAACTTGCTGAGTATGCACTGTTTTACGGTTGTTGTAAAAATGGAACGGAAACTTAAATTTCGCTTCATTTTAATCTTTCTTAATTATTTAATTGTCCCCCCCCCACAACGAATATAATCAAAACAGTAACATTCAACAATTGTACTTTTCAACAATTGTACTTTATCTATATAAAACGGTTTGTATTACTGTACACATAGATTCGAAAAAGTTGTGACAAAAAAAAAAAAACAAATATATAAAAAATAAATGTTATCAAAGCCAAGATAAGTTACTTTTCTGCCAAACTGGATAGATATATGTTTCGTGTTTTTATTCAATGTAACATATTAATTCAGCTCGAAAACCATACAGTGTTTACCGATGTATTCGAAATTTCCAGATGGCGTCTCACACCCTCATTAACAGTGTAAGTATGGAAGAAGGTGTTATAAATAAAAAACTATACAAAATGTATAACATCTTTTCCCACACTTACCGTGTTAAAGAGAGAATCAGACGTCATCTTGAATGTTCCAATACATCGGTAAACACTGTATGGTTTTCGAGCTGAATAAACATGTTACATTGAATTGGGAAAAGATGTTATAAATAAAAAACCTAATGAAATACTGTTAAAAACTCGCTCAATACATGTTAATGCGACATAGGTTGACATATATTCGGCGTGTTTTTAATAGTATTTTGTCTATTTTTTTATTTATAACACCTTTTTCTATACTTACGGTGTGAGACGCCTTCCTGAATTTTCGAATACATCGGTAAACACTGTATGGTTTCCGAGCCGAATAAATATGTTACATTGAATAAAAACACGAAGAAGATATCCAGTTTGGCAGAAAAGTAACTGATCTTGGCTTTGAGAACATTTATTTGTTATGTAATTTTTTTGTTTTTTTGACAACTTTTTCGAATCTATGTGTACAGTAATACAAAGCCCCTTCGGAGGTTGGAATGCCCCCCCCCACCTAAAATGTAGTTGGAAAAATCGATTTTATAGTGAGATTAAAGAATGGTTAGTCTAAAAAAAGGGTGAAAAACAAAACAAATAAGCAATTAATAATTATTACCAAAAGCAATAAATGCTAGTTTTTTTTTACTGGCACAAATAGAGTTGGATACACAAGTAATAGTCGTAGAGTGATAGAGTGTAAGTAAAACCTGGAATATCCGGTTGTTTCGTTTCGTTTTAACAATGGAAAGAGCAGAAAATGGAGAGAAAAGAAAGAAAGAAGGAAAGACCGAAAGGAAAGATAAAGATAGCGAAGTACCCCCACCACCATCACCCATAAAGCAAAAAGACAACGAAAGGTAAGAAAGAAAGAAAGAAAGCAAAAAAGCACGTAAGGTAAGAGCGAAACGGAAGTTGTGTTTGTGTAAGTAAGTTTGGTGCGTTTCAAGTAAATGTCAATTTAGGTTTTCATTAAACTTTAACCACGCGGGTTTTAACGAAATCGAAGTAATGTAAATGTGAATTCAATTCCAGGTAACGGATTGTGTTCTGTTTGAATCTAATTTTATTATAATAAATGCTTTATAAATTGTGTTTATGTTTTATGCTAACCAATGGCAAAGTAAGCGTGGTTCGTTTCAGTGTAAGTCCAGTCCAGTCCAGTTTTTAGATAAATTCTAACCGGTGATCGGTTTTAAATGTCTCCTGTGAACGTTCTGGTACGGTGTAAGTGAGTGGCTGTGGTAGGAGGAATTTGTTAGAGAGAGTTTACTTTACTACTTCGATTAAATGTAACCGATTTTTACAGTGGACTCTCACCAGACAGAATATAGGAAACTGTGATCAGCGAGATCCTTGATATGTAATAACCCTATAACATACGGCAGATGTCGTGATTCAGTTTGTGAATGATACGGCTGCACCAAATGTATACAGGTGCAGTCCTATAAACGTCAAAGTCGGAGGGGAAAAAATGAGTTCATTTTATTTATATAGAGAAGAAGATTGAATACAATCTGAGATAATCTGGCCTATAGGATTCTCATCTACCTATACCTACGCCCCCTTTTGTTTGGACTTAGAAATTTTAGTGAATACACGTTGACTTGCCTTGGCCTATAGGATTCTCATCTACCTATACCTACATCCCCTACTGTTTGGCCGTTGAAATTTTCATTTGAATGCATGCTCGCTCAGGTGGCTTGGTCTATTTGCTTCTGATCTACGTATACCTACATCCCCTCTTGTTTGGACTTAGAAATTTTCATTTGAATACACTTTAACTTGTCTTGGGCTATTAGCTTCTAATCTACGGATATCTACATCCTCTCTTGTTTGAACTTAGACATTTTCATTTGAATACACGCTGACTTGTCTTCGTCTATCTACATCCCCTCCTATTTGAACTTTGAAATTTTCATTTAAATACACGTTGACTTGTCTTTGTCTGTTAGCTTCTTATCTGCCTATAGCTACATCCCCTCTTGTTTGGACTTTGAAATTTTCATTTGAATACACGTTGACTTGTCTGAGTCTATTAGCTTCTAATCTACGGATATCTACATCCCCTCTTGTTTGGACTTTGAAATTTTCATTTGAATACACGTTTACTTGTTCGTCATGTAGCTTTTATCTACCTATACCTTCATGCCTTGTTGTTTGAACTTAGAAATTTTCATTTGAATACATGCTGACATGCCTTCGTCTATTCGCTTCTTATCTACCTATACCTACATCCCCTGTTGTTTGAACTTAGACATTTTCATTTTAATACACGCTGACATGTCTTGGTCTATTAGCTTCTTATCTACCTATACCTACATCCCCTATTTGAAAAATAATAATCTATATTTATTTTATGATATACTAGCGGGGGTACCCGGCGTTGCCCGAGTGTTTGTTTCCGGGACGGGGGGGAGTTTTAAAAAAATGTTATGGTAGGTAAGTAGGAAGGATCAAACCTGGAGTCATGAGTAAAAGTAGGAAAATAAAGTGTGAAAAAAAAAAAAAAAAACATCTGCAACGTTAACAGTTCGGCCACCAAGAAAAGTCCATTCCAGTTGTTTAGGAAAAAAAAAACGACTACGGTAGGTCGGCGCGAACGTGAAAATATAATGTGAATTGTCCAGCACGCTAACCACTACGCCACAGAGCACTGCAGCTTAGTTTAGTGATTTTAAATAACTTCACATGAAAGAACTACGAAGCCAAACCGGTGTTCTCTTCTCAACTGTTCCTTGTGAACGATCCCCAAACGGTGTTAAGTGGTGGCAGGGGGAGGAGGAATTTATTAGAGAGAAAATATTTTACCACTTCCATTGATCTTAACCGATTTTGGCCGTGACTTCTCAGCAGAAAAAGTATCGAAATCTAAGATTATCGAGGAATTTGAGAAATAATAAGCCTATAACACACCTCAGATATTGTTCTGCCGTTTGTGCATATTATATTTGCATGAAATATCTTGATTTTCAATCCTATTAATGTCAAAATCAGACGGGAAAAATGAGTTCATTTTATTTATATATATATATATATATATATATATATATATATATATATATATATATATAGAAGAGAAGAGAAGAGATAAATATATATTTATATATAATTAAGACATCTTCTGTTCTGCTAATTTGGTGGTTTCCGTCGAGACTCGCAAAAAAACGGGATTTAAACTGCAGAAGTACCAAATATACTTGTACGGTATTACTGGACAAATATTTAATATAATTCTATTCTTACTTTGTAAAAGAAAAATGTAGATCGTTCTCGATAACTGTACATTCAAAGAACATCACATAAATATAGGTGTTCCCCAAAGGCTGATTTGTATACGTTTATTTTTTCTTATCTTCATAGACAACCCAGAGAATGAAATCGCGATTGAGATTAGTATATTTGATGTGACCACATCATGCTCTATTCTCGGTATTCAGTCACACACCTAAGATAATGCTTGCAGTCTTAGATAATGACTATCAGTTTGTGGAGAATGGATTAAAAATGGATGGTTACATTCGAGGCTACAAAGAAAAAGCTATTTTCCTAGTTTTTTTTTACAAAGGAGTTACCACTTAACAAGGCCCGGATGCCACTCGAGGATAAGGGTTTATGAGTGTACGGTAGTCAATGGGAAAATATCGTAGTAGTCAAAGTTTTAAAAAATTACCGCCTTTTTTTTTTACTTATTTTGCTCAAACTACACCTCCAAACACCCGGGCAACGCCAGGCTTAAATGCTAGTGTACTTTTGATCATAGTTAAGTTTTATTATCATTATTTATTACTATTATGCATGTTATGGAAATTTTAATATTAGTTCACGTATCGAGTTCCTAGTTTTTTGTGCTTCGATGAATTTTTTTAGTGGTTTCCGTAAATTCTCTCTTAGATGTCGCTATTTCTTTCTTAACGTTACTTCTAGCTTCTATGTACTTCTGTATGTCTGAACTGGACTTATGTCGGTTAAATCTGCGGTATGCATGCTGCATTTGAGCAATGGCAGTTGCGCAAGTCGAAGTAAACCATTGGGGAGAGTGGGGCTTACTATTAAATTTCCGCATGGGAACATGCGCTTCGATTGCAGCTTTGAACCATTCAGTGGTCTCGTTTGTGCATTGTTCAGCAGGATTTCCCTATGGGGCATATCTGATAAGATCTCTGATGGCTTCCCAGTCAGCCTTTTTATAATGTCTCGTTGTTTTAAGCACTGGCTCTTCAGTTTTGGCACTAGAGTTTAGGGCGATTTCAACCATTATTACTTCATGATCAGCGTTCCTAAGTGAGCTGTCGGCATTCGTTATACAATCATCGGGAACTTTGATCCGCTGCACCACAATCCTTGCACAAGGACTCGTGACGCAGTGAATAGAGTTCAACACGATACATTTGAACATTTCCATCAGAAAAAAAAAACCGAACGTTGTATTGTGTGATAAACAGTTGTACTGGACTCAACGAGTTCTGATTTAGGAGAGGTGTGGTTGGGATTGTGCAACCCTAGCCTCACAATTACACGCGCAGGTAAGAGGTTATCCTTTGTCTTTCGAGATTTAACGTAGGCATCATCAACATCCCAAAAGCGATATCATTTTTATTTATTTTCACATTGCATTTTTGATGATCATGATATCCTATTTATTAAAAATGGAGGATGCTAGGACAACAGCATATTCTTTTCATTGTTTTGATTCTTGAGTGTGTATCCGCTGGTATCTTTTTATAGAGAGTGATCTGGTTCTCCGTTGATTAACTGTGTCTAACTGAACCTGCCTCTGCTTTATGGTTATTTCCATGGCAGGTGCTCGTCTGAGCTTCAATCTATGGTCCCCCGCCTCGCCAAACTTACAAAAGTCCCACTACCTATGTTAAAAACGCTATAATCACATTGACTATTGTATACTCATTAACCTGCATCCTCGAGTGGCCTCCAGGCCTTGATAAGTGGTGATTCCTCTGTAAAAAAAAAACTGTGTCGGATATTTACTCAACAGTCAAAACAATGATAAGAATATTCTGTTGTCATAGCCCTACGGACATTAAATGGCATATATATATATATATATATATATATATATATATATATATATATATATATATATATATATACTAATAATTTAATGCTCGTAGTATGTTATTTTCACTTTTTTCAATTTTTATTATTATCACTTTCTATCCTCCTTTTTAATAAATAGAATCTCTCGATCGTATACTTTATATTCTAGAAACCGTGACACGTATGGTAAAGATACTCATCATAATCTTCATGCAGTCCGTCAGCCTTGACGATGACTAGTCGGGGCCTCAGTGCTTTATCCTTCGGAACAGGACTTTCCACCTTGGCTCTTAACTTGCTTGTGCAGTGTAGGTGTAGTATCTGTTGCGCATCAGATAAACACCCTTATGCTTATACTCATTTCCAGTGGAGCGAACCCGCGACGACTGGCAGCAGATAAGACTGCAGTTTCTGGCCGAAAGTAATCTCAGTGAGGTAGACAGTCGCTCTAACGTGTCCACTACTACGCCTTTTCTTCCTAGATGAGGTTCCATAGCCTTTTAAGGAAAACTGCAAGGCAGCAGTAGGATTTGAAGTCAGAGTTCCCATCTTGTTGTGATACGGCCCACAAGGCAGTGGTGTTTGATTTTGAGGTCGGTTTCCCAAGTCTTCGCCCAATCAATGGTACCCACAAGACAGTAGAGTAGGGGGTGGTAGTGTACCAGGGCGTGTTCACACATCGGTGGGCCATAACGCACTACCTCTGGAGTAGCAGTGTCAGAAATTTCGTGAAAATAGTGAATAATTCCACCCCATCTTTCCAAGCTTATAACTCCTCGAAAAATGTAATTCAAGCCCTAATTTTTTTTTTCAATTAAAGGAGTAAGGACCAAGGTTTTATTTAAAAAAAAAAAAAAAAAAAAAACAATGTGTTTTTTTTTTTTAAAAAAGGTTTTAAACTTCGGACTTTACAGGTAAATTTCTAAAAAAGTGATTTTTTTTTTTGTTTTAAATTTGAATATATTATTTATTGACCTTTTCTCTTCAATTTGTGATATATAAAACTATTAAACATAAATTAATTATTTACTTTTTAAGAGAAAGTTGAAAATGGGGGGGCGTGAATTTAAAAAAAACGTTTGTCTAAAATATTATATTCGGTTTATTGGAAAGAACATAAAATTTCACATTGACCCTGAAAATATCGTAAAAATAGAATCAATAGAAAAATTTTGATAGATTTTTAAAATTTAAAAATATTGAGTTTAAAAATTGAAAAATATTGAGTTCGGAAAATTCATTACTGTTTTAAAAAAAAATAAAAATATTTTTATTACCTTTAAAACAACTGTAATAGTTTATTTTGGAAGTATAATCCATAAAGAAAATAAATAACCCACTTTTAACAGAGAAATTACAAGATTTTTATATTGTATTCGCAGTTTCGTGTTAGGGGTGTCAAAAATTCCTACAAAAATTCTGATACTGCTACCTCTGGAGTCCCCTATTACTCCGAGATCTCCTACAGGTTTAACCTGGGGCCGCAAGGTACCCAGTTACCGTGTGTGCCCAACGTGGAGGCACTGTAGGAGTCTTGATGATGGAGAGGCTATGTACTGGCAGGGTAAAGATACTACGGTATTAAGATATATGCATATTACTTAGTGCGTCGGCATTCTTTTAAACATAGCAGAAATACAATAACGGGATAATGAAAAACTCAACTAATGTCTATTGTTTTGCTCTCATTTACAGAATGCGATATTCGAGGTGACTTTATGTTTGCGGTTGATGAGTCAGGAAGTATCTTGCCTAAGAAGTTTAACCAGATGGTTGATTCTGTAATGTTTTTCATCAAGAGTATCGACATTGCAAATGGAAAAGCACGCATCGGAATTATCACATTCGCATTGGACGTTTTCGTCCACTACGATCTGGACGCATTCGACGATAAACTAGATCTTCTGTTTGTCTGCAATCTTCTCCGCTATCATTACAAAGGAGGACCAACATTTACCCACAAAGCGTTGAGATACCTCGTGGAATATTCGTTCACTACTTTAAGAGGTGACAGGCCAAGATTCTGCAATTATGCTATCGTTTGTTCAGATGGTCGCTCAAGATTCCCATGGAAGACAAAGTACTACGCGGAACGATTACTCCGCAATTATGCTATCGTTTGTTCAGATGGTCGCTCAAGATTCCCATGGAAGACAAAGTACTACGCGGAACGATTACACCGCAAAGCCACCGTTTTTGCTGTCGGTATTAGGCCAAAAGTTAATAAGCATGAAATGTACCTCATCGCCAGTTACCCGAAATGTACCTACGTGATTATGACATGGTTCTGGAGATTGAAACGAGCCATGTTGAGAGTATTGGCTCAAGTATGTAGAGGTAGGTTTTTAACTCTGTTATACAAAAGCCATCTGGCGACTTTCAGATTTTGTTTTAAGTATTTTTTGAAATGAATAACTTACATTTCATATCTTTCAATATAAAATATATTAATTTTAAAAGTAATAGTTTTTATTGAATTTACTTAACTATGTAACGTTACACACCTGTTAAAATTCAGGACCTACACGTTGTATACAAACAGTCGCAGAGAAGCAAACAAAAGAAAAGAATTCTACTCACTATTTTTTTTCAGTTGAAACAAAAGACATTTATTTACAGGTACTTCAAGAATAAAACCTTGTCTCTTGTTGAAAAGTCTTCTCGTAATCCAATGTACTTAAAAAGACGCTGTCGTGTCGAACACGTTGTACTCTGCCTTTGTCCAGTCATGTTAAGGGCGTATCTTTTCCCGTCGCTCTCGGGCCGCATGTGTAACACGTCTATTTCTGTCCTTTTCGGTCCACGTTTTTCTTTTATTATAATCGTTTTATTTCTTCCTCTTCTTCTTCCTCTTCTTCTTCTTCTTTTCTTATTCTTCACTGTAACGCCACCTCGCACACGGCTATGACATTTGCATACATTAGCTGTCGTATACCGCTGCATCCATACGCGCATCCGTACTCTGTTACAACTTTAAAATTAATGAACATAATATTTTAAGATAGGCTTTTTTTGTAATTTAACAATTTTTATCATTAAATCGCTATAATTATTGTCGATATCAACCAAGTCATTGCATATGTCATTCAAACACGGTAGTGTTTGAATATATGGTTAAGTGGTAGTTTTACTCATTTAGAACTGCTTTAAAGCTTCACCGCTCACTCATTCTGTGACCAAATTTCAAACAATTTTTACAGTTCATAGACCACCTTCTCCATTATATATTGAAAAATGTTTTCAATTTTCGTTCAGAAAAACAAAAGTTGTAATGAAATTATTGTGTTCAAAAATTCTCAGAAAGTGTAAGGAACGGAGCGACAGTTTTTTTTCTTATTGCCTATTGGTTACCATAGCAACTTTTGCCACATTCACGTTTTATTGATACGATTTCTTCTAACAAACGGTTTCTTATGATTAGCTATCACTTACCATAGCAACTTCAACATTCAGTCAGAAGTGCTTTTTGTGTTTCAAGCCCCGATTGGTTTTCCGATAGACGTTCAGCCAGAGGAGTTTGTTGTATTTCAAACCCCGATTGGTCTTTCGATTAACCTTCAGCCATATATATATATATATATATATATATATATATATATATATATATATATATACTTAAAAAAGAGTCCCGGCTTTCACATACCGAATTGCGCAGGCAAATTGACTTCTACTTTCCTTCAATTTCTTTACAGACTTATTTATAAGATAAATAATGTAGCGAACTATAATGTATCATTATATTGTATACTAACCTGGGTTTCCGGCGTTGCCCGGGTTTTTTTTGGGGGGGGGGTGAGCAAAAAATACAAAAGTAGTGCTAGGCAGACAAGCTCGAACCCGTGACGCGAAGGTGGAAAAAATCTCCATGACGCGACCGGAAATTCGGAACGTAAAAATTAAGCAAAGTTAATCCAACCGATACGATGACTTGCAAAAATGGCTCGCAAAAAATCGACCTTTCCTTGTAGAAAACTGCCCAGTTGAGAGTGAAGGTTTTATTGTTTTTGGCCAATTTTTCGATATTTGTCGTCCGAGACGTCGGGTTCAAAATAATACCGATCTCATGAACATCCGTCACCTCTGTCAAAAGTTTAAGGCAGACATATATACATACATACATACATACATAAATTTCAACAGAAAAGTGAGATTTATATATATATATAGATGAAGTAAACTGATCTCTCTCTCTCTCTCTCTCTCTCTCTCTCTTCGGCTTCCTTACTCTAAAGAGAAATAGTGTTACTAAAAAAAGAAATAGCGTTTGGCTTTGTTTTTTTATAAAACCATCGATCGTTAATATTTTTAAGCATACTTTTTTTTACTTCACATGTTTGGCTTGTTATTTTTAGTTTAACTATCGTATTTAACTATTTTTAACCTACTAATAACTTTGGTAACGTTTTCATAACATGTAAGTTAATATTGCAATTTGTATGATAGTCGCCTTTTTATCGATAACAACCTCTAATTATATGAAATGTTTTTATATACAAACCGCCATTACAACTTGGTGACGTCAAGGTCACGTGACATGACTAAGCGTTTATTAAATTACGTATAAATATCGTTAAAATGTCACCTTTTGCCCCCCCCGTAGAAAAACGGGCAGCTGAATAACTTAGAGTTGACCTTTTGCGCCAAAACATCGAGATTTGTCGTCCGGAGACCAAATTTGTGAATTTTTGTTCTGTCTGTCGAAAGTTTTTGGCGGACATACATACATATATACACACATTTTCGCTTTTATATATATAGATGAAGTAAACTGAGATTCCTCCCTATTTCTATGCTTGGAATCAGCAACTACACAGAAGCGTTTCTTTCTTCATTCGTCATCGACATCTATCGGTTCTTGTTTGCCAAAGAAGAATTTTAATTTTCAATCATGTTTACATTTAGATATTTTGTCCGCTTATCGGCTTCTGTTTTGATTACTTATGTGATAGACAAAGTCGGAAGAGATAAACTTCTTGGTGTCAAGTCTTCTTTACTGCTACCAGCATCGCTAGGTTCAAATATTTCGCAGTATATTAATTTAAGTTACACGAATTGTTTAAAATATTTTTACAGATAATTATTTTTTGTTTAATATTCTTTTCAATGTGCCGGGTAACATCGGCTCAAAAAGAGTGTGTCACCAATCCGTTCTGATAATACTTTTGTGTCCCGGGTTTCTCGCTGGCCTATCCTAGTTGCATAAATAGATCTAATTTTATATGTGATGTTTGTGGGTTGCTTGTGTGATAATTAGGGTGATTTTTTTCTATAACATACTTTTTTCTTTTCTTTTTTTTTTTTTTTTTTTTTTTACAGATTTGATACCCAGACCACCATGCATGAAATGTACAAAGGGCTGCAAATGTCTACCAGGTAAGCAAAAACGTACAAAAAAACATTTACACAGACAAAAAAATAAAATAAATAGAAATTAAATTTAAAAAAAAAAAAATAAACAATTTAAATTTATAATTGTTAAATACATACAGACACTAGTGTTTCATCCTTTCGGAAATAATCAGTGCAGGGTGTCACGATTAACACCAGTCGAGAGATTCAAACCCGGCAACGGAAGTCGTGTCTGGCTTCATTAACAAAGACCCGAACCATTCGGCTACCGTTAACCGCGATACAGTTGAGATTTAAACATTTATGTTCTTTAAATTCTTTTAAGGTCAGTCAGAGTGGTCTAATCATATGACGATCTGCGCATATGAGCTAAGTTGACTGACTTATTTCAACTGAAAGTGCTCAACGATAAGAAACAAGTTTCTTAAAGGGGCTGACATAACTTTTTTTACTGTAATAATTATTAAGTACCTATATATATATAATCTGAGGTAATTGTTTTCCAGAGATTAAGTAACGAATGAAGTTTAACGAGGTTAATACGAGAGTGCGCCATACACAAGTAGAGCAGGGTATACTCTTTATTTGTTTTTACATAAACAGCAATATGTTGCTACACAGTCATGAGCATGTTTCGGTTAGCTAGTTGCCAGTAGCGATACAGC
>NC_136504.1:57174464-57224464 GCF_053919585.1 Euprymna scolopes
AGAGAAAGGGAAAAAGCAACTAAATTTCGTAGATGTTATTTTGCATTGTTTAAATCCATGTATATATATATATATATATATATATATATATATATATATATATATATATATATATATATATATATATATATATATATATATATATAATTTAGAGAGGGAATTAGACCTTGAGTCTAAAGAGCAGAGTCTAGTTTAATGTATTATTAAATGTATTAATACTTTTTAAAGAACAGTGCCCATAGTACTGTAGATATATAATAGGCTCAATAGGTATACACTCGGAAGCAAAAAAAAAAATGGGCCAAACAAATAGTACTGTAGATAAACATTTGCAATCAAATATATTTAAACATGATATTTCTTCAGAATAAGAACAAAAATTACTGTTGATTACATTTCTATGTAGATATTGTTCTACATAAATTATATTTTTAATCTTCTAATCTCTTCTAATCTTTTACAGTATGCCCAACGTGTATATGGAAGAACCAGTGTGGAAGTAATAAAGATTGCTATTGGCGTAAGTAACTTTTCTTATTTGGGTAATTAAACATAAGCAACAAATTGTATTTATTATTAATAATAGTGTTACAGAAGTATTTCTATTATCATAGAATAAACCGGTTGTTAATAATTTAACAATATATTTGAATAGAGTAAAATAAACATATACATTCGAATATAGTATGTGATCAATTAAATCAATTGGAAATTGTAGAAAAATAACAATATACTTGGCTAAAATAAAATTAAAATATAGATTCAAATATAGTATATAATCGATAAAATCGACTAAAATAAAAAAAAATTTAAGAACATATTTAGGTAAATAGAAATATGGATATATTATGTAATCGATACAATCGATTGAAATTCGATTAAATTATAGAACATGTTTGCATAAAGTAAAATTAAAATATGGTTCCGGATTATATAATCGATAAAATCGATTGGAAAAAAATAACTTTAGGAACATAGTCGGTTAATAACCATATTTTTATATGGAAACAAAACTAAATACCATAGTTGTATGTGCTCTCCTATTAATCATAAAAGATGCGAAGAAAATTTTGTCTCTTAATTACATATTAGATTAGTATATAATTTAAATGACAAAATTATGTTCATTAAATTATTTCTTTCGTGAAAATTAGGACAAAATAATTACGTGAATTATTAATGAAAAGTTTGTTCGTTACAATAAAGTATTTTGTGAATGCGTTGTTAAAAATCTGTTTGTGTATATGAAGTACTAGTTAACATCAAATTTGCGATGATGTTTGTTTTTCAGCTAGAGGAGCTCTACATAGAAAGAATGAAACTGCTGAATTTCTCTTAAGTAGATAACGTAATATTGCAAGATGTTACAAAATCCTCCCATTCTCCCTTGTAGGAAACTGGAGAACACTTAATGTAGACCAGAATCTTTGAAAACTTGACTTTTGAGTTATTTCTTATATTTATATTTGAGATATTTCTTATATTTATATTTTACTAGCCTGGGTGCCCGGCGTTGTTTGGAGATGTATGTTGAGCAAAAAAAAAACAGTGGTAGTAGGCTAGCAGGCTAGAACCCGTATCGTGAAGAAAAAAGTGAAAAAACGTGACGTCTTTGCCGTTACGTCCATCGCCAAACCGAATGTGGCGAAGGCTTAAATTAAAGCTAGTCAATTGAAAAGAGGGGATGACTTTCGAAAATATCGGTGAAAAAAGCAACCCTCCTTGTAGAAACATGCCAAGTTGCGGGTGAAGAAATTAATGCCTTAGGCTAATTTTTGGATATTTGTCGTCCACAAGGTCGAGTTTCAAAACTATACTGATCTCGTGAAAATATGTCCCTTCTGTCGAAAGTTTTAGGCAGACATACATGTATACATTTAAACAGACAGGTGAGATTTATATTCTAGAAGATTACTATGTTCCAAATATGAACAGATAAATTATAGTTTGTTTTTTTTCTTTTTTTTGTTTCTCAATTTTAAGTTATTCTTTTACATTAATTAAAAGTCAAATATGAACAGATAAAATTATAAAGGAATAAACGGCGAATCAAATGAGGCATAGGTTGTTTAAGCAGTTACATTTAATTTGGCTTAAATGTGTGTTTATTGGAAAAATGACAGATGTGCAGTTTCTTTTTGGCGATACTGTACGTACATATATTCTCACCCACAGACATATATGAATATATACACATTTTTAGTTTTATATAAACTCTGCGTATATTTTATTGAACATGTTTGTCCTTCTTTATCTTTCAGCAAAGACAGAGTGCTTTAAAGGATGTTGCCATTCAAAACTCTGTAAGGTAAGCACTCATCCATGTTAGCATGCTATAATTACAAAGTAGTAATTGTTTTACTGTGCAGAAAACGATTGAAGTAAATGAATATTACATTCGCTAATCCATTCAAAAAATATCTTTCAATGTTTATTTCGGGGTGGAGTCGTGCAGCATCTCTTTCGCTGTCATGATGTCATCCTCGAGACATTATCTCCCTTTTTTGTAGAGAAATCGTTTAGAACCTATTTTGCTGTCATGATACCCCGAAGAACTTTGGACAAAAATTAAGGAAAAGTCGGACGCTCTTTTAACTAGAGTATTGCCGCGGGCTAATTTAATGAATGCCCAAAAGATTGCTGACTGTCCAATGCAGAAGGTCTATGTTACTAAATATTTACAATATTCATTGTGTTCCTGTTGTATTTGTGATGCACTGATGTTCTAAAGTTGCATTTAAATAACAATGACGTCATCTTCCCAAGTATTACCTCCGCGTTTCGGGGGTCAGCGATGTATATGTACGTTCCTTATAATACTATATTCCAAGTTATTACCTCTCCGCTTTTTTTTTTTTTTTTTGATAGAGTAGTGTTCTGTGATTATGATACCATCCTCCCAGTCATTATCTCCTCATTTTGGAAATTAGTGTAGTTTAGTCGTCATATACATTGGCAGAAAAATGTCGCTGGGGAAGGGGCATATTTTTGCTAATAGTCATGAAATATTATTGTTTCGGTTCTTTTCCCCTTGCAAATAAAAAAATAAAAAACAATTATTTAATATTTTATATGGTGTTCTCAACCCATTCAATCTATAAGTTTGGAGATGTCCGGGATATAACGTAGCCACGATGATGTAAACAAAAAATTAAATAAAAACAGTTGATGCTCGCTGCGAGTGTATATGTATATATTTTTTTACGTTTTCACTCTAAACAAGGCCCATTGCCACTGTGGTGTAGGGGGCTACTATCGGGGTCAGCAACTACAGGGGCACTATGTTGGGATTTGGGAAGCAAGATGTCGGTTTACGTTACACTTGAACTTCTGCATGTCAGTACAGTTGGGGAAGCAGGGACCTAGAATGGAATTCCAGAGTCTAGCGGTTCTGGGGAAGAAACTACTAGAGTAGAAAGATATTTTACGTCTAGGGATCTCTACTGTGTGACGGTGGGATTTAGCTGCCGGTTGGGTTTGTCGAGGGTGTCTACGTCGTGGGGGCACAAGTATCTACAGTTCGTCAGAGCATTCACCATTAAAATACTTGTAGAACAGGCAGAGGAATGCAACGTTTCGTCAATGGAACAGAGGCTGAAGCTAGAGTCCATTTCAGGGCCTATCGGGTTGGTGACTCTCTTTTGAACTTTGTCTAGGAGCGAGAGACTAGCAGCAGATGCACCAGCCCAAATGTGACAGCAATACTCCATACATGGGCGAATGGTTGCCTTATAGAGGTACAGGATACTTTCAGGTGTCAGTAGTTTTCTAGCACGGTAGAGAGAGCCTACCTTCCTCGCAGCGGCCCTGGCAATGTTTTCAATATAATTGTTCCAACACATGTTTCCTGTGAACGTTAGGCCAAGTAGTTTGAAAGACGTACTCTCAGACAGGGAGTCACTGGCCATTGCTATTGGTGGCAGAGAAGGTTTCTTGTAATTATTGAAGGAAACCAGTTTAGTCTTGGCAGCATTGAATGTGACCATCCATTTTTGTCCCCATTCCACTACAGATTGGAGGTCATCCTCTAGTGTTTTTGCCATTTCTTTAGTTATGTGTTCATTTGTTTTCCTGTCATGCCTGTTATAGAGTGTGGTGTCATCAGCATATATACCCATCTCAGAGGCAGTTTGGTCGGGGAGGTCATTAATAAATATTAGGAACAATAGAGGTCGAAGGATAGACCCCTGAGGCACTCCCGTATTTATATCACACTGTTTAGATGTATGACCGTCGAGGACAACCTGGATTTTTCTCTTATCTAAGAAGGATTTAATTATGTTGAATATTCTACCAGTGATACCGTATGATTTAATTTTCCTGATGAGACCCTCATGCCATACCCTGTCAAAAGCCTTAGATATATATAGAGCTACCGCTCTGCCCTCCCCCGCTTTGTCCAGTGAATGGTATATACGTTCAGAGATTACAGTGAGGATGTCTGCTGTGGAACGGGCTTGTCTAAATCCATATTGTTTGTCAGTCAGAAGTTTGGCATCTGTAAGGTGGCGGACTAGAGCATGGTTAATTATGGTCTCAAATATTTGAGCGAAACGTGGGAGGAGGCTAATGAGGCGATAATTTGCTGGGTCAGTTCTTTCGCCAGAAATCTTGAATACTGGTACCACAGAAGCAGTTTTCCAATAGCCCGGAAAGCATGATTCATTAAGGCATTTGTTGTAGAGTTTGAAGAGAACTGGAGATACTTTGGCTAAGCACTTTTTTAATAGCACAGCTGGGATGAGATCAGGTCCACATCCTTTTGAAGTGCCAAGATTTTTTATGATAGCATGTACCTGAGCAGGGGTGATTATTAGAACGTCTAGCGTGGCGTCTGTCTGCAAAGGAAAGTCAGGCAGGGGGTGGTTGGAAGGGTCCAATGTGGAGTTTGAAGCAAACCGGCTGGCAAGCATACTAGCCTTGTCGGTTGCTGAGCAGACAACCTCGTGATTGTTGGTTAGTGGGGGAATTGTAGATTGCCCATTATTTACTACACTGTTGTAGATTTTCCAGAAGTCACGAGTTCCTAATATTTGTGCTTCGATGCGTTTTTTAGTGGTTTCAGTAAATTCTCTCTTAGCTATCGCTATTTCTTTCTTAACGTTACTTCTAGCTTCTATATACTTATGTCTGTTTGAACTGGACTTATGTCGGTTAAATCTGTGGTATGCATGCTGCCTTTGAGCAATTGCAGTCGCGCAAATAAAAGTAAACCATTGGGGAAAGTGGGGATTGCTATAAAATTTCCGCATGGGAACATGTGCTTCCATTGCTGTTTTGAACCATTCAGTGGTCTCGTTTGCGCAGTCCAGCAGGAAGAGAAAAAATATTTCCCCATGGGGTATCTCTGATAAGATCTCTGATGGCTTCCCAGTCAGCCTTTTTATAATATCTCGTTTTTTTAGCACTGGCTCTTCAGTTTTGGGTCTAGAGTTTAGGGCAATTTTGGCCATTATCACTGCATGATCAGCATTCCCGAGTGGGATGTCAACATTTGTTATACAATCCTCGGGAACTGTGGTCAGAAACAGATCTAGAAGTGATGCGTGTTGTTCTTGCTGGTCAGGGAAACTGGTTGGAAACGTAACCATTTGTGATAAGGAGTGAGATATAGCAAAGCTATGTGTTGTTGCGCTACCCGCTGCATCTGTGTGAGTAGAGAATCCAAGCCAGTTTTTGTGGTGAACATTAAAGTCACCAAATACATGTACTTGTGCGCTAGTGTCGAGGGAGAGTGCTGTGTCTATGCTGTCAGAGACTTTGTTTATTATGGTGCAGTCCTGGGTCGAGGGAGAGCGGTAGAGAAAATAAAAGTAGCTAATGTTATGTTGTATGTTTAGTCTAAAGCATATAAAAGCTTGATCGTCCGTTTCTAGGTTTGTTTCTTTAGTCAGGAGGAGGGTGTTACGAATGTAAACTCCAAGTCCGTGAATATGTCTGTCAGAGTCCTTACGGCAGAGTGGGATAGCCAGGCATGTTAAAGTAGTTAGAGAGGATAGAGGAGAGTAGGTTAGTTTCGCTTAGTGCTAAGATATCCGGGGTATTTGTTAGGAGAAATGCTTCAACATCAGATAAATTAGTTCTAAATTGTTAGTGAATGCAAGCCTCAAGGAAGGAGGCAAGTTAGATTTGTTTGTCCCAAGGCCTGGTTTAAGCTTATTTTTTATTGTACTGTCATCATATTTTTAAAGAGTCTCAGTTAGGTAAGGGGGGCTGAACAAGAGGTTATGCAGTGTATCAGACATGCAACACAAGTAGACCATTAGCTGACCTTTCTTCAACTAGGACTGTGGCCTCAGGAAAGCCCATCGGGGATGAGTGCAAGGTCCCTTTCCATGCGCGACATGGCACTACAAACATCCCGATCTTATACAACTGTTGATGGAGCAGCCGCTCTAAGCGCTACCAAAGAGTTAGGACTCCTGAAGCACGTTGCGCTATTCCTAATCACAACTTTCATGAAACGGCATTGCTTGAATCTAGTAGCAAGAAGAAGTCCAAGACGACTGGAAATACTGCCGGAATACGCAGAGAGCCTTCCTACATACAGCGTCTGGTATTCCGAAATAAGCACCCATTTAGTACTGATCAGGATAAAGGTCACATAGCTTCTTTGATCTAACGACAACCGATCGGTCAACACGATAATGACATAACGAACTAATAATTAACCATGCATGTTCCGTATGAATTTTTGAAATCTATTTATGTATACATTTCTCGCTTTATTTTTATTTATTCTTTTCTTTCTTTTCAGTAATCACTCAAGAAATCTATTAACAAGTAATCGTATGTACAAACAATCTTACTTAACTTGATATTTGCTACCATATACGCAGGCATATAAGTATTTCGGTGTTTGTTTTTATTTTTACAAAGGAGTCACCAAACGTGAAGCCCCGGATGTCACTCGAGGATAAGGGTTAATGTGTGTACGATAGTCATTGAGATTATAGCGTAGTAATTGCTAATAGTGGAAATTTGGTATAATTAGGTTATTTAAGACGATGGTTTAATAAAAACTTGTTTACGTTGGACTTGAAGACGAAAATATTATAGCCAGCTGGAAAGCAGACCAGCGGAATAGAGTTCCATAGGCAAGTAGTTCTAAGAAAGAAGCTTTGTTTATGGAATCTACGTTTAAGTTTAGGCACCGATAGAAAGGGTGGGGTTGATAACGATTTGGGCGCGGAGGGAACCATAGATTGGAACTCAATCTTACACTAGTCGTGAAAATAACGACAGAGCAGAGACAAGCCGCAGCATCTCTTCTGTTTCAGAGAGATTACAGAGAAAAAAAAAGATTATCACCTACTAGATTACGAAGTCGGTTTTGAACTCTGTCAATACAAGATAGGGTGCTCCAAGCAGTTCCTGCCCAGATGTGGCAATAGTACTCCATCCGAGGACGTACTTGGCTCTCATACAGGTAGAAGATTGCATTGGCAGTGAGATATTCACTGGAGCTGTAGAATCATCCAACCATTTTTCAGATCAGGAGTGAAGGTCAGACCAAGAAGCTTGTCTAAACATGGAGCATCTTCAAGACGAGAGCCGTTCATTGCAATTGAGGTTAGACAAGGATCAGAGCGTTGATGATGGAAAGAGAGAAGCTTGGGTTTCGATACATTAAAATTAACCAGCCACCTTTTTCCTCGTTGCACCACGTGCTCAAGATCAGAGGCGAGAGAATCAGAGAGGTCTTGGTCGTTCCCGGCCGTTGAGATGTTGCCATAGATGGTAGTGTTGTCTGCATAAATGTCTATGAATGATCTAAGAATGTGATTTGGCATTTCATTGATGAGCATCAGAAAGAGAGTTGGGTCAAGCATGGAACCCTGAAGGATACCAGCATTAATACTGTGAGATTCAGACTACTGTCCATGAGTGCACGTGCATATATATATATATATATATATATATATATATATATATATATATATATATATATACATATATATATATATATATATATAGTGTAGAGAAAGTTGTTAGATGAGAAAAATCATTGGCACCGTCAGTTTCAAACTATAAGGACCGTTTAAGGTATCCTTATCAAGCTCTCTTCGGCCAATATTCGATAGGAGACGAATATTGGCTTAAGAGAGCTTGATAAGTATACCTTAAACGGTCCATATTATCGGGTTTGAAACCGACGGTACCAATGATTTGTCTCATCTAACAACTTTCTGTACACAAAATCTAAATACGCTCTTACATTTTGGATTTTCCTTTTAATTGAGCACTCTGATGGATTTCTTTTTCCAAAAAAAACTAATCATATATATATATATATATATATATATATATATATATATATATATATATATATATATATATATATACTAATGACTGATGTTCAACTGCATCTCTATCAATAATTTTTTAACAAATTATTCGAAAAAAGTATGAATGTGTGTGTGAGGATAACTCAACTTATATACTCAACGAAGTTTTCATCTATAGACTTGGAAACTTGATATATAAAGTATTTAGACATGTTGAAAACTTTTTAATCAGTTTTCATCCGGAAAAGACAGCGGCTAATTCGTCAAAATTGAAAAAATTGTACTTGGAGGGGTGTCATTGGATTTTTATTAGTTTGTCAGCTGTTTCACGACTGCGCATGCCTAAATCGTTTACATGACAGCGTTCTTGTGTTAAGAATAGTAGGTTTGAAAAGATTTTTTAAAGACCTAGGAAGCTGGCCTAATCGTTATCGTCTTTAGGTTTTGGTTTCGCTCTTGAGTCGAGTATTTTTTACTTATAAGAAGTGATCTGTTTAGAAAAAAACATAATACTCGCATGCGTATTACTCAGTTTCTTTCTGTTTTTTTATATATTTGACATGTGTGTGTGTGTGTGTGTGTGTGTGTGTGTGTGTGTGTGTGTGTGTGTGTGTGACTGTCTGTCTGGGCTTACTTGAGCTAATCGCCATTGTTAAATGCGTAATTTACCGGTAAATATTTTCGCAATTATTTATAAGAAAATGATTAATTACTGTTAAATTTTATAACAGACTAAATAAATGTAGTTAACTAGTACTGTTCCTATTTACAATGCCTCCCCACGGGACAAAGTTAGACACCAGGGTCCTTTTTAACATGGAGAAAAGTAACAAAAACTAAAAATTGTCTCAGTCGTGAAGGATTTCTCCTCCACTGAGAAGTGCAGCATCTGAAGAGCAGATACTTATGACATTCGTAATCAAACTGATTAATAAAGGTTAATTATTAATATTCAAAATTATATTATCTCTTTTGTTTCATATTCATTCAGTCAAAGATCGTAAAAATCATGGTGTTAACACTTGATTTCTCCCTCATCCCCCCCTCTCTCTCTCCCTCTCTCTCTCTCTCTCTCTCTCTCTCTCTCTCTCTCTTAGTCTTACTGGATTTCAGAAGAAGAATCCATTTAGTAGGCTTCAATCTCTCTCTCTCTCTCTCTCTCTCTCTCTCTCTTTATAACTGTCGGTGGGCGTCTATGCTTGCCCCGTCGTAAGATACGCTTAAATATATTTTAATTCATGCCGCGTTCGTATTTATTATTAGTGATTTAATTCTCTTCCCTGCAACCTTTTTCCCACAGAAGAGACGTTGCGATCCTATCTCTGCGTTATCGTTATTTTCATGGCAAGTGTTCGTCTAAGCTCACATCTATGGTTCCCCCTGTCCTGACTTTCACGAAAAACACTCTAGTTGAAACCACTATCACTAATTTTCCCCACTCTTTATATGCACCTAACCCTAATCATAGATTCCAGAACAAAACTTCTTTCTTTGAACTGCACGCCTGTGGAACTCTGTTCCGTTAACTGACTACAATATGGTTTTCTACAAGTCCAACTTCAACAAATTCTTCATTAGCCATCCCCTTAAGGAATCCATTTTACCAAATTTCCACTACTAACGATTAGTAGGATAGGTTCCCTTGGCCACTGTAAAATCATTAACCCTTATCCTCGAGTGGCATTTGGGGCTTGATAAGTGGTGACTCGTTTGTAAAAAAAAATCGCCATAACGGAATAGCGAAAACGGTGTTCAGCCAAAATATGTTTCGTATACAAAATATTTCCTTTTACGTCCTCATTTTTTTTTTTTTTTTTAATTTAAGCTCTTTTATTAAAACTAAGTATTCAAATAGTTTATATGATTTGTTGGTTTCGGAAAACTTGTTCTTTAAATATATTTTTATATATTTAAAAGCGGGTTATAATCAGATAACGTACTTTCTAATTTTCTGCGGAGCACTAGCGGAAGCTGTGACACGGCAAATCAGTTCCTTCGTTTTTATTATGTATTGTATACGTATTTTGGTTTGCTTTTTTTTTGTTTGTTTGTTTTTGTTTGTTTTTTTTTTTGTAATGTTTAAAATTTTGTTATTTTGATTTAAATAATTTCATTTGTTTTTATTTCAATAATTTTATATGTATGCTTATATAAACATATATTTATTGTATAATTTGGAGAACTGGTTTTAATTAAAATAATTAATGAAATTGATTTTAATTAAAACATATAATAATCAAACTTCATAAGTAATTTCAGTCGTTACTTCCGATAGTTTCTCTTGCGTCGGACATACGTCAGTAGGATTATTGCTAAGGAGATGGCGTCATTAATTAGATTTATGCTTTTTAAAAAGTCGTAGAATTTCTCTTTAAAATCAACTGTATTAAATATTTTTATTATTAACAATTTTATTAAATATTTCTAGTATTAAAAAAAGAAAACATTTTATGATATTTTCGAAATAATATCAAACGATCTCCCTTAGTAATTCTTTTTTGTAAACAAAATGTTTACATTTTTTATCTTATATCTCCTAAATAAATTAAATAATGTTAAATATTTTAATCTAAAACAATTTTACTAAATATTTTATGATTAAAAATGAAATTATATTCGTAAAAAGAAAAGACTTAAAATACTAATTCTTCCGAAAAAAAAAAGTCGTAGAAACTGTTTGAATGCTTTTGTTTTGCATTGTTTTATTTTCTTTTTATTTATTTTTTATTTTTATTTTTAACCTAAACCGGAAGTAACGAAAAGTATTTTATATCCAGAACCTATTTTGGTCTAACACCGTTTTTTGCTGACTTCCAGTCGGGGCTTATTCTACTGCCTGTTTATTATTACCAAACTAAACAGAAGGTATTTTTCTGCTCAACAACAACACCATTGTTTTCTCTTTCTATCCAATCGCCCCAAATTTATTCATTTAAATCATTAAAAACTGGTGTATTGTTGTCAATGGGTTGAATTATCACAATTTTATTTTACTGTTAAAAATACCATCATGTAACTTTTTTTTTTTATCTAAAACAGGAGAATTTTCTAAAACTATCTCTTTTATATCCTTAGATGTAAGAAGACTCCGCTACAGGCCATGCAAGAAGGATAAAGATTGCCGACGTGGTAAGTAAAAGTAACTTGCAACAGTTATATTAAACCATCGGGAAGACACATACACTCTGTCAACCGACAATCATCAGATCATTAAGTACTAGTTGCCTTTGTCCACTTTCTATCGGTTCACATTTTACGAATGTTTATTGGTCCCCCACAAAAGGAGGGCGGACCTAAAATTCACCCTCGTCCGTTCGTCTGTCCGCACCTTTCTCAATAACTACACCTTGGAATTTTTGGAAATTTTGCACAAACATTAAACATTATGCGAGTAAAAAAGTAACAGACCGGATTTCCCGGGAAAACTCCGGTTGCCCTCACCCCTAGTGATGCCTTTCGTGATAAAATGACTAACATTGTGCTTATTAAAAAGAAAAAAGATGCCTTGGATTTTTATAAAACTTTCTAAAATGTTGTAACTAACTGATTTCTATATAATTTTGTTTATCTATACTTCGTGATAACTCTTGGGTGTGCCCCAGGGGCTTTTTTAGGGCTAATAAAAACACTCTTTTTTTGGGAATATTTTACTATATTTGTCCAAAATTTTTTGTCTATCTCTATTTAGTAGTTTTTCATGGTGCTGAACCCAAATTTAAATATTTTAAGGCCTTGGGGACTTTTGGGGTTAAATGTGTGTGTGTGGGGGGGGGCAAATGATGGACTTAGTCATTTCTTTTTTTTTTTTTTTTTTTGCATTGTGCAGAACTCAAATTTACATATGATAAGGCCTAAAACTGCACCGTTTGTTCATTTTAACCTGGATTTGATGTCCTCTGGAGACTTTGGGGGCTAAACGGAGGGGGGGCATTTTTTAAGCTTCGTTCTCTGTGCACTCACAGGGCACCATGCATGCTTCACTTGTTTAATCTGAAGAAGCTTTTGTATCGAACGTTAGGCTCAAACTAAATAGTTGATCGCCCTTTGAGCTAATATACAAAGTTTACTTTATGTTCTGGCCCCCCCAAAAAAATTCAATAATATTGTGGGATCTGCGTTTGCACAGGACGTCCATACAATGGAAATATCTCACAAAAATTCACAAGGGTTTTGGCGATATACAGCCATAATCAGATATATTTTGAAATTGCATTGATCGGAATACTTAGAAAAGTATGCTTCTGTTTGATAAAAGATGGTGTAATAATATCGCGAGGTCTGCGTTCGTGCCGGACATCTGTAGAATGGAAATATTTCTAAGCACTGCAGAAATCATAACGTTCGTCCATCGCCTGCGAAGATGACCATGATGATGCAATTTTTCCGGAGATAATTTGTCAGTTCGATTCGAGCTCTCAAGATTCTCCTGCATGTAAGACATGTATTCTGTAGCTAACGTGCTGATTTATCTATTATTTGTTTATTTATAGTACGTATCCTCTCACGTTTTTTAATGCATGCAGATTCAGCAATTGTAGCCTCTTTATGACTTGGGCTACGTTTTCCCACGGGTTCGTATACAAATTAAACTGCTTGAAAGAGACCTTCAGGCTGTCCTTCGACCGTTTCCGTAGTTTTTATGAGTTTTCTTTTTTTTACGTTTTTTTTTGGGGGGGGTCATTTTTGACAGCTTACCTTGCATGAATATATTATATACGAAGGATAATTTCCATGGATCCCGCTAATATTTTCATGTAATACAAGATTACATAGTTAGGTAGCAAATCCAAATTTATTCTTGTGCCGATTTTATGTCTATTTGTAGGTCAACTCTGCTGTCGTGGAATGTGCAGGAGACCAATAAAATTGGAAGGTGAGGTAAGTGCCACGATTTTTTTACATCGCTTATCAAGGTCCAAAAACAACTCAAAGATAATGGTTCATAAGATTATCAACTGATGATTAATTACACTAATAGGACTGGAAACGAACTGAGAAATTCATTATTTAAGTAGACGGATCTACAAGACAGTTTTCTAAATAGCAAATTACATGCATTGTTTATCCTCTCTAACATCTATATTATCTATATTATATTTCTTTTAGCTTGTCTGTCTATCTGTTTGTCTGTCCGTTCCACTTGCTCTTGGAAACTACTATGCTGATCTGGCTGAGTTTTTGTACAGATCTTTATTATGATAAGGTGCTGTGAACTAAGCATCATGATATCCGTTTGATGTACGGTTAGGTTTTAAAGGGGCTAATAGATATTTGTCGTAACAATACCACATTTACTCTAGAAGTTTTATCGAAAACTACTGGACCGATCTCGCTGAAATAGTATTAAATGTAAAATTGAACACAAATAAAACCATATTCAACCATTAGCTCGGCACAAAGCAGTCATTCTTAGTCAACGGGCTATAACTTTTCCCCAGTTTAAACGGACTAAAATGTCTAGTTGTCTTAAAAGCATCATGAACGCACTCGAGTGTTAGAGATCCGCATGGTCAGAAATTTCAATTTAGAATCCTCCTATTATTTGAAGAATTGTTCTAGACTAATCGTCCATACTAGTTTTTATTAGTGAGTCACCTCTTATCAAGACCAAAAAGCCACTCGAAAATAAAAGTTAATAAGTTAATAATTACGGTGAACAACATCTTAATAGCATTGAAAACAATGGATGGAATTTATTATTCAAGTCGGCAGCTCGAAAAGAATTTGTCAACATTAGACTTGAAAACGTCTATGCTGAAGTCAGTTGGAAGACAACCGCATGATATATTCAACGGGTGGAAAGGTCCTGCGAAGAAACTTTGTTCATGGAAGTTTTGATTTAGTTTTAAGTACATAAGAAAGGAAATTTTTGCTGTAGTTGTAGTTTGACGATTTTTTTTGTTTGTTTTTTGTGAATATTTTATGGAGTGGCATGGACAAGAGATTGGAGCTCAGTCGACCATCTATATATATAAAAGGCAAAATGTGTGTGATAATTTTATGTATGTCTCGCAAAGGCTTTTTTCGCCGCAATTTTCGGGGGGGGTTACTATCGCTTAGAAGTATTTGTATACCTCCTAGATATCTAGGATTTGGGAACGCGTGTCGGGTGTAGATTTATTTACATCGACCATAAAAAATTGCGCTATTTCGCTGTGTCGCCTGTTTGTCCGGCTTTTTAGTATAAATAAAGTGAAATTAAATTCAAACAGCGTGTTCTCGGCTTTCGCGCCGGAATGTCCAGAAAGCAATCAGCTTTTGATCAATGGGGTTGCAATTGCTTTCATATGGACACCCCTATTTTTTATGGGGACGACATGTTGCGACACTAAACCAAAACAAACTTGACTGCGGGATTGATATTTGACCTAATTCACTTTTTAGTTTATTCATAACCTTTCTTTATTTCGCTTTCGCCTCAAGTATTCGAGTTCGGACCTCTCCTCCCTCAAACTTTTTTTTGTTTTGTTTTTGAAACACTTGGGCACCGCTGGAACGTTCGTTTTTTTTTTTTTGTTTTTTTTTAGAAGTTTTAGCTTTTTTTTTATAATATTTGGTAAATTTTTAGATTATGTCCACCTCCACAATTTTCTTTTAAATGACGACGCTTATAGGTTTTTTACTATGCTGAATACGGAAATCGCATTGAAATTTTGCAGAAATAAGTAGTTATCGAGATATAAAAAGTTGTATTATGCATTGTATTCTTTGGCGGCCGTCTGTATTACGCACGTGCGCGCGCCATAAACAAATCTACGCGCGTAACAAAGATGGCCACCAAAGAATACAATGCATAAAAAAAATTTTATATCTCAATAACTACTTCTTTCGGCAAAATCTCAATGCGATTTCAGTATTCAGCATAGTCGAAAACCTATATAAGTCGTCATTTAAAAGAAAATTGTGGAGGTAGACCTAATCTAAAAAAATACCAAATATTTAAACAGGGTTATTACTTCGCTTTGTAATCATTTTACCTCCTCCGCAAACACACACACACGCACGCCTCTAAAAACCCGGGCAACGCCGGGTACCCCTCTAGTCTACTATAAAAGTTAATTAAATATCTGTGGCCTTTTAAAGGATAGCTTATCCTTTATATTTAAATCACTTTTATAGCAGATGCTCGACTGAACTCCAAAGCTGCATAGAATAACACTTTCCTGGTCTCTTCTAGCATTAAAGAGTGGTCTAAGAGATGTAGGGGAATTTATTCTTCGTAAAAAAAATTCCAAACAACTAGTATTTGAAGAGTTCGAGTGCAAAATGCGATGAACGCCATTTTCAAAATTACGAAACTACCAATACAAAATGTGTTGCATTTGAACACACAACTAAACTCGACAATTATGTTTTACATTATATGATAGTGGCATAATTTCTTTCTGCTTTCAATTAAAATAATCTATTTATCGAAAACTAAATTTAAAATATTCGTCCTTTTATTCTAAACGTTTCAGTGTAAAGAAATTAGATTTATAACACTTTCGCATGCATATATATATATATATATATATATATATATATATATATATATATATATATATATATATATATATATATATATAGAGAGAGAGAGAGAGAGAGAGAGGGGGGGAGTCAAATATGACAGGGTTTTCTTTCTTCTTCTTTTTCGTTTCTGTTGCTAAGTTCTCTATTAGGTTGCGGAGTAATTGTTTGTTCGGCTATTTTCCTTAGCGCTTTCGATCATTAATCATCGTCAGGAGCAATTTTGTCGTGTCGTTAAAGAGGTTTTTTATATGTAGTTAATTTTATTTTGGTTTTTAATTATTCGTTTAATTTCATTTAGTTATTTTGATTTAAGTTAGGGAGGGATATATAATGTATGAAGTTTTTTTTGTTTTTGTTTTGTTTTTGTTTTTTTGTTTGTTTGTTTTTTGTAACGAGAAAAATGTCAAAAACAACAATAATGCAATCATCAAGTTTTGTCCTGTCTGGTACAGGTGTTGACGGCTAAAGCTTTTCATCTATCTATCTCCCTCGAGGCATTCATTAATTCCATGCTTCTCATCCCTACATCCATGATGTTCTGATTTAGAACCCTATTCATGGTGTTTCCTGAATAAAGAGTTTGATGTATTGCCATAGCTTTATTTGCAGTTTCTTTCTGCCCGAGCAGTGCTCATACTGGGCGATTTTCCTGACCATTGTACCCAGAGGGATCGTCTGCTCAGCACAAAGAAATATGAAACCAGAATTATTTCTGTTTACTTCCGTATTACATCAATCACCTGCTTTCCATGACCTCACCTTATCCTGATCGAGACGAGTACGGGGAGGGGGTAAATGGGTTCTCAACCATGCCCAAAGGTTTCCCAGAGACCAGGAGAGATAAGGGACGCATTACTTTTCCTTTGACAGTAGTACTGTCCCGCTTCCCGGCCATAATGTAATAGATTGCATAAGAATTTATGGTACCGTTCTGTGGTCACACACTTCAAAGATACGCAAAAAAGAACTATTAGGTTCCTAAGTTAGAAAAGATACACTTGAAGAAGGTCTGAGGTTACATCGGCCAAAATAGTATGAATATAACAGCAAATAAAGAGTACTCCAACTAATACAGTTGTCTTGTTGATTTGTGAGTATTTTTTTGCCAAAATGTCCAACAGGAACATTGCTGAAACATTATTGCTTTTGCTCTCGTTTACGACGACTTGTTGCATTTTTATTTATAAACACACCATGTGAGCATAGGCGAGGGAGGTTCTTTGCTGTGTCTGTTGCCAGACAGGTTCTTGCTGCATACCATAAACATAATGATACAGCTGAGTGAGGCTAGCAAAAGGTCTTTTGTGTAAAAGAGGGTTTAAAGAGGAGAACAGAAAAAATGCACACTCCCATTTCAAAATTAGTTTTCTGTTTTATTCATTGTTTCATTATTTAAATTTTAAAAAAATGTTTTATTTTTGTTTTCGTTTATTGTTTTTTTTTTTTTTGTTTTTTTTTTTTCAAATTTTTTAAATTGTGGATTTCTGTTAATTCTGTTTTATTTATTCATTTCAGTGTTGGACATTAATCTATGGACAGTTTCCAAGATGAAACACAAAGGCCAGAAATACGGACGGAAAGTAGCAGAGACGTTGAAGAAATATACAAATACAAGCGTACATGCTCTGTTAAAAACGGCGGGAAAATAATCGTTTTCCAATATTGTTTACACTCGCATTTTTTTAGAACAAAACACCAACCGTTGAAATTTTTTCATAACATGGAGGATTTCTTTCCGAATTTATTTCAAGCGGTGAGAGCTGACCTGACTTGCAATTTGCTTTCTCGCTTTCCCTCAACACGTAAAATGGTTTCACATAAGGACTTAGAAATATCACGTGTTTCACTCGCTAAATTTAGTGTGATGGAATGGAAGTACATACAAATAGATACATCTTGGTCTTTATTATAGAGTGGAGGGTGACTGAAAAAGAACTTAATGAATGATATTGATCAAATTACCAAGTGCTTTGTAACATCATTAGCATCATTATCGTCATAAGCATCATTTGATGGAATTTGGACCAGACGAATTCGCACAATACTTTTTCTCCAGATCATCAGTGGCAAAGTTTCTTTTAAAAAAAAAAAGGAAAAACATCAAGAATTTTATTATACCCACGTATGTATGTATGTATGTATGTATGTATGTATGTATGTATGTATGTGTGTGTGTGTGTGTGTGTGTGTCTTTGGCGATGAATTCATTATATTTCATAACATTCACACTTACAAGGGGCTGCTGGTTATTTTTTTCTCGAAACACATGTGCCTAACAGTTCCCTCAATATTACAAATATCTCATATATATATATATATATATATATATACACATTATATATATATATATATATATACATTATATATATATATATATATATATATATTATATATATATATATATATATATTATATATATATATATATATTATATATATATATATATATTATATATATATATATATATATATATATATATATATATATATATATATATATATATATATATATATATATATATATATATATGCCGAAAGCACACGAGGTCGTGCAGCATTTTTATACTCCGGTTAACTATCGCACAGGCTGGCACCATAATGTAAATGGGGATTTATGAGAGACAGGATAAAACATGTTGCAGCCATGTTCGCTTCAGTATCCCGAATCGGTCTACATAATCACAGCAAGGTGTATGCAAAAGTTTCCATTATCTTTGCTTTGGGGTTTGGGTTGGGGCTATATCAAATAGATGTCAGATTTGTGTATTTATTTATTTTTGGAGCGTTATCCTCATCTTCATAGTTGTAGTTGCTGGTGAAGACCAGATAAGAACGAAAACTTAGACCATAAAATCCAACCTTGATTGTGTCCGTGGCGCAGTAGATAGAAGCGTTGAATTTCTACAGTTCGAGTCTGAAAATAGCGGTTTCAATCCTACCCAAATCCGGCCAGAGGTTTAGTTGGCCAGAACGTGATGAGACAATAACAACCATGGAAGGCAGTAATTGCTGTGGATAGAGTTACGAGACTCAACATTCCTATCCCGTGGCGGTTAATCACCTGAAGAAGGTCAGAGGATGAATTGGTCGAAACGTGGTGAAACAAAAACTATGAAGATGAGGATAACAGTCCGCAAATAAATAAATACACAAATTACTCATCTCAAGAAATTCCAATAAAAAAACTAAGTCGATGAACCAATAATATATGTCAGTTTTCTTTTCCGGTAAATAGTTTTGGTGTTGAATATCGGAAATTTTTTTATAGTAAGTTCCCGATGCTGTGGGTGCCAGGATGAAGTATTATGACTGTTTGTGGGATGGGGGTAGCTCTTCCGATTGCCTGTATGATACGAGTTATCAAAACCAAAGTTACTGATCGAATTTATTATATAATAATATGAATTATTTGACATATCACTCAGTTTCTAAGATAGCCTTAAAAAACGTATACACAATAAACTGGCAACCCCTTCCCCGTGATATTTTACATATATTCAGGGGTTTTTTTATGGATTTTTTTTTCAGAATATTTCTTATGACTTATGTATTAATATCTATTTCAGTTGCTTGCATGGGAAACAGAATCTGTTATGAATTCCCAGCATACAAGAAGTGCGGAGATGGTAATTATATTCTGCTCTTTTTTATTTTAATTTATTTCATGAGAATTTGTGTGATTTTATTAAAATACTAGCTCGTCGGGTAGGCCAACTTTAGAAAACATGTACTTTGACAAGTAGCTGGAATGCAAATGATGTCAGCATAGGTAAGAGATGGGTTCGCTGATTTCAGAGTGGTGACAGAGATGCAAGTGACAAAGTGAGCTCCGGACGGCCATGAACAGCCACCATCGCATTGTTACAAAAGTGCATTGAGAATGACGATGACTATGGAGAAAAAAAATAAATTCTGTGGCACAAACGGTCGCCTGTTTTATGGTACTACTTTCGTCTTGTAGCTCTTCAACTTTTCATTTTAGTTAAATGAAATAGGATGCATTACTTTCGGAACGACCTAGGTATCTGTTGTATGTAACATTTTCTAACGGGATAAAGAAGTTGATTGTTCGTGTTTTGTTTTCCAGGATTAAAATGCTGCCGAAAATGTTACCATGGTGATGTCAGCCACATTTATGGTTATAATACTTATGTTGATCACCAAATAAGTAAGTCGCAGTTTTCTGTGGTGAATTTTTTAAATTTTCTTTCTAAATAAAAGTCAGCCCATAGGATGCGAAAACCTTCTTTGTTTGTTGTCGCGTATTATATTACATCAGTATTTCTTTCATAGTTGTATGAGCTCGAAAATTAGAACACGTGTAAATATAAATAGCGACATAACAGCTTTTTACTTCTAATTCATTCTCATGTAAATATTTAATTTTATTCTTTTTATCATAAATATATCAAAAATTAATTATACTGAAAATATTAATGACTAGCTGATTGGCATGAGATTTTATTTTTATTGAATGCAAAGGTTATTAAATATTTCGAAGTATTGTGAGGGCATTATACAGAAAATGGACACGCCACAAAAGACACTAACAAAAATATCCCCTGACGCACTTAATTGGGTATAATCACTGCAATGAAACCATGGTACATCTGTGAAATATGTCACATATAATAACATAAAATACGCATCAAGTGCGCTTGAAAGCCAAATCACAACGTAATATTAGGAAAATAAACAAATATTTTACTTATTGTTAAATTTATAACATAAATATATTTCGGAGCTAAACTCCATCTTCAGTATGTTGTTTTTTCGGGGGTTTTTTTTTTGTTTTTGTTTTTTGCTTTTCTTCTTTTTTTCTCATGATGTAAACTTGGAGAAAGAAAATTCTGTTTGTAAAGAGCCGCGCGTTATATCTCAGCGGTTGTATGTTGAAAATCAAGTGCGCTTTTCTTTTTCGAAGTTTACATCATGGCAAAAAAAAGAAGAAAAGAAAAAACAGTTGATGTGTATTTTATTTTATTCGAATTAAATCAACGTTTTTTATGGAATTCACACCCTTGACGTTATGTAGCATATAGTTTTTACATAATTAATCCTTATATATATATATATATATATATATATATATATATATATATATATATATATATATAAGGATTAATTATGTAAAAACTATATGCTACATATGTATATATATGCATATATATGTGTATATATATGTATATATATATATTTATATATATGTATATATATATATATACATATAAGAACAAATAGTCAATAAAACAAGTTAAAAACACTTTGAAATGAGTTAAAAATATATTTAATTTTAAAAAGGAAAAACTAAATAAGTGGATAATCCTTAATCCGCGGAGTTTCAAAGAAATACTTTCCTTCTCATCAGAGGGTAGGATTTAGCAAAATGCGGGATCAGAATTTGCTTGCAAAAGTATTTGATGAAACTACAAGTAAATCATAGATCTTACTTGATAACAAAAAGTGAAGCAGAGGGAATAGGGTGAATAAAAATGTGATTTCACGTGAATGGATAGTCTGGTGAAAGGTAAAGTATCCAATGACGGTAAAATCCAAAAATGCAGAATCCAATTTTAGGATGTCCCAATAAAATGTATGCACTCTTTAAATTACCTCAAGTTGCTACATAAATACGCTATGCCACATTTCCAAGAGACGTTTAGGAATAACCTTTGACCTTGCCCCCCCCCCCCCCAATTCAATCACGCCATCTGAAGCTGGGTGTATTTCCGTTTGCTGCTGGGTTATCCAGACATGTACTATGTAACCCTTACCAATATTCATACTAATTAACATAATCTCCACTTACTTTGGTGGTGTTCCACTGCATAAAATTGATTACAATTATGTTTAACTATATTGATAACGCTGTATATATCGCCTAGTATGCTAATGTATATTTTAATGTTTTCTTTTTTCTCTGATTTCAGTTAAATATTAAACAGAGACGAGAACAGACTGGTGAATGAACAAGACGAAATGAGATGATATTAACAAAAATCTTCATTCAAAAGTGTATTTCGGGAATCAGTCATTTCGAGTTTAAAACAAAAATCTTACTTTAGGAAGCAAAATAACAACAGGACTATATTGGAAGATTGTTAACACCGGCCAGAGAACTGACGACATTATTTTTTACCTAATTTGGCTTGAAAGCATTAACGAAGTATAAAAGGCATATTCGATAATTATTTCACCAAAGAACCGTAATAAAAACAATACCGTTTGGCAGTTTGACTAAGTCTTGTGTCATTCTTATTAGTGGCCTCGTTTTCATATTTTAATATCAACAGATTTTGAGGCGGCAAATTGAGTTCAAGAAATATAATTGTTTATGTTTTTTCATTGAATTGCTTGAAATGGAACTTATACTGTTTTATATTAAAAAGATCGAGCAGTATTGATCAATTCCTGAGATTTTGAAATAAATTATATATATATATATATATATATATATATATATATATATATATATATATATATATACTTATTTTTTATTAAGATAGTCCTGATTTTGAATCCTAATAAACACGAATAATGATATTACATGGTGTTTGTTTTATGTTTCTTTGTTTTTTTATATTTTCGCTATTATATCAGATAGCCTAGCAGGGTTCATCTTAAGGCTTTATGTAACGTTGCACACCTTTACACACGTAGATGCTTTACACACGTTGTATGCTCGCTACTTCGCAAGGAACATAGGACAAGTAATAACTCGACCCCTCTTTTGTAACAACGACATTTATTTCCGGGCACTTTCCCAAATAAATTTCATATAAAATCGACGTATTCAAGATGGCACCGGATTTTACTCATTACGAAACATCGATAGAAACAAAACATATAGCTGATACAAACAAGGCCGATAGCCATTAGTCGCGTGCTCTCGTGTAATGAATGAATGCGTGAATGTAGGATAGACATGAAATTCTTAATACACTAAAATGACCAAAAAATGGGCTGAAATGACTTAAATAAAAAGTAAATGACTTAGAATGACTTTAATGAACTTAAGTATGAATTGAATGCTTAATAAATAACTGGAATCCTTCAAAAACAACTTTAATGATCTGGAGCATGACTTGAATGTCTTTGAGACTGACTGGTTGTAAAGCGGGTAATCATTTTACATTCAATTAATACAGAAAAGTGATCGATCCCCCACTTTATATCACAAAAATTATTTGATTTAGGGAATTTGAAACGTTATTTTCGTATTCAGGAACCCCGAAAACCAATAAATAGTGGTATAATAAACATAAAAAGAAACAAAAGGTACATGTGTTACGGACCGACCGACTGAGTGACTTACAGACTTGCTTGCACACGACTAAAAAAACTATTCCGTGGTATGCATTTAAAAAAATACTATTCTCCGTCGGTCGGTCGGTCTATAACACATTTACTTATTAGTTACAAACAAGTGCAGCATCGGTTAAGAACAGATACTATACTTTGATCTTAGCCATGTGGCCAAAGGAAAGTTACATTTTGGACAAGTTTCAGAAAAGTCTAATGGATAGGTAAAAATTTATTGGGTAAAAAGTGTCATTATTTGCAATTTTGGTACATTTTTTTACCCCTTATGAGCCCCTTGGAATGCTGAATACCAGTGGCAATGGAGAAACTAAGCAGTTTTACACCGTAACACATGTACATTTGAATTCAGCACCATGGGAAAGCACTTTATAGATATACATATCAAATTTTTTATTGAGAAATATGAAAAAAAGGGCATTTTTAGCACTAAAAGTCCCCGGGGGACGCTAACCAGACTTTTGCTAGGGTCACCCATACTGAATTTATATTAAGAACAATGCCCTGCGCATTTTGGACGAGTTTCAGAAAAATCTAATGGATAGGTCAGAATCTTTGGAGGCAAAAGTGTCATTTTTAAAAATTTTGGTACATGTTTGACCACTGATGAGCCATTTTGAATGCCGAATACCAGTGGCAATGGACAAACAGTGCAGTTTAACACCTAACTACATGTATATTTACATTCAGCAGCATGGGAAACCACTATATAGACATATCAAGTTTTTGTTGAGAAATATGAAAAACGTGCCAGAAGAAAGGGCGTTTTCAGCACTAAAATTCCCGGGGGATGCAAACCAGAATTTTGCCAGGGTCACCCATACTGAATTTATATTCAGAACAATACCCTCTAATGGATGGATCAAATGTTACGGGACAAAAAGTGTCATTTTCAGCCATTTTGAGGCATTTTTGACTTCTTTTGAGCCCCTCTAGGCGAAATGGGAATTTGCTCACAAAAAATATTTTTTACTATGCACATCTATATATTGAAATATAATCTGTGACAAAATTTCAGGAAAAACTAATGGACGGTTATCCGTCAATCGTCCGGACTAACGGACAGACAAACCCACCAAAAACATAAGTCCCTCTCCGATAAATCGGAGGACCAAAATGTTACTCCATGCCTCTTGCTTAAAAAAACGAGCCGCGCGTGCATGGTCCCCCTCTGTACGAAATATAGTTTTAAAAATTAGTGCTGCATCGGAGTCCCAAAAAGGTGTGTTTTCTAGAACTAAAAGTACCGGGGGGACGCTAACCAGAATATTACCAGCGTCACCCATACTGAATTTATATTAAGAACAATGGTCTCCACATTTTGGACAAGTTTCAGAAAAATCTAATGGATAGGTCAAAATTTATGGGGTGTCATTTTTTTCAATTTTGGTATATGTTTGACCACTGATGAGCCACTTTGAATGCCGAATACCAGTGACAATGGACAAACAGTACAGTTTCACACCTTAACACATGTATATTTACATTCAGCAACATGGGAAACCACTATATAGACATATCAAGTTTTTGTTGAGAAATATGAGGAACGCGCCAGAAGCAAGGGCGTTTTCAGCACAAAAAATCCGTAGCGGACGCAAACCAGACTTTTGCCAGGGTCACCCATACTGAATTTATATTAAGAACAATGCCCTCCACATTTTGGGCAAGTTTCAGAAAAATCTAATGGATGGATCAAATGCTATGGGGCAAAAAGTGTAATTTTTGTCCATTTTTTACCCCTTTTGAGCCCCTGCGGACAAAACAGGATTTGTCGAAAAAAAAAAATTTTTTTTTTACTATGCACATTTATATATTGACAAAATTTCAGGAAAAACTAATGGATGGTTATCCGTCCATCATCCGGACTAACGGACAGACGTACCTATTGAAAACATAGTCCCTCTCTGATAAATCGGGGGACAAAAATGTTACTCCATATCCCTTGCGTAAAAAAAATTAAATGTAAATGTGTTACAGACCGATCGATGGAGTGACTTGCATGCGACAAAAATGCCTTAGCATGGAAGGGTTTCCTCTTCCATTGCCAAGGAAAAGTTACAAATGTAAGTGCAGCATATGTAAAGAACATATACTACACTTTGATCTAAGCTATGTAGCCAAGGAAAAGTTACAAACATAAGTACAGCATATAGTAAGAACAGATACTTGGCCAAAAGGCCAAGAAAAGCTTAAAAAGCTAAGAACAGTATCTATTAACAACAGACCTAACCAAAAAAGCCAAGTACAAAAGTGTTACGGACAGACCGACCGACCGACTGACCGACCGACGGCGTGACTTATAGTGTCGTTCGCACGCGACTAAAAATATAGCTGATATAATATATGAATCAGTTGAAGAATAAATTTTACACCGGCTGCTGACAGTTATTCGCTGTTTTTTTTTTTTTGTTGTTTTTTTTTTTGTTTTTTTTTTATGTTTTGGGGTTTTTTGGGCTTTTTGCATAATTTTCTATTTTTGAATTGCTAAATCTACAACATCGAAGTACACATAACTAAATCTTAAGCGACTAAAAGTCAAATATTGCCTTTCTCTCTCTCTCTCTCTCTCTCTCTCTCTCTCTCTCTCTCTCTCTCTCTCTCTCTCTCTTACACACACGCACACAGAACAGGTGCACGTACGCGTACGCACACACACACACGCACACACACACACACACACACACACACACATATATATATATATATATTATTTATTACCGTTTTATCTGTTGTGTTACACATGTTTCTATTAACGAATTGTATTAACGATTCAGTAAAATCATAATAACCACGTCTGTTCAAATCTGACGAAGTTACTGGATCGTTGATACGATTCGGTAACAGAAACATGTGTAACTAAACAGATAAAACGGTAATAAAATAAACAAATATATATTTGCTCTGCAATAGTATTGAGTACCTTCAAAATTTTACTATTTACCAGTTTATATATATATATATATATATATATATATATATATATATATATATGAAGATAAAATACACGATATATTGTTGTAAAAGTAAAGTTGATTACCGGATGTGTGAAAAATGCAATAGGAAAAATAGATTAAACAAAAGGAGACTTATTTCTTATGTTTTTCCGTCTTAATAAATTTAAAATCTTTTTTTTTTTCCTGAAGACGTTCGTTGATCCGAAGAGAAACCGGTCAAAAATCACACTTTTGATATTGTTGTCTTGTGTTTGATCTCTTTTCCTTTCGCTTTTTTCACACCCACACCCACACATACCCACATATATATATATATATATATATATATATATATATATATATATATATATATATATAAAGAGAGATAGATAGATAGATAGATAGATAGATAGATAGATAGATAGATAGATAGATGTAGTTATCGATGAAAAATTACAGACATACAAGTGGGTAAAAAAACTTGAATGTGTAATTTACTTGTTTCCTTGTAAATGGTTCGGGCAATTTTAGAAGCAAGGTAAATCTAATTTATTTACCTTTTTTAGTTGGGATATTCAATAAGATAAATTTTTGTAATATATTTCTTTCCCCCAAGTTGTCAATGTTGTTTGAATAGAGGTTTTGAATATAAAGATATAGTCCCCGCACGCACGTTTAAACTATATTCGAACACATATCTGAGGAAATATCATACAATACGGAAACCCATCTTACCATACTAACGCAAATAAGAACACAATACAATGTTAAAAGTATAAAAATGCATATGCCTTGCATTAATAAAATGTGAATCTGTATAGCTCCATCCACCATTATATGTTTTAATTAGCTTCAGCTTGTGCAGATTCGTTACACTTCTACATTGTCCTGTTTTCTATTAATTGCTTTTTTATATACTAGCAGATGTACCCGGCGTTGACTGGTATTAAACATAACGTTAAATTCCTTTTAAAAAAAATAAGTAAAAAAAAATGGAAAAAAAGAAAAGACATGTCCATACGAGTATTATGTTTTTTTCTAAAAAGTTACGTAAAAAAAATACTCAAAAAAACACCCGTCTAGCTGAAACCACTATCAGTAATTTTTCCCATTCTTAATCTGTGCCTATATCAAAACATAGATTCCATAAACAAAGCTTCTTTCTTAGAAGTGCATACCTGTGGAACTCTCTTCCGTTTGCCTGTTTCCCACCTGACTACAACTTGGATGTCTCCAAGCCCAACATAAAGAAATTCCTGATGAACCGCCCCCTTAAGTAAGTCCGTGCATGTGTCTGTTAGATCCTTACGACAGAGTGGGAGATATCCAGGCATGTTAAAGTAGTTAGAGGGGATGGAGGAGTGTAGGTTAGTCTCACTTAGTGCTAAGATATCCGGGGTATTTGTTAGGAGAAATGCTTCAACAGCAGCTAAATTATATTTGTGAATGCAAGCCTCAAGGGAGGACGCAAGTTGGATTTGTTTGATCCTAAGCCTGGTTTAAGCTTATTTTTAGATTGTACTGTTATCATATTTTTAACGAGTTTCAGTTAGGTATGGGGGAGCTGAACAGGAGGTTATGCAGAGTATCACACATGCATCATAAGTAGACCATCAGCTAACTTTTCTTCAACTAAGACTGTGGCCTCAGGAAAGCCCACCAGGGGTGAGTGCACATAGCACTACAAACCTCCCGATATTATAAAACTGTTGATGGAGCAGCCGCTCTAAGCGCTACCAAAGAGTTAGGGTCCTGTACTACAAGTCGGAAACAGCAGCCAGTAACTGTCAATCCGGTACCCTCAACCCATCAGAGGAAGGTCAACGCAATCTAATGGCTCAGGCAGAAATGGAACTCAAGCACTCCCAAGTGCCCAGTTTTAGGGGTGGGGTGTATCGGGAGTAGAGAAATGGCGTTCATTGCCCTAGACGAGAAACAAGATCTACTACTGGGTGTTTCTGTCGAATCACTGTGATAGTGTCTCTGCGCCTGACTAATGGGCAAAGAAGGAGTATGGAAGCCGGGCGATAGACAGAACCTATCTACTCCTTAAGCAATTTAGGTTTGCAAACCGGTAATTTGTTTGAATCACCAGCTCTAGGAAGGTTGTCATCCAAGACTGAAGAGGCCTCCCTCCCCTTTAGTTTAGTTTCAGAGTTTTCCTTCTCCTAGACGGATGATCTGGGAAGATCTATTGGGTCCGTAACACGTAGAGGGTTTTCTCCGCGCCTGGGTTCTAATCCAGGTACTTCTGTGACCCCGCGTGGTTAGTTAATGTTACTGGGTTAGTTTGTAGAGGTTATATATCTGCTGAATAGTTACACTTCTCAAAGTGATTTAGGGACATTGCTATTTCATTGTTACTGGATAAAGGGGGTGAGTAGAGTTCATGCCGTGTAAGTAACTATGATTGTAAGAAGGCTTGTTAGAAAGGACATAATGTGGTTTGAGGCTTTCCCTTTATATATTTTTTTATTTCATTCATGTTAGCTCAGGTCTAGGATAACATTAAAGTGAGAGTAGGTGTTAAGAATTGAACTAAAAGTTGTGCCCAAACTATATTTTAGATGTCAGGAGGGTTTGAGATGCGAGTGCAATATAGTACGGATAAAACAGTAAGTTTTGAGTCATGCGTAATTAGGTAAATAGATATATGGGCAAGTTTTTAGTAGATGCGAATAAAGTTGAAGGTACAAAGTATGTTACTATTATTGAGGGAAGATTATTTCAGCTTTCAAATAAGAGTCATGGACATTTAGTATATCAGGGAGCATTGGTTCAGTTTCGTATTAATCGTTGCAAAGCTATCTAGGAGGAGACATAGTTATGTAATGCAGTGCTCTTTGCTTCCGAGTACATACTTTGGCCGTTAAATACCTAACTCCAATTCATGTCTAAGAGGTAGAAATGTATAGATGTTTAGTGATGACTAAGCAGTTAGCATGTGAGGGTTAGAGGCTGGAAGTTAAAGATTCCACTACAAACGCTGTGCAATGTAAAAGTGGCGGTTTGGTTAGAAGGAGCAGATTGTAAGTGTTCAAGAGACAGGGGTTATTTACTTACAAATAACACATCTCCATTAGGATTTAGAGTTTCAGGTAAGGTTTTTTGCGCATGCAGGTTAGACAGAGGTAGTCGTCTTGGAGGTAAAATGTATATTGGGATTTCTTAGCTAGCCGTTAGGTGTTTTTTTTTTCCAGTTACAAGAACTAGTTCATGGCGATTCGGAATTCGTATTCTGTATTTATAGGCAGACATTCTACTCAGGAAAAATAGCCCTAGTATCACAGCTAAGATACTGCATATTTCAGTTACGAATATAGTGAAAGTTAAATTGGGGGCACTTTTTTAATTTTCTAATTTTTAAAAAAAATTTATTTATTTATTTTATTTATGTATTTATTTTTTTTGCATCTTACCATGGCTGTTAATATTAAGTATCGTACTTAAATAAAGTTCTTCTGTCATCTAAATAAACTAATAGGGATTTCCCCTCCCCAGTACTACTTCGACGTTACATGGTAAAAAGAAAGAAAAATGAGTCAGGAACTTGTTTTAAAATAAGTGAATTAAGAATGGTTAAGATGTGTGAGAAATAAAAAATAAATGAAAACTACATAGAATAATATAAGCACAAACGAAAAAAGAGGGTTAGATTTGATTGACTTAAAAAAAAAAATAAAGTGCGCAGAGAAAAGTGTACTTAGCTAAAGTTACATCTTCGAGGTGTGGATTCTTCGGCCACCGTTCAAATGATGCTAAGGAATTCTACCCTTTCTATCCCAGTCATTGAAGGGGGGGCTCACTTTACATTTGGGGTCGTCCAGTAAAAGCTGTCCTCTTCTTTTTTAAGGAGAAGGAGACGGAAAGAAACCAATATTTTGCTTATATTTTGAATAGATTTTGAACGTCGTCACATTTAGATTTTACAACATTTACTTAGCCAGGCATGAATTAAATTAAAAACTGAGTAATGGCAATTAGGCTGAAAAGAAATATAGAAACAATACGTAATCTAAAATCAAGACAATTTCATGGCTATTTACCAAATGCAAAATGCAAATTTTACGAATTTGGCATTTTTAAAGCAGTTTAGTTTTCAAAAATTTTGCTTGCCCTTTTTTAAAGCTTAACGTACGGACTAACTAAGGAAGCAACAAGCACAATTTCATATAGATGGAAAAAATGGCTTTAACAGTGTAAAGTTAATGAGTAGTTTTTAAATAAATTAATAGTAAATTGAAAAAAGAAAACAAATAATTAAGAAACTGATTTTTTGAATAATTCGAGATATTAATTCAAGGGATACAAATGTTATCGTAAAAATATATACAAATCCTTAAATAAAAATATTGTACTTTATCGTCAACACCAAGAGCAAATAGATTAACAATTCTATAGAGAACGTGAAATTTTTCGGTCGGGTTGAAAAGACGGTGCTAATTCAGTGTCTATTTGCATGGCTTTACTATTTATGTACGACACATCAGAGCATAACAAAGCACGACGACTGCTCCTGTTGACTCTCTACTTGCATGAAATTTAGAAACGACAAATGTAGGCACGACAAATGTAGGCACAACAAATTGTTCCTGCTGTTTTTGATGGGGTTTTTTCGCAAAACCCCTGTGTAAATAATAAACAAGCTTTCTTTTTTCAAACACAGAGAGAATATTTTGAAAAATATAAGTTAAACATAAAAAGAAAAGTTTCCTTTAAATTTAAAGAAAAAGTATTTTTTTACTTTTTTAAAAATCGTAAATGCTTATTTTTATTGATAGTAAGTGTTGCTGTCGTTTCTCATAGTAAATGTTTATCTGAAGAAATTGCAATGAAGAGTAAATATAGAAATAATTTAATTCCTTAAATCTCGGGCCGTCAGTCTGAAACAAAAAACAGTTTATATTTTACAAAGATTTTAGCGAAAAAATACAGTATGTGAGTCCGTCTTAATTAAAATCAGTTGCTTCTTGTCGAGGTTGTTTGAATGACGTGCCTAAATATCACACGAATAGAGAATTAGCAGGAGCAGTTGTCGTGATTTGTCGTCCATTTGTCGTTCCTTAATTTGTGTACATAGTAAAAAAAAAAAAACTCTTTGAGTTACTCTAACTTCTCTCTGAAGTTTCGTAACACGTTGGAGGTACGATGGAAAGTCATGGAAATGCTTTGGCTCAACGATACTGAGATGGAACACGTACATCAAATTCGTTGCCAATGCTGCTGGAAAAATGGTGCGATCGTTCTACTGCTCCAGTAGATATCTCACTGCTGATGCAATTCTCTGCCTGCATAAAAGTCAAGTACGTCCAAGGATGGAGTACTGTTGCCACATCTGGGCAGAGTCTGCAAGAAGCAGCTTATTCTGCCTTGACAGAGTTCAAAATAGACTTCGTATCCTAGTGAGGGATGCTCTTTTTCTTCCTGCAATCTTTTTTCCACAGAAGAAACGTTGCGAGACTTTTTTTCTAAAAATTATATTTGTCCTTTTTTTAAAGCGTAACAATTATTTATTTTGACTTATTTTTATACTAGCAGTTCAACCCGGCTTTGTTCGGGCCCTATGTACTGTTCATAACTTGCCCTACATGTGAATACACTTTATGTAAGATTTCAACTATTTAGACCCAAAATTGTCTGAGCAATTTTGTAGAGACCGCGGACGTAAAATTTTTATAAATTGGACGCCAATTTTGACCCATTAACATTAATTATTTTGGTCTGAAATCAAAATATAAAGTTTCACCCATGTCCAAGTTACCTGCATCTAAAATTTCAAGTCTTTAGACCCAAAATTGACGAAGAAATTTCGTAGAATCGGCAAAGGTCAACTCTTTCAACTTTGACATTTTGGCAGCCAAATTTTCGCCCAAAAAACTGATTAAAATGCTTGCCGCCTGTTTGAATACCCGTTATGTGTAAATGTTAAATGATTAGACCCAAAATTATGTGAGCAGTTTGCTAGACACAACAAAGGTAAAATCTTTGGAACTTTGACCTCTCGGACCCTTAAATTTTCGACCCAAACCGATTAAAAAGCTTTCCCTATCTCTGATTAATTTCAAATGTTTAGATCAGAAATTGTCTGAGTAATTTGGTATAGACGGTAGAGGTCAATTTTTTAAAACTTTAACCCCTAATATGGCCCCTTAAAATTTATTGTTTTAGGCTTAGATCAAGTTATTAAGTTAGATCCTTGTCCAAGGAACCTATAGCTAAAATTTAAATTCTTTATACCCAAAATTGTCGGAGGAGTTTGGTAGAGTTCTCAACGGTCAAATCGTTGGACTTTGACCCCTTAACAGCCAAATCTTTTGCCGAAAACGGATTACAAAGATTTTCACAAATCTCAGTACCCTATCAATCAAATTTCGAGTCTGTAGACTGAAAATTAACAGAGTTATTGCGTAGGGAAATGTACACAGACAGACACACAGACACAAAGACAGACAGACACTTTCACTTTTATAGATATAACGTTGGTTGGAACTACTGTTCCGTTATTTTGATATTCTTCTATTGTGTCTTGCGTTGTACTGTTTTCAATTGCAGTCGAGAGTTAACTATTTCTTTCGTTGTTTCATAATCTCGATTCTTAGATCGGAATGTAGGGTTTACGTCATCGCCAACAATCCAATTCGCATCTGATTTTGCCCGGCATCGATATTTTCCGGCGCCTTTGTTACCAATGCAACAGAAAGAAGCATTATATGTTTAATAACGTGTCTCTATTATTAATAGGTAAATTATTATTCTTCTACTGAGAATAAAAATTAATGCGGTTATATCACTGGGTTTGTGTTTATCTCGTTTTACCTAAATCGTTTATTACCTATTAAGTAGTGTGTGCCAAATTTAGTTCTGATCAGTGATAGGCACAATTTTTGGTTGTGTGAGGGTGCGAGGTGAATGAGTAAGTCTTCAGTATACACATATTCATCCCAAAATCTATGGGGGAGGATGTAAAAAAATTAGGGAGGAAAATGTACGTTTTCCTCTTTTCTCTTATTTTTTTTTTCTTTGTTTCTTCTCCTTTCCGACTGTCTTCTTATTAGATTTTATTTTTAACGTGTCCTCAGGCGGCAAGATTTATTTGAGACTCCTGATGTCGACATGGAAATGTCGAAACGTTGTTTTATGCGCGTAGACTCCTTACAGTGCTTATATAGTTTTTTTTCATAGAAGCTCTGCATATTTATTGAACACTTCTGGAAAATATTGTTTTTGTTCATAATATCAATATACTTTAGCTAATTCTTGCGTGTGTGTGTGTGTGTGTGTGTGTGTGTGTGTGTGTGTGTGTGTGTGTGTGTGTGTGTGTGTGTCTGAGTTTCTTCCCTATTGATATCAAAACTGCTAGGTCAATTTTTTGAAATTTCACGCAAACGTATTTTATGTATCTGGCAGTGTTCTTAGATAAACTTTGTATAAAAATACATTCGATTATTGTCGAAAATCGAAACTCTCCCATTAAAGAAGGAACAGTCCTATTTTAATCAAGGTTAATAGTTTTATATAACCTAATATAAATTAATGTTTCTGTTTAGAGCACAATTGAACCATCACACATTACTTTTATATTTTAAACTTTAATTCAAGTAAACATACATAAATATTGTTGTGGTTGTAGCTAGACAAGTTTCTGTTGTGAAAGTTTTACAAGATGGCTACCATAGCTTGAAACTCAGTCGAGCATCTGTCATGAAAATAAAGCTGGGATGAGACAGATTCGCAACATCTCTTCTGCGAGAAAAATGTTGTAAGAAGTAAAGGACATTGACTACTAGATTTCGAAGCATGTTTTGAACGCTGTCAAAGCAGGAAAGGGTACTCTTAACAGCTCCATCTTAGGACGAATTTGTCTCTGATCCAGGTAAAAGATTGTGCTAGGAGCGAGATACCTTATGGAGCGGTAGACTGATTCAAACAAGTTTGTCCTGTGTTTTGTTTGTAAGGGCAATCACGATCCTCGATCTCTGCAGCAGATGTTTTTACCGTACGTAATATTTTTAGATTGTTTATCATTTATAATGTACTTAAATCGGATTTATGTTCGCTGATGTCTCTAACGTTATTTAATCTGGATTGTATATACAGTTCGTTCGAACGTATTTGCATCTGATTTATTTATATATATATATATATATATATATATATATATATATACTAGCAATCGGTGCCCGGCGTTGCCCAGGTGTTTTGAGGTTAATGCTGAGAAAAAAAAAAGGGTCAATTTTTTAAAACTTTGACCCCTATTATGACCTTTTAACATTTATTGTTTAGGGATCAAGTAAAGTTAATAAGTTAGATCCATGTCCAAGGAATCTATATCTAAAATATCACGTGTTTACTGTTTAGACCCAAAATTGTAGGAGGAGTTTGGTAGAGTTCTCAAAGGTCAAATCGTTGAATATATTAAATATTATTTTTTAAAGCAGTTTGGCCTTCAAAATTTCTGTTTGGCCTTTTTCTTCACCGATGAAATCTGGAGACGCAACGGGAATTTTCGGCAAAAAAATGTTGTTACTATGCACATCTATGTAATGAAATACAATTTGTGGCAAAATTTCAGGAAAAACTAATGGATGGTTATCTCGCAATAGTCCGGACAATTCGCTAAATTATCTCGTCAAAACCTTAAATCTCGAATTTTTGTGCATTTTTTTTTTGGAGGGGGGGCTAATTTGGCATAATAGTGTCCATTTAATAGTATTATCTTGAAAAAATAAAAAAATAAGGAAAATTACCAAAAAAAACAAACAAGAACAACAAAAGTGTGCCGTATTTTTAAAAGTTTTATTGCGTTGTTTTTATTTGCTTCTTTTATTTCATCGGTGAAGAAAATGGCCAAACAGAAATTTTGAAGGCCAAACTGCTTTAAAAAATGGCCAAATTCGCGAAATTTGGCCTCGCTATAAAAAAAAAAGAGGGAAATCCCCCTACTTGAACTTTCTGTTTAATTTCGCTTGTAGCGTTGATTTTTTTCTTTTTTCGCTATAAAAAAAATAACTACTTGATGAAATTACGTGATTTTTTCTGTAGGAAAACTTTATCCCATGACGAGTACGTACAATATATTTTTTTTTAAAATATTTCCATTTTTTAATGTCAATGAAAAACTGCACACGTACCCAAACCCGAAATGTAAAGACCACGAGTGAACGCGGGTTTTTTTTTTTTAGTTTAGTTTCATAATGACGGCCGTGATGTCGGAGGTTCGATTGTTAGATTGTAAGTTAGTTTCGTATCTTTGTAATTTGTAAATCGCAAGTTAGGAAAAAATTAAACCCTTCCAAGATGGACAATAAATAAAGCCATAATATTTTATGGTATCGTTAAAAGCCTACGAACCATAGTTTTTTAGGAGATGTGATTATTGGATTAACCAATCAGAAATCGTCTGTGGCACACACATCTCTGTTTTTATAGATATATAGATATATATATATATATATATATATATATATATATATATATATATATATATATATATATATATATATTGATGTTTAAAACGTAATGTAATCTTGTTTGGCTGTGTTGACATTTCTAATATACTTATATCTGATTCCTGTCTTGTTGATCTTCTAAATCTAATTGTTCAAATGTTGATGAGCATTATATACTTAAATCTTATTTACGTATATTGACATGTGTTGCCGCCATTTTATCCAGTATGCGTTTAGTAATGCTTAGGTACTTATATCTTATGTATTTGAATGCGTATTCATCTACATTGATATCAGTCTAGCATATATGCCCCTGATGAGCAGCCCAACAGAGAGTGGGTCTCTGTGGCAACTGCTGGTCCTACTTTGTTGGGTTGAGGCATATGTTCTGAATAATTCTATGAATTCCACCCTCTCAGACTTTACCTTTTCTATCTAAGAAGGGTTTTTATTTATTTATTTATTTATTAATTTATTAATTACTTTTCTTCATCCAAGCAAGGCAAGGGATTACTGTGGTTATCGGCCGGATTTATAGAAAGCATACTATTTAAATTTCTTGCATATTTGTACAGTCAGAAAAAAAGGAGCAAAGAGAAAATTACAAAGGTAATCGACCCAAGGAAAGGCGATATTAGAGTAGAAAGATTTCCGGAATCTTGGAACACTTATAGTGAATGGGTGGGATTTTGCTGATAGTAGAGTTGATTAGAAGTATTTACGTTGGGGAAGTTCAAGTGCAGTAAGTTCATCGGAACAAGTACAAGATGTAATATTTCGGTGATGGGAGCTTTGTAGACATGGCCTTTACGGTAGAATACTGATGAGATTGCACGTGTTTTTTTTTTGTTGTTTTTTTTTCTGCAACGAACGCCACAAGATTAATTAACTAGTTTTTATATAAAAGGCTACAAGATTAATTAATGTTTATATAACATTTCTTTTAAATTAAATCATGACGATAAATTGCTGCAATCAACATTCCTGGGTATTTCTATGTGTAGTGATATTAATTCGGGCCTTAAATTCAACTTCCCCTATTAAGTAAGAATTTTAAAATGATTTACACTTATTTAAATAGTAAGGTAGAGTAAGTCAACTGTTTTTTATTAATAAAAGTAAATTCGATGCGCATTTTATCACCCCGCCCTGATTATTAAACAATATTCAAAATTATACATACATGTTTCAATAGCGTACCAATGGTTTTAAGTAAAAATACCGCCCGTTAAACGTTTTTCTGTTTGTTTACTTCGCGCTATTTCGCCTTTTAAAAGTCGCTGGTTAAGGGTATTGACTCATTCAGCCTTTAATGGTTGGTTCAATGCAATAAAACCACTGGTATGCCTTTGAAATATATATATATATATACTAGCAAAAGTGCCCGTCGTTGACTGGGTTTAAAAACAGCCTACAAAGATGGACTCTGATTTATGAAAGTATGATAAGGTAGGAAAAGGAAGGGTTGTAAAGATATAGCTTCCAATTTGGAGTTATCAAAACCAAAGCAAAATATGATGAACCCCATAATTTATTATACCATACCTGTTCACACTGAAACACTTATCATAATATTCTGTGGATCTATATCAAAAACCTTGTTAAACTTTGTGACGTATTTCCATTCTATGGGGGTCAGGTGCGAACGAACACCCCATAATTTTATTATACCATATTTCTTCAAACTTAAACATAATTATCAAAGTATACTTACGTAGATAGATATAAAAAGTCTTTATTAAAGTGTGTGCCTATTTCCATTCTAATTTTATTATACCATCCCTATTTAAGTTAAAACATACTTATCACAATTTTATTATACCATCCCTATTTAAGTTAAAACATACTTATCAAAGAATTCTTATGTATATCTATATCAAAAACACTTGTGAATGTTTTTGTTTTTTTTTAATTTTTAAATTTTTTATTTCCATACTTTGTGGACCAGGCGCGAACGCAGCCCCCACAATTTTAATGAACCACCGTTTTGCCAGATCAAACATACCCATTCCTGTGTCTCGATACCTCTTCTATCATTATATGTAATCAGTTTTTTAAAATATTCAACTATATAGGATCCTATTCGTGATCAGACACACACACACATACACAAACACACACACACACTCACGCAGACATTCAGCTTTAAATATTTGTGCGTATATATATATATATATATATATATATATATATATATATATATATATATATGAATTTTAAGAAAAGCAACATCACTGGAGTCCCTCAGGGTTCAATCCTGGGCCCAACTCTCTTTCTGATCTACATCAATGACCTCCCTAAACACATACTTAAATCATTCGTTGACATCTATGCTGATGACACGACCATCTACGACAACACATCAAAGGCTGTAAATGACAAAGTTCTCTTTGATTCTCTCTCCTCTGATTTCGAGCGCGTGGTTCAGTGGGGGAAGGTGTGGCTGGTTACCTATAATGCATCTAAAACCAAACTCCTATCCTTACATCATCAACGCTCTGATCCCCATCTGGCATCAATTGGGATGGATGGCTCTCTGGGAGAGGCCCCGTGTTTTGACAAGCTTCTAGATTTGACCTTTACTCCTGATCTGAAATGGAACACGTACATCAGGCCTGTTGCCAAGGTCGCTGGAAAGATGGTGTGATCCTTCTACCGCTCCAGAAGATATCTCACTACTGATGCAATTCTCTATCTATATAAAAGCCAAGTACGTCCAAGGATGGAATACTGTTGCCATATCTGGGCAGGAGCTGCTAAAAACAGCCTATCCTGCCTTGACAGAGTACAAAATAGACTTCGTGGCTTAGTGGGGGATGCCCTTTTCTCTACCTTGCAACCTCTCTCCCATAGAAGAGACGTTGCAAGCCTATCCTTGTTTTATCGTTATTTCCATGGCAGGTGCTCGTCTGAACTCCAGTCTCTGGTCCCCTCTCGCAAATCTTTCACGAAAAACACCTGTCTAGCCGAATCCACTGTGAAAAATTTCCCCCACTCTTTATCTGTGCCTAAATCAAAACGTGGATTCCATGAACAAAGCTTCTTTCTTAGAACTGCACGCCTGTGGAACTCTGTTCCGTCTGCCTGCTTCCCACCTGACTACAATTTGGATGTATTCAAGTCCAACGTTAACAAATTCCTAATGAACCGCCCCCTTAAGTAAACACTTCATCAAATCTCCACACTAACGTAATGTACTTGCAATAAGCCTTATTCCTGAGTGGCTTCCGGGCCTTGATAAGTGATGACCACTGTGTAAAAAAAAAACTTGATTATGTCTCTAGTTATTTATAACTAGTTGACTGTAACATACTCATGATTGTGTAGCGCTACTCAAATGTTTATATTAAAATAAATAAAAGTATATGTAGCTCTACTTTGTATGGAGTACTCTTTTATAAACCTCGTTAAATTAACAAGTTGTTTCATCTATGAACAATATTCACCTGGAATAATCATATATATATATATATATATATATATACATTTATATATATGTACCTCTATATACATATATATACATATATACATATGTATATACATATATATACATATGTATATATACATATATATATACATATATATATACATATATATACATACGTACATACGCATATATGCATATATGCACATATACATATATACACTCACGCGCAAAACAATGGGCCTAGAGTGAAAGAAGGAAGGAATCAATTTTTCAATATTTTTCCATGAATTTTTGTTAATTTTAACTGAAAATTTCTATTTTGCAGATCATTATTATTAGAGCATATAATAATAAGTGGAAAATTTAATCCTAAAATGGCGAGGATATAAAAAACGAATTGTAGGATTAAGGCAGTGAAGCGAATTGGTCAGAGGTTCGAAGTCGAATACTTGGTAAAAAGGAAATCTGGATCTGGTCGCCTTAGAACATCCACTTTGAAGTACGACTACAGGCTTAAATTAACTGTTTTGAAGGCTCGAAAGAAAACGTATGTTGATCATATCAACGAATTCAAAACAGGGGCTGGAAATTCTCTAGACGAAGGAAAGAAATGAGATTTTCATCTAAAATGTGTGCAAAGAAACCATTTTTATCTAAGAAGAACATCAATAATAAAAAAAAATGATTTTTCTCGTGTTATGGCAAGAAAGATACAGACTGGTTCAGGAATGTTTTCTGGTCCGATGAATCAAGTTAATTAAGTAATGCTCCTGATGCTCCCGAATTGTGCATTTGAAGAACTGGTGAAAGATTTTCATCAAGTACCATAAAAACGACATTTAAACACGGGAATGGGGGGAATAATGGTATGGGGAACTTTTACTGCAGCAGGAGTTGGGGAACTTATTAGATGTGAGAAGTCAATCAATACAAAGGAATACATTCGAATATTAGAAACAGGACTGTTACCAAATATCCAGAAGCTGGGAATATCTCAGAATATTATTTTTCAACATGATAATGCCCCTACACACACTGCTAAAGTCACAAAAATGATTTTCTTATAATTACAATTGATCTGATATTTTGGCAAGGTCAAAACCCCGATTTAAACCCAATTGAGAATATTTGGCCCATAATATCTCGTGCATTGGCTGGAAGAATTTTTCAGACATTGACAAATTGTGGGAAGCTGTGCAAAGTGAATGGAATAGCATCTCCTCTTCACACAGTTCCACTTTGGTTGAGAGCATGTCTTAAAGGATTGATCTTTTAAACAAGTCAAAAGGGAATGTGATTCCATCCTAAGCATTTATTAAAGTAAATGTCTTGGTCTGTATTATTAGTCTTGTTTCAGTGTCCTTGTTCAATTTTTCGTTGTTCAATATAGCGTTTCTATTATATATATAAATCCGTAATCCTGTCTGTTTGTTTGTTTGTTCACAATTTAATTAATATATACAAAACTTCCTGCTGAAAACGGTTATCTATATAAATTTTATTTACTAAAAGATTTTCTATATAAATAAATAGCATCATGATCAATATATATATATATATATATACATATATATTTCCTATATTGAAGGCAATGTACATAATAGGACTAATCTAATTTGCATATTATATTAAAGAAAATCTTTTTAAATAATTCGCTCAATTAAAATTACTGATTATAGTAATGTAATTGATGTAATTGTTCTATTTAAGAGTATTATTTAAAGTTAATTTATTTAAATTATTTTAATTCAAGTTATTTTGTACTATTTGCTAAACTGGCACATTTTAAGTAATTTTCACTGATATTTCACCTCCGGTTATGAACGGATATAGTTTTTAACCAAATCGAGAGATATGGTGATAAAATGATTTGTTTTAATTATTTGTTTTCTATAGATGTAAAAGTTACAAATATTGATAAAAAATAAATAATTAGGCTAAGGATGATTTTATTTTTCGACGAAATATTTTAAATCGTTAGCCCTCTATTAAAGTCTCGGCTATAAATGTCGATTCATTGTAAGGTGTGAGCACGTTTACCAAAAGGTTCAAATTTATTTCCTACGAACGATTTTAAAATCATTTTTCAACTATTCACTTGATTGTCTGAATTTTATTATCGTTTCCATAATACTTTGAAAAAGAAACAAGGTAAAGTAATGCTTTTATATCAGATATATTCCTACGCGTTTTGGTTTTTTTTTTTACTTTTTTTTCTTCGATTTTCTTTTGAGAAAGATCTTATGTTTTCCTGTCTGGGTAATTGATTTAGTTGATAATATATATTTGTGTGGGGGAGTTTCGACGTAATTATGGGTTGTTTTCGGGAGAAGGGGGATGTCGCTTTATCTCTCAGCGTCATTCAAAGAAAAATAATTGCAGAAGTACAAAAATTCGGGTGTTTTTATCTGTTTAGTACTTCTGCAGTTTACGAACCGTGCTATTTTTTAGATATGATTTACAAGTGTAATACAATTTTTGCCGTATCTTTTGTTTATTAAATTTTTATGTGAAAGTCCTTCCTTTGTTAAAAATGGGGTACTTTTTATATGCACAACCAAGCATAGTTTATCCGCAAAAATCCTAATTTACATTTTTGGGAGCAACACAAACTGAAAACGGACCTGTACAGTTTTTTTTTCTACGTAATGTAGAACTTTCGTTTACATTTTTACCAGTGGTATCTTTTTCACATTTTTGACATCATCACTGCTAATTTACCCCTATTTAATCTATATATATATATATATATATATATATATATATATATATATATATATATATAAATTCGTAATCATGTCTGTTTGTTTATTCACAAGATGATTAATGTATACAAAAACCCGTTACTTTATCATATTATTCATTTCTATATATACTATGATTATTGCAAAATATAAGATTAAAGAGGTGACGTCATTTGCATATTACATTAAGGAAAATCGACTTTATTAAATAGCGGTGTATTTGCTATTGTTTATAGTGAGAGAATTATTTTAAGTGTTCTATTTAAGTTTATTATTTAAATTTGATTTATATTGATAACAAATTTAATTTAATTTAATTTGATTTTACCGACATCGATTTTTTTATGAATCGGTTTGAGTTATTTCCCTTGGGCACGAACGTTGTTCTTTTTGTTTTTGTTCTCTTTTTCGGCGGATATTAAAACTAAAATCTTTCAATCATTATTTTTGGAATTAGTTTAAATAAAATAATTTCCCTGATTTCAAAATTAACGTTGTGGCCCAGTGAACTTTTATTCTCAAATAAACAAACAATTTAATTCAACTACGATTCTATATTCAAAATGTGGTAGACATCAAGTTACGGACAATAATTATTGCATATAGTTTTTAATAAACAAGGTTTCCTCATCAGCAAATATTGTGAAGGGTTTTTATTAAATGTAAAATACACCATAAATAAACCTAGCATTAAAAGTAAGGCAGATGTATCTGGAAAAAATTAAAATAAAGGTATGGATTTTTAAATGGGTTAAATTTGGTTTAAGTACAATATTATACATACATATATACACAAATACATACATGCATATATATGAAAAAATAGACACATATATACATATACATAGATATATACATATATACATAAAAAACATGTTTACCACAATAAAAACACTGTTTTCCAACCCGATCGTACAAATAATTGATTTTGTTGTTGTTCCTTCTTATGAAACGGATTTTTAACTTAATTATAATTTGATTTTTAAATTATCAATCACATTACTAAATATTAAGTTAGCTCTAGGATATTTACCTATCGAGCTTATTATATATCTAAATTACAACGAGCACTTTTTCTTTCCTGTATTTTAATTAAACTAGTAATTTTACTATTACATTAAAATACACTCTGCTCTTAAGACTATTGTTCTAATCTCCTTTAAATTTATATATATATATGTATAAATTTTACGCTTTCGTTGAAGTGTTGTCTTCTGACAGCTGATTAGCTAATCGCTTCGTCATCTTCCAGCTACATATCATAAAATTTGAATTCTATTCACGTTTTAACCTTTTTTTGTTGTTATAAAGATCCTTCAACTTAAGCAATTAGTTTTAATGAAAAGAAACGAACTCATTGTCATTTCATTATCCGTATTTATTTGGATTTCAAAACAGGGCTAATTCTATACATCAGGTAAAGAAACACTCAACTATAACGCATGGTGAATTATTTGAGGACGTTGCAAACAGTACAAGAAAATAACATCTTTTACAAGCATGTTTAATACTCATGAATCCGGTAATTATATGTGTTCACAACTCCAGACAGCATTCAATTTATAAAAAGAAAAAGGAAAAAAAAACACGAAATGTAGCAACGAGGCTACTGCTGAGGCTTCTTTGAATGTTTCTGCGTTTCGCTTTTTTGGAAATGGTTGTTGCATCTTTGTTGTTTTGTTTTTGCTTTTGTTTTTTTGTTTGTTTATTTTTTTTTTAGCTTTTTTCTCGATCGAAAGAATGTTACCAAGTATATTTAGATCCATTTGACCGCCATTTTGATTTGAATTCATATCAATTAATGAATCCAAGTATAGCTCCATTTTTTTATTTTGTTTAAATGTCATGATAAAATATAGAATTGCCTGCTTTTCCGAAGATACTTCATAATGAACAATTTTTATTATCATTCCATGTTTTGTTGTTCTTTTACGATCAGTCTGTTCTTTTTTTCTCCTCTTCTTCCCATCTTTGACTGAAATAAAAATGTAGAAAAGCGTTAAATAATAATAAACATAATAATAATATATGAAGGGGGATATTTAAGTTTGCTTGGAGAGTTTTGCGTAGTGTGAAAGGGGTTGTGTTTGAAGGCTATATCAATACGGTTCGTAGGAAATACAGTGGACACGAGTTAGCATATAAAAAAATAGTGACAATTTTAGAAGGAATTTTTATTTTTTAGTAATTATATCACGTTTATTTACTAAAATAATGTGTCGTCCAAGATGGTAGTTGTATGTCCCTACTTTTGGAGAATAATATCTCTCCTTCAATAGAGAAAAAAATAGACATATACAACGTATATTAATATAGATTTTGTTAGTTCTTCTTTAGAATACTACAAGGGAAGCTCCTTGACAGAACAACCGTCGTTAACTACAGTAAATAAATAATCTATAAATCTATAAAAGTGAAAATGTGTGTGCGAGGACAACTTTCAACGTACGAATTTCTTTTTATCTACAAACTTGAAATTTGATATATAGGTATCCAGACTTGTGGAAAACGTTTTAATCAGTTCTTATCCGGAAAAAAGGGGTTGCTAAGTGTTATGATTTAATTTGTTGTTAAGAGTTATCCCCCTTGGGATTGACATTCATAATAAAAGCGCCCTCTGTTTCATTTTCCCGCTCGATCCTTTCAAGAGCGTACGTGTATTTTACAGTTAATAAAACCTTTCTAAAAGGCAATTCTTTACTTACTGATACTATTCACTTCAATTTTATTAACTGTAAAATACACGTACGCTCTTGAAAGGATCGAGCGGGAAAATGAAACAGAGGGCGCTTTTATTATGAATGTCAAACCCAAGGGGGATAACTCTTAACAACAAATTAAATCATAACATTTTCCCCGTCCTAAAGTATTCAAGTAAGGGGTAATTAATTATAGACAAAAGTGAATAGTATCAGTAAGTAAAGAATTGCCTTTTAGAAAGGTTTTATTAACTGTAAAATACACGTACGCTCTTGAAAGGATCGAGCGGGAAAATGAAACAGAGGGCGCTTTTATTATGAATGTCAATCCCAAGGGGGATAACTCTTAACAACAAATTAAATCATAACATTTTCCCCGTCCTAAAGTATTCAAGTAAGGGGTAATTAATTATAGACAAATTTTTTTTTTTTTTTTTTTTTTTGTTTACAATCACATAAGAATCATTTTATTTACAAATAACATATGAACCCAAACTGCAGTTTTTTCAGTATTTAGTCACAAAATCCTTATATTTACTAGGGAATTGTCGAACTCGGGACGACCTCCGCACAGATTGGCAGGAATGCTGATTTTCAGTATTATTTTTTAATGAAATCTGATTTTCTTCAAGATCAGACGATTGATTTTTGTCTTCCTCATGACCAATGTTTTCATTAGTAGAAGGTTCAAATAAAGTCTCTGAAGTAGTAGGATTATTATTAGAGTTTTCTTCATTTGATGAGTTTGGAGCTAAGTCTCGAACGTTGACTGTGGTTTCAGTACCAGAAGGTAGTTGAACATAAGCGTAGTGGGGGTTGACATCTATTAGGGTGGCAGGCGTTACAGGAGGGGCATGTTTACTTGTTTTAGTGTGGTTTCTAATATATATTGGGCCTGGTTTAACCCAAGAAGGAATTGAAATTCCGGAAGCAGATTTACGACTATATTTAAACAGTCTATCGTGGGGAGTCATATTAGTGGCAGTACAAAGTAATGATCTAATTGAATGAAGTGCGTCTGGTAGTATGTCTTCCCAATAAGGTAGTTTCATTTGATTAGAATGTAATGTTGTTTGAATGGCCTTCCATAAGGTACCGTTGAGTTTTTCAATCTGTCCATTACCTTCAGGATGATACCTACTTGTTTTAGAAGTAGCAATTCCTTTTTTGTGTAAAAAATCCTTTATTTCTCTTGTTAAGAAATCAGAAGCACGGTCAGTATGTATCATGTCAGGCAAACCAAAAATTGAAAAGAGTTTGTTTAGACAGTGGATAATGGTTTTGCTTGTCATATCTCTGCAAGGAAAAGCGAAAGGAAAACGGGAATACTCATCAATTAGAGTAAGTAGATATTTGTTGCCATGTATAGAAGTAGGTAGAGGGCCTTTAAAATCAAGATTTAATCGTTGAAAAGGTAATATGGCTTGAATGAGAGTCCCTCCATTGGTATTGGCGAATTTGGGTTTCAGTAATTGACAGGATGAGCAAGAGTCGGTAATATTCTTAATTTGATCCAAAGTAAAAGGGAGGTTCCTCGTTCTTATAAAATGGCTTAATCTTGAAACACCAGGATGACATAATTGTTTATGTAAATCACGAAGATCTTGTAGATTGTAAGTAAGAGCAGAGATGCGAGAGAATGTGTCAGCAGCAATATTTTCAGGTCCAGGTCGATAAACTATAGTGAAATTGTATTGGGATAATTCTATACGCCAACGACATATTTTGTCATTCTTAATTTTAGATTTTCTTTTATTGTCGAATATGAAGCTGATGCTCTTCTGATCTGTGATGACTTTAAAGTGCCTGCCGAGTAGAAAATGTCGCCACTTACGGAGAGCTTCTACAATAGCGGCTGCCTCTTTTTCTACTGCATGGTGCTTAATTTCGTTAGTATTGAGAGTTCTTGAAAAAAATGCAATAGGACGACCTTCTTGATTTAGTGTTGCAGCAATGCAATAGTTACTAGCGTCCGTTTCTACTTCAAATTCTTTATTTGGATCTACCGTTATTAAAGTGGCGTCTTTTAGATCATTTTTCAATGTTTGAAAAGATTTTAATACAGATGGAGGTAGTGGAAATTCTTTGTTTTGATTTAGTAATAAAATTTTATCAGAAATTTTTTTAATGAATTTGCAGTAATAGGAAAACATTCCAACTATTCTTTTTTTAGATTTAAGATTCAGCGGAGGTGGCATTTCGAGTAATGGTTTTAGTCTTTGATAATCGGGAGCTATTTGATTATTTTCTATGGTGTAGCCGAGTAGAGTAATAGAACTAGAAGAAATTATGCTTTTATTTTCATTTAAAGTGATGTTATATTGTTTAGCAATTTTGTAGAATTTTTGAAGATTGTAATCGTGTTCTTCTTGATTTTTCCCACATATAGTTACGTTATCAACATACACAAAGGTATCGGTTAGATTTTCTTTTTCTATAATATAGTCTATGCTCCTCTGGAAAGCACTTACTCCATTGGTGACGCCAAAAGGAAGGCGAGTAAATTGAAAAAGTTTGCCACTTACTTCAAACGCAGTGAATTTACGATCAGCATGATTTATAGGTATTTGGTGATAAGCAGATTTTAGGTCGAGAGTAGAGAAGATGTTATATTGAGCGATGTCGTCTACCATCTTATTGATATTAGGCATTGGGTAAGCGTCTAGTTCCGTGAATCTATTGATGGTATCGCTGTAGTCGACTACCATTCTTTTCTTATGATTCTCATTCGAAGTTACAAGAACCTGCGCTCGCCACGGAGATATCGAAGGTTCAATTATGCCTTCTTTCAACATTCTAGCAGTCTCTTCTTTTATGAATTTGTTGGCGGCAAAAGTGTAACGTCGGGATTTTGTCGCAATAGGAGTAGTATGAGGAGAAAGATTAGAAAAGAGAGGAGGGGGTGGAACGTTTATGGTAGGAAAAAAATTATTCGTGTTTATAGCTCCAATTATAAGTTTGTCTCTAGGACCGTCGAATTTAAGTGTTACTTTTTTATATTTTTTTAAAATATCTTTTCCGATTATTAAATCAATGAAAAGGTTTTCAATGATTTCAATTGTTATTCCAGAATGGGTTTTATCTTTCAGTATTAAATCCACGACAGCTTCGCCAGTTATTTTAGCATGTTGATCGGAAGCAGCCAGAGCTATAGTTTTGTTTTTAGGTATTGTGAAGAGTTTAAGTTTTTTAGCAGTATTTTCATTAATGAATGTTTTTACACTGCCGGAGTCCACCATAGCGTTCACGAAGTGCCCGTTAATTTGGCATTGAGTGAATGTGACATCTTTGGAGTTAGTTCCTAGTCAGGATAGAGAAGGTGAGGGGTAGTCAGAGTCGTCATAAAGAACAGCAGTATGAGTGTTAGAAATAGAAGATTTACACACTTCAGCCCAATGACCATTTTTTTTGCATTTTTTACATTCGGCGTTTCGTGCAGGACATAAATATCGAGGATGACGTGATTTTCCACAGAAAAAACAAACCCCTTTTGGATGCATATTTTCTTTAGTCACAGCTATACGATTGTAGCCCGAAGGATTATTTGTAGCTGCTACAGTAAAGTTATTTGCGTAGCTTATCGAATGCTTTTCTGCTTGTTCAAGAGATCTGGCCGTAAAGTCAGGATGGGTTTTTCTAACAGTCGTTGTCGGATGGACGAAGAAGAAATTCCGCCGATGAAAGCTTCCCGAATGTATTGATTTTTGTTTTCCTCAGCAGAAACCGCTTCGAAGTTACATGTTTTGGCAAGCATTTCCAATTGTAGTATGAAGGCATCTATATTTTGTGTTGTTTGTTGCTTCGTCGTCATCAATCGATATCTATTATAAACAATATTTTCAGGTTTTAAATAAGCGGCGTCTAATGTTCTTAATGCACTATCGTAGTCGGTTTTATCGCTTATTAAATCGAAAACAGAGGCTGAAATACAATTGATCAAGGCAAAGAAATTATCTGAAGTGTTTTCGATTAATCCGTTATTATGTGAGCGGATATAATTCTGGAGGGTTAATTTCCAATGCCTATAGGATTTTTCGGAATTAGGGCATGTAGGTTCCACCTCGAATCTGTCGGAACGTAAGATTCGAGGTTCCACCTCGAATCTGTCGGGACGTAAGATTCGAGGACAACTTTCAACGTACGAATTTCTTTTTATCTACAAACTTGAAATTTGATATATAGGTATCCAGACTTGTGGAAAACGTTTTAATCAGTTCTTATCCGGAAAAAAGGGGTTGCTAAGTAGTCAAAAAAAATTGGTTTTTAAATGGTACTTGGGGTGAGCAGAATTTTGTGTGTTTGCTAACCGTTTCACGACTGCGCATGCCACCTTCCCTATGTTAAGAATAAGTAGGTTTGAAAAGACATTTTAAAGAGTCGTAACAAGCTGGCCTAATGGTTATTGTACTTGAATCGCTGTCTTTAGGTTTTGGTTTGGTCTCAGCTCGAGTATTGTTTTTCTTGTTTTGTTTTTTTTTACTTACAAGAAGTGAACTGTTTGAAAAAACATGCACATGTTTCAGTTTCTTTCCGTTTTTTAATTTTTTTTTTTTAAGGAATTTAACGTTATGTTTAATACCGAGCAATTTAATGTTATAAAAATTCGTTTGTTTGAATTACTGATGTTATGTTATTATTGAAATAATTCGTATTTTATGTTAACGAGTAAAAGACGTCGTCGGTTCTCAACTCGTGCTCAAACTAACTAAGTTGCCATTCTCTAATCTTACCCTCGATGCCGTAACGCTTTCCAATGTCGTCAGTACAGATGTGGTCGAGCAGTGTAATTCCAGATATTAAGCAGAGCATTTTGACTTCCATACAGGCGAACTTTCCCTTCATCTTGCTCGTTGTCAGCAAGCATACGAAAATGTATAAAGCATAGGATCTCACAACAGTTCATATGTTATTAATATGTGAATAAAAACTAAATATATATTTTGACAATTCTACGACACAACTAAAGCAATAAACTGTATACTCACATGATTTGCGATTTAGTTCATTGGCCTATTGAAGCCAAACACATAATGTGGAAGGTATGAACATTTTCGACAACACATATATCCTGGAAAAATAGCGGGAAAATAAATAGAATTTGCTCATTAAATGTTTGTGTATAGTAAATTAATCGTGTTTTTTTTTTAACTATTGAATCTTTATTTGCTTCAATGGTACATCAGCGACATTTGCGAAAACCCGTGATTCTCTTTTGTTACAGAGCACAAATGAACCATAATAATAGACTTTTATTTTAAACGTTCTTAAAGATAGAATTTTCTTTCTGATGATTAATGGAAAAAGTTCGTGTGATTTTTTTATTTAGTGAATTAGTTGATCATTTTAATTCATTATAAATAGATTAACAAATGTACTTATTTCGTGACACTGTGACATTTGAAAGTGATCTTGAGGTATTTAAACTGACGAGTAGTGAGTTAAATTTTGAAAATCAAGTATTTTGGTTCATTTGTGCAACTAAACCAAATGGATACATGAATTTTCATAGCGCCTCGGTTCTATCAAAGAACCAACTATGACATGGCTTTGTTTTAACGAAAAGAAAAAAGGCATATATTATAAGACTGTGAAAACAACAAAGAATGGTCTGACAGTCGACGCTTTTCAA
>NC_136504.1:57226964-57274464 GCF_053919585.1 Euprymna scolopes
ATAGTTTTTCATTTAAGCAAAGTATGCAAGGTGAATTTAGTGACTGGCAAGTGTGCCAGTCAACAATAGGTGTCAAATTTTTACCCGTTAAATACTTGTAGTATGTAGCCAATGATGTTTTATTTGGATTTAGGAAAGAGCTTTTGTGGCCTGTGTACTCGTATCTCTATTTAAAGGTATTACTAGTTTAGCCGATGTAGGATTTGCAAGTGGTGGGGTCTTCCTTGGCTCTAATATTAGCTTGGTAAATTGCAGAGGTTGTGAGACATTTTTCCTTAAGGGGGCATTTGGATTTATTAATACAGTGCCACGTTTTTGTTTTGTTCCCTAAATTTTGTTATGTGTTGTTGCTTAAAATTTTATTATTATGGTTTTGTATTATCTTTTCTAAGTTATTGCCCCAACTGTAGCTCAGTTTGATGGTGTTTGTGTTGAATATTTTGTGGAGCATGTTGCTGGGGTGTAATTTAATAAGATTAATGAATTTTCTTTTTAGAGATAAAAAAAAATTATATACAAAGTTTTAAAACTATCTGTATGTTATCATGTTAAAATTAGTTAGAAATAAATATTATCTTATAATACCTTTAAATATTGTATTTGTAATTGTAATTGCAATACAAATACAATATTACAAATACAATATTTAAATGTATTATAAGATAATATTTATTTCTAACTAATTTTAACATGATAACATACAGATAGTTTTAAAACTTTGTATATAATTTTTTTTATATCTTTTAATAGACTTACTTTCCATGACTCAATTAACTCTAGGACGCGCATATAATCTCCATTTTCTTTCCCTTCTCTTTCTCAGAGATTCTAGACTAATGAAACCATATGACAGGCAGCGGATTGTCACTCTCTCCTTTTTTCTTTCTTCTTCTCTTTCCCTTACGCGCTCTTTATTCTATTTCCTTCTCTCTATATCCGTATATTTCTCCCTCTTCTTCCTAGGTTAGTAAACGCGTGTCAAGGCATTTACGTGTAAAAACGTGCATATTTAGGGGCGTGTGTGTGTGTATGTGTGTGTGTGTGCGTGTGTTTGTTGCGTGTGTGTGTGTGTGTGTGTATCTGTGGTTACATCGAGCTACCATACAGCCGTTTATAAGTGTCATAATGTTTTTGTTGTTGTTTCTTTAAAAAAATCCCTCCCACCCTCTCTATAAAATGTATTAAGTAGATTACTACTACCACCCCCTCTGGTTTTTTGACGGTCGAGGCCCGATTCTTTTTCTTTCTTTATTTCAGTATCAAAAATGTAATTGTCTAGTTTAGATGCTTGAAAATACCATAAGGTTAAAATAAATTATTGCATCGACAATTATGTAATTTCCGTGTTATATTTTTATGTTATTGCTCTGTTTACCACATTGAGCTCTCATACCCGGATTTCCTCCTGGAATTATTCCATTATAACACTATATATATATATATATATATATATATATATGCGTGTGTGTGTATATGCGTGTGTGTGAGTGTGTATGTGTACGTGCATGGGTGTGTGCATGTATGTATGTATGCATGTCAGGTTATATCATATGCTACTGGTACCATGTAACCCAGTACTACCTGCCTCATGGTCGGGTCACCGGCGACTAAACTGGTTCCCCTACCAGACTTGTTTGGTGAGGAGGGTGGCTAGTTTCCCTGAAGGATTAAAAACAAGACTTCCAAAGGGCGAACGAACCCTTTTTCGGAGTCAACGACCAACTAGCGCCGTGTGTGTTTGTGTGTATGTATGTGTGTGTTGGGGTGGAGAGGGCTCCCATAAGCCGTGGTGAAGGCAACCTTTCTAGGAGAAGCAAATCTCTGATTTAAAAAATCATAAAGCGGGAGACCAGTACACGCATTAAGCTGGTCTGCAGTTTAACTTGTTGCTGGCTATTTTGCTCTTGCTTGTTGCTGGATCTCAACATTTTGAACCGAGAGAGAGAGACTTAGCTGTCGTACAAAGCTAAAACTATGTAACATCATTTGTGTATAGATATTCCCTCGAGCATTTGTCTATTAAAATGGTCCTGTGACGATGGAAGTCCTTTTTGGGCTCACAGACTAAGTGTCCTAGGCAGTGGCACTCGTCTGACAAGACGTTGCAATCATCATCATCATGTATGTATGTATGTATGTATGTATGTATCATCAGTTTCTGATCAGAGCAAGGCCAAGTTACTAGTTTACCGATTGCGGTGTTAAATACTCAGGGATGAGCAACATAACCGCCACATATCTTTTATATATATAATAATAAATAATTACCTTTCTGACATTTTCTATAAACGGGTAATTGTTTGCAGACTCTCTCGCCCATGCATGCAACTGAAAGTGAAAATATGTTAGAAAAAGTTATTTTAATCAAAATGCCTTTCTTTTCATGCCACAATTCAAAACACTTGGAAGGGCATATAATTTATAACTTATTATTTGAAAAAAAAAAAACAAAAAAAAAACACGAGTAAATTCATCATACAAATCTTTCAAACTGTTCAGTAATAGAGTCGTTAAATAATTATATAGGCTTATATTTTTATGAAAATCGCTCAAGACAACGCATGAAAAGATTATTAACGTAGACAATAGACTTTAGTAAAGATAGTTAATATGGATTGGTTTCTTCATAAATATGTTTGAAAATTAATAATAGTAATAAGATTGGTATTTACTGCAAAGCACGTGCACGTATTCTGAGTCAACGGGCTTAAAACTTTTTCTCATTTTTAACTGGCTAGAAAGTCTGGAATATATATATATATATATATATATATATATATATATATATATATATATATATATATATATATATATATATATATTCCAGACTTTCTTTAAGAAATCCGTTTCTTATCGTTGAGCATTTTCAGTTGAATTAAAAGTCGGTCAATTTAGCTCTTATGCGTAGATCATCGTATAACGATTAGATCACTGTCTGACTGATGTAAATGAACACTTAAAATTAAGATGTTTAAAATTCAGCATTATTTCAAGCGGTTAATGGTAGCCGAATGGATTAGGTCTCCGCTAATCGAGCCAGAGATGTCTCGTGATGCGGGGTTCGAATCGTTCGACTGGTAGTAATCGTGACACCCTGCACTGAAGATTCCCGAAAGGATGAAACACTAGTGTCTGTAGGTATTTAATTATTATAGTAGAAAATAATTATATATATATATATTTAGCCAGTAGAGTTTAGTTTCCTAGAAGTACATCCAATGAGACAACATGTGTCTACCAAAGAGTGCTCAATGAGTGAACAGAGCAGTCTGTGTAGATTAATTGCCTACATATGTTCAGCTCTTACTATGTATTCAGCACTGTTGAAGTAAATACTGAAAATTTACGCATAAAATTGCATTTTCGTGTATTAATTTATGCTTTAATTGATTTAGATTAAATGAAATAGTCATATATATATATATATATATATATATATATATATATATATAAGTAAAAGTTTAAGTTACTGAAGTAAAACAAGTCAAAAGGTATCCTGGATAAAACGAATACCAATTTCATAATGTATTATCAAGTCTCCAGAATATATTTCAAAGCTTGAGTTAAGTTAATCTAAATGATCGATAATTTATATGAATCAGAACTTCATGGTGTATATTAGAAAAGCTCAAAGCATTAATTTATTATTTCAAATATCTGGAAAATGTCCCAGAAATCAATACTCAACCATGTTTGTTTGTGCGTATTTTATGTTTGCTTCTCATTGATGCTTTACACGTTTCACGCGTTATTTTTTGACCACGGAAGGCTACGAGTTATCAAACTATTATTTACTCATCTGTCTAAAAAAAAAAAAAACATTTTTAGCAGTAAATTTGCACGAACACAGATAAAGTGAATGCTTTTCTTCATCTCAAGATTTATCAACTTTTCAATGCTTTTAATATTATATTGATACGTGTGTGTGTGTTTGAAACGTTTTATATTGAAACACATTATATTGAAATACTGTAGAACAATTAAGTCTTGAAAGAGAATCTATATATCTATAAAAGTGAACGTATCTGTGTATCTGTGTGTCTGTGTACATTTCCCTACGCAATAACTCTGTCAATTTTAAGTCTACAGCCGCGAAATTTGATATACAGGGTATTGAGATTTGGGAAAATCTATATGATCGGTTTTCGGCCAGAAATCTGGCTGTTAAGGGGTCAAAGTTCAACGATTTGACTTTTGAGAACTCTACCAAACTCCTCCGCAACGACAATTTTGGGTCTAAAAAGTTGAAATTTTAGATATAGGTTCGTTGGACATGGATCTAACTTAATAACTTGATTTAAGCCCCAAACAATAACTTTTAAGGCGTCATAATAGTTTGAAAGTGGACCGCTTTTTTTTTTGCTCAACATACACATTCAAACACTCGGGCAACGCTGGGCTGAAATGCTAGTATGGAATAAATCAAATATTTCAACAGATTCTTGTCCAACTAATGTAAATAAATATACATTTCTGTTGCAATAGCTTTTATATTTAGTAGGAGTACGATTAAAGAAAGTGGGAAGGTTCTACTTATAGACACTGGCGATAGGAACTGACCAATCAAATCGAGCCACGTGCTGCTTGCAAGCAATCAGAAACCGAAATAGCACTATAAAAATATTGGATCCTTGAGAACTACCGTATATAATTTTTTTTCGTGTATTTTCTTTTTGCCTACAAAATTTTAAAGCATAAAATATAGGACTTGTACAGATCAGCTACTAACCGAAAATTATTTTCCATCTCAAGGAATTGCACAGATCAGCTACTCACCGAAAATTATTTTCTATCTCAAGGAATTGCACAGATCAGCTACTCACCGAAAATTATTTTCTATCTCAAGGAATTGCACAGATCAGCTACTCACCGAAAATTATTTTCTATCTCAAGGAATTGCACAGATCAGCTACTCACCGAAAATTATTTTCCATCTCAAGGAATTGCATAGATCAGCTACTCACCGAAAATTATTTTCTATCTCAAGGAATTGCACAGATCAGCTACTCACCGAAAATTATCTTCCATCTCAAGGAATTGCACAGATCAGCTACTCACCGAAAATTATTTTCCATCTCAAGGAATTGCACAGATCAGCTACTCACCGAAAATTATTTTCTATCTCAAGGAATTGCACAGATCAGCTACTCACCGAAAATTATTTTCTATCTCAAGGAATTGCACAGATCAGCTACTCACCGAAAATTATTTTCCATCTCAAGGAATTGCACAGATCAGCTACTCACCGAAAATTATTTTCTATCTCAAGGAATTGCACAGATCAGCTACTCACCGAAAATTATTTTCTATCTCAAGGAATTGCACAGATCAGCTACTCACCGAAAATTATCTTCCATCTCAAGGAATTGCACAGATCAGCTACTCACCGAAAATTATTTTCCATCTCAAGGAATTGCACAGATCAGCTACTCACCGAAAATTATTTTCTATCTCAAGGAATTGCACAGATCAGCTACTCACCGAAAATTATTTTCCATCTCAAGGAATTGCATAGATCAGCTACTCACCGAAAATTATTTTCTATCTCAAGGAATTGCACAGATCAGCTACTCACCGAAAATTATCTTCCATCTCAAGGAATTGCACAGATCAGCTACTCACCGAAAATTATTTTCCATCTCAAGGAATTGCACAGATCAGCTACTCACCGAAAATTATTTTCTATCTCAAGGAATTGCACAGATCAGCTACTCACCGAAAATTATTTTCTATCTCAAGGAATTGCACAGATCAGCTACTCACCGAAAATTATTTTCTATCTCAAGGAATTGCACAGATCAGCTACTCACCGAAAATTATTTTCCATCTCAAGGAATTGCACAGATCAGCTACTCACCGAAAATTATTTTCCATCTCAAGGAATTGCACAGATCAGCTACTCACCGAAAATTATTTTCTATCTCAAGGAATTGCACAGATCAGCTACTCACCGAAAATTATTTTCTATCTCAAGGAATTGCACAGATCAGCTACTCACCGAAAATTATTTTCCATCTCAAGGAATTGCACAGATCAGCTACTCACCGAAAATTATTTTCTATCTCAAGGAATTGCACAGATCAGCTACTCACCGAAAATTATTTTCTATCTCAAGGAATTGCATAGATCAGCTACTCACCGAAAATTATTTTCTATCTCAAGGAATTGCACAGATCAGCTACTCACCGAAAATTATTTTCTATCTCAAGGAATTGCACAGATCAGCTACTCACCGAAAATTATTTTCCATCTCAAGGAATTGCACAGATCAGCTACTCACCGAAAATTATTTTCTATCTCAAGGAATTGCACAGATCAGCTACTCACCGAAAATTATTTTCTATCTCAAGGAATTGCACAGATCAGCTACTCACCGAAAATTATTTTCCATCTCAAGGAATTGCACAGATCAGCTACTCACCGAAAATTATTTTCCATCTCAAGGAATTGCACAGATCAGCTACTCACCGAAAATTATTTTCTATCTCAAGGAATTGCACAGATCAGCTACTCACCGAAAATTATTTTCTATCTCAAGGAATTGCACAGATCAGCTACTCACCGAAAATTATTTTCTATCTCAAGGAATTGCACAGATCAGCTACTCACCGAAAATTATTTTCCATCTCAAGGAATTGCACAGATCAGCTACTCACCGAAAATTATTTTCCATCTCAAGGAATTGCACAGATCAGCTACTCACCGAAAATTATTTTCTATCTCAAGGAATTGCACAGATCAGCTACTCACCGAAAATTATTTTCTATCTCAAGGAATTGCACAGATCAGCTACTCACCGAAAATTATTTTCCATCTCAAGGAATTGCACAGATCAGCTACTCACCGAAAATTATTTTCTATCTCAAGGAATTGCACAGATCAGCTACTCACCGAAAATTATTTTCCATCTCAAGGAATTGCATAGATCAGCTACTCACCGAAAATTATTTTCTATCTCAAGGAATTGCACAGATCAGCTACTCACCGAAAATTATCTTCCATCTCAAGGAATTGCACAGATCAGCTACTCACCGAAAATTATTTTCCATCTCAAGGAATTGCACAGATCAGCTACTCACCGAAAATTATTTTCTATCTCAAGGAATTGCACAGATCAGCTACTCACCGAAAATTATTTTCTATCTCAAGGAATTGCACAGATCAGCTACTCACCGAAAATTATTTTCCATCTCAAGGAATTGCACAGATCAGCTACTCACCGAAAATTATTTTCTATCTCAAGGAATTGCACAGATCAGCTACTCACCGAAAATTATTTTCTATCTCAAGGAATTGCACAGATCAGCTACTCACCGAAAATTATTTTCCATCTCAAGGAATTGCACAGATCAGCTACTCACCGAAAATTATTTTCTATCTCAAGGAATTGCACAGATCAGCTACTCACCGAAAATTATTTTCCATCTCAAGGAATTGCATAGATCAGCTACTCACCGAAAATTATTTTCTATCTCAAGGAATTGCACAGATCAGCTACTCACCGAAAATTATCTTCCATCTCAAGGAATTGCACAGATCAGCTACTCACCGAAAATTATTTTCCATCTCAAGGAATTGCACAGATCAGCTACTCACCGAAAATTATTTTCTATCTCAAGGAATTGCACAGATCAGCTACTCACCGAAAATTATTTTCTATCTCAAGGAATTGCACAGATCAGCTACTCACCGAAAATTATTTTCCATCTCAAGGAATTGCACAGATCAGCTACTCACCGAAAATTATTTTCTATCTCAAGGAATTGCACAGATCAGCTACTCACCGAAAATTATTTTCCATCTCAAGGAATTGCACAGATCCTTTTTTTTTTACCTCCATGACTTGTACAGATTATTTCTTCTAAAATTAAACATAGCTTTCAATTCAAAAAATACAAACGAACTTCTTTAATAAAATAGATGTTTTTGAATAGATATTTTATTGGTCCACCGACAAAAGGAGGGTAGACCTGTAAATTCACCCTTGTTCGTTCATCTGTTCGCACTTTTCTCAATAACTACGCCTTGTAATTTTTGAAATGTTGCACAAACATTAAACATTATATGAGTAAAAAAGTAACAGAACGGATTTTTCGGGAAAACTCCGCCCCCCACTAGGGGTGCCTTTCGGGTAAAAATGGCTAAAATTGACACTTTTGTGCCTATTAAAGAAAAATTGATGCCTTGGGTGTTTAAAACTTTCTGAAAAGTTGTAACTAACTGATTTCTATATAATTTTATTTGTCTATACTTCGCAATAACTCTTGGGTGTGCCCCAGGGGCTCTTTTAGAGCTAATAAAAACACTCCATTTTGGAGACTATTTTACCATATTTGTCCAAAATTTTCTGTGTATATCTATTTAGCAGTTTTGCATGGTGCTGAACTCAAATTTGAATATGTTAAGGCCTTGGGGACTTTGGGGGCTAAATGAGGGTGTGCAAATAATGAACTTGTCATTTCTTTTTTTTTTTTTGTATTTTGTTTTTTTGCATGGTGCAGAACTTAAATTTACATATGTTAAGGTCTAAAAATGGACAGTTTGTTCATTTTCACCAGGATTTGACGTCCCCTGGGGACTTTTGGGGCTAAATGGGAGGGAGGAGGGCAAATGCTGAACTTAGTCATTTTTTTATGCCTCGTTCGCTGTGAACTCACGGGGGACAATGTATGATTCACTTGTTATATTTATTTTTATGCAAGTCGCACCAGACAAAACATGGAGCCTCTTGATTAGGATATGTTCGCGACCCGCCATGCTGAGAACTGAAACTGTTACAAAATAACTTTAAGTACATGCACACAATGCCAGAAGAAATATTTTATTCTATACAGATTATATTGACGCTTCGTATTTTCACTGTATGTTTATGTCTACATTAATATTTTTTCTTTTGATCTTTTGTTTATGACTAGCGTCCAACCCAACTCAAGAAATTGTTTAATGACTCACAGAGATCTATGATCAAGTATCAACGTTTGAAACGAGAGAAGTGTTAATCAAAAGTAAACATAGAATACAGACATGTTGACTTTAAACGCTGAAAGGTTGCGCAATAACTTATTACATAATTATGAAAAAGGTACAATTTATACTATTCTCATAGGGTTTATAGTAGCCCTAACAGAAAAATAAAAATTTTAAATATCAAAGACAGTGCTTATAGATTTAAAAGAATGTCATCAAACAAATAATTATAATTTATAATAATTACAACCAAAAATAATAAATAAAAGAAATAAGAGGTATTTTCTCCATTAGAGTTAAAATTAATTGAGAAATAATATGAAATAAATGTTGGCATCTTTCAGTCAACCTCATTTCGTGGAAAAATTATTTCATTCACGTGATAATTTTATGGAAACTGAAGGTTCTTCATCTTTTTTTTTTCTTCCGTTTTTTGATTCATAACGTTTTAGTCTGGTACTCTTTTGTAGTTACAGGAAATTTTCCAACACTGAAATATAATATAAAGTTTGCATTAATTTGGAGAAATATGTAATTACATAACAGCATTTATATATATTGATATATGCGCGCATATATACATATTCATATAAATAAACAAGAATATAAATAGACATAAAAAAGCACGTTGGAAAACGTCTGACGTCACCATATTGAATTTCATATATGTATGTGTGTGTGTGTGTGTGTGTGTGTGTGTGTGTGTGTGTGTGTGTGTGTGTGTGTGTGTGTGTGTGTGTGTGTGTGTGTGTGTGTGGTATGAATTTTTACAGTTATACAGTTTGTCTACATATTTGCAGCCGTAACATTGATAAACAAAAGATATACTTTCATTGGAATTTATAATAATATAATTTCGGACGCATCAAGTCGGAAATTTGAAAACTTAGGCAGTCGATCACCACACGCTTACTGTTAGTGTCCAAGTTTCAAATCTCTATACATGTAGCCAAACTGATGAATCTTAAGAAGACAGAACAGTTGATTTTAGCCTGGAAAATAGTAAATAAATATTTTATTTTAAAAATAGTAATTGATATATCTTCAAAATGTTCACTTACCTCACCTTCCACAACAATGGGCTTTTTACACAAACCACGACAGCATTTCATACCTAGAAAGATGTAAATATTATTTACTTTAGATCATGCTAAAACTTTTGCCGTTATCATCTATCAATTTAGCTTTATAGTAGACATGTTTAACAGCCACACTCATACGCTTTTTACAAAATGATTTGCTACAGTTGATAGCCAATACATTTATGGTGTTTTGAATGTAGCCAGTATAACTAAAAAGTTTTGAATAATACGAAAATCACATGCTAAAGGTTAAAGCTATTATTTGGAGTAAATAATTATAAATAGTTAAAAATATTATTGGAGTAAATAATAACCGCTTTCAAATATACGATGTGCCTTCAATAAGGGTCCATGTTTTTTGTACAGGCATTTAAAATTGTCGTAGTCTCGGAAAATTCAGTATGTTATTGCTATATATCTTTTTAGATGACTGACCAAGTTTTATGATTTCAGGTTCAAATGAACAGCTACAGCAGGAATTGGAATGCACCTTACTAAAGCCTGGTTGCGATAGCTGGTGAATTTCAAAAATGCACTCTGGACGTGAGGACACTTTAGAAGAACGATATACAATGAAATTCTGTTTTAAACTTGAGAAAAATTCCGCAGAAACGTATGAAATGCTTCAGACTGTTTGTGGACCATCTTGTATGAATCGAGCATCAGTTTTTAAGTTGGATGAGAGATCCAAAGGCAGTGAGTCAGTGAGATATGATGAGAGGTGTGGGAGGTCAGGACACCAGAGTTGATTGGCGAAATAAAGAATTTCATGGATAAGGACTGTCGTGTGTCTATAGAGACAATAAGTGCACAATTTCATGTCATTGTGGGAATTGTACACACAATCATCTGTGAGGAACTAAGATGCGGAAAGTTTGTCCCAAGAGTGCTAACTTTAACTCCATACTTGTCACAGGCAATTTGACCAAGATGGGCATCAAAACAGTTCTTCATCCTCCTTATTGTTAAGACCGTGCTCTCTGTGCCTTTTGGTTATTTCCTAAGCCCAAGTAAAACATTGGAGGCTGTCGTTATGAGACAATTGAGGGGATGAAAGAGGGTGTAACGAGGGTCATTGACACGCTCGCACTTCTTTTATGGGGCCTTCCAGAAGTTTGAACGTTGAAACAAGTGCATTGCAGCCGGACGAGATTACTTCAAATGAGACTAGAGTTTCATGTGTGTACTCTCAATAAAAGTGCCCATACGAAAAATGTCTGGAAGCTTATTGAAAGCGCATCGTATCTATTCAGTGACATCATGGATTCCATTCAATCTTGATAGACATTGAAAGAATTAAATGGCAAGGACAAGTCCAAGATGTTTGGAAACAATGCCCATAACCAGTAGAAAGCACTTACAGCGCATATGTATGTGTATGTGTGTGTGTGTTTGTTGAACTCGGACTGTATTTCGAGCGGAACCTTTATTTAGTTCACTGGGGTTAGTTCGCACGAAACCGCAGCGTAATGACGTTCTAAGCTACAATAGTTCTAACCGTCTGTTGAGCGTTGATTGTCAAATCAGTTTCACGGACGATACTATTAATACAATTTCTAATTAATTAGTGGCTGACAGAATGAGAGCAAGCTACCTCCGTTGATTGAAAAGGTGGTTTCGTTCGAAATGACGTAACAATTCCCAAATTTGGCGTAAAGATCCCCAAGTTTTACGAGACGCACCTAAAGATAAACGGAAACTACATTGGCCGAAACTTTGTGAAAATAAGAGAATAAATTCTGAAATGGGAATAGTAATACTAAAAATGAAAATAATGCAAATAACATCAACAACATCTTGGACTTGTCCTTGCCATTTAATTCTTTCAATGTCTATCAAGATTGAATGGAATCCATGATGTCACTGAATAGATACGTGAAACAATAGTAGTGAATCGCTTTTCAGACCATGAGTTGAAGAAGGAAGGCACCTGGTACTGTTAGTTAAATGGAAGGATTTACAGTTTCCACACTGATATACAATTGTGCACTTATTGTCTCTATAGACACACAACAATCCTTATCCATGAAATCGCAGATATCGATGGCCGATCGATGTAATGTATAGTATTATTTGGTGCATATATATATATATATATATATATATATATATATATATATATATATATGAGAGAGAGATAGTAGTAAGTTATAAAAATATATATGGAAGTTAAGCTACACAGAATATCCTGCGTTTCATCCACGCTAGAAATCGCCAGGCTTATGCATAAGATCATCTGTCGTGCTGGGAGAAGTGGAAAACGCTGGCTTCAGGACTCCAGCTGCAAAATCTATCGATGCAACGCACATTTCCCTGGCAGAGAAAGAGAAAATGTAATTTAGAGACATTCTGCACAGAGTTTTGGATGTGATACTTTTCTTTTTTCTTTTTTTTTTTGCACGACAGAACATGTCATTTATGGGACATCGCGAGATACGTCGTCATTAAACGAAGGTTCCATCTTGGAACTTGTTGAATTGTTATGTCACTTCACTGTAGCGTTAAAGGAACATCTTTTCAGCCTACAACGCAGGCAGTCAGATTATATGTTCATACATGTCATCTGGAATACAGAACGAGTTTATTTCTCTTTTGCCAAAACATGTGATTAGAAACTGACACCAAGAATGCAAAGTACTTTGGTATACTTTTTGATAGCACACAAGACGTTTCACATGCAGATCAAATGTCAACAGTAATCAGATATGTACATATCAGCGATGGTGCAGTTGAAGTGCAGAAATCATACGTGGGATTTCTACATTTGAAAGTTAAAACAGCTACTGCATTGACTTACGAGATCCTCGAGAGATTAGAAAACGAAGGACTAGATATTAAATTCTGTCGCAGTCAAGAATACGATAATGGCCGAAATTCACAGTGGTGTGCAATAAAAAGGCTTCTGCAGTCTAAGCATTGAATCAGTTCTGCAAAAACAGTTGCGTTCTTTTCGATAAATTCGGAATCGTTGGGATTCTCTGGTGGAGATTGAATAACTTTGTGTAGTTTTCGTATCATCGTATCATCTACCACAATCCAAATTTAGATTCCGATCCGTCAAAGCAAAATCGATAGCTACGCCCATAACCTGTTAATTTTTTAGCCATTATCTTGAATAAAAATGGAGGTAGTAAATCAAATTGAATAAAAATCAATGCAGTCACGATCTCGAGTCTTGATTAATACTCTAGAACAAAGATGGCGGAATTAGATCGGCAAAGAATCAATGAAGTCTGGATCAGCAGTGGTTCAGTCGTGTCAAGACGGAGACTGATAGGGAAATAATTTGAATCCAAAATTCGATATTTTCGTAATGAGATTGGAAGCTTCTCATTGATTGATTATTCTAACTCGTAGGTATGAATAAGATCGTCTAAATTTTGAAAGTCATACCCCCAACCTTTATCAAAAACATTTTAACAAAGGACATTAATCCAAGTGCCATTTTTACCTTGTTCTAGTCATTCTTTGAACCTTTGTGGGAAACATTCGTTTTCTTACAATCCCTCTTGTGCAACATTTTTTGGAAGTCTTGTTGTACACTTTTTTCGCTCTGCCGACCCATCGCTGGGATGTGTTAGTAAAGTACACGGGTATTACAGTGAAAAGATTGTCCACAACGCGCTGAAATGAACATTCTGGTGCGGTGAAGCCGGTGATACAGAAGTTTAACCAATTTGTGAAAGCGATTGAAGCTGTGTGTGATGTCGAAGGAAGCGACGAGACAAAATGCGTTGTGCACAATCTGCTGTCAGCTATATGCAACTTTTCTTTCGTTGCTTTTTTTTGTTATTCTGGGGTGACGTTTTACAAGAAGTAAACGTACCTCAGAAGTACATGCAAACACCAGGTGTTAGATTAGACATGGTTACTACCACACCAAGGGCTTTCAAGGTCTTTTTGGAAGAGCAACATACCAATGTTGTTGACAATGCCGTCTAGCAAGCCCTTGCAAAATGTGAAGAACTTGATATCTCTACAGAGAGGAGAAACAGAATAAAGAACAAAATGCCAGGAGAGGAGGCAAAAGATGCTGGATTGTCATTGCAGCAGGAGACTAAGAAAGCAGTATCTGAACTGTTTCCATATCGAGTTGAATATCAGAGTACAGGCAGTGAATAACATTTTGTTGATTTTTCTGCCGTTCAGCCAGATGATATTATTTATGCCGACGAGGAAGAAATCGATGTCTGTTCCTTAGCTCATAGCTGTGTATGATGAGCTATCTGAAGAGGACCTTTGCCTAGAAACTCCACGGTTAAGGCGACACCTACAAGCAGACGAAATCAACTTGGAGGAAGCCAAGCACTGGACTATACTCCAATTCTTATAGTTTATCACTAAGTGGGATTTTGATGAGTCATTGCCATATCGTACGTTAGCTGTAAAATTCCTTCTGACAAGATGTGATTGTGGCATCGTGTGAAAGAAGTTTCTCCGAAATGACATTTATAAAAAAAATTACCTTCCATCAACCATGAGCTAGTCGGGACTGTCAGATCTGGTTGTTCTGTCCATTAAGCGAACTTACAAGATAAATAGATTTTGACAATGTCATTGACCAGTTTGTCACAAGGAAAACAAGAAAACATTCATTCTAGGACTATAATATCGAAGGTATGTACCTTCGATATTATAGTCCTAGAATGAATGTTTTGTTTCTTTTGTGAATTGCCATGTTTTTCATTTAAATGTTCTGAAAGTGAACATTTGCTTTTAAAGATCAAAGTACGATGGGGTGTAGCGTTGTATGTAATGTTACGATATTTATTAAAGAATATTTATTGGGATTGTTTTTAATGTAGAGGGTAGGATTGATGGTAATTTTTCTTTTGCTGAAAGAGCAGATGATAACCAGGAAGGTAGAAAAGAGGGTATAGAAGAAGTGGAAGGAAGCTGAGGCCAATGTTGAGCTACCTGGTTCATTATGCAGGCGAAAGGATTTTTGAATTTTTGTCTCCACATGAACTCTGTCAGATAGCTTTTTAATAGTTCCTTATTTGTCCCACATTTTATTTTGTTTCTTTGCTTTCCTTCCTTCCACATTCTATCGACGTGGTTCGTTGTCGCGTGTGTAGTAGGGTCAACAAAGTTTATAAATTCATTATCTTAATTATCTGGAAACTTTAGTAAAAAAAAAAAACTTTATTGAAGTGTGAACTTTGACTAAAAAAATAATTGAATAAAAAATATTCATTAAATTTTTGGCGTTTTCTAACTTGAATTCGATTGACTAAACGGCTCGGCATATCCCGGTTCTACTCGATATATGCCTGGAAACGCTCGTGAAAGTTAAAAAAAAATCGCGGTAACAAAACTGCATAAGTACCATTTTTCTTTCTAATGTAGATTTAAATATAAATCAAAAGATCGTTAACTCACAGTTTCTACTTTTTTCTATTCTTTTTTAAGTTTCTTATTTCTTCTTTTCTTCGTAATTTTTTCCGCTCATTCATTTATTATTCTCATCACTGAATCCTCTTCTATTTTATTTTATTTAATTCGTTTCGTTTCATGAGTTGATAAGGCAGGTCAGCTGTTACGTTTCTTTTTGTTTTCAAACCATCTTTTCTGATTTTACTCACTAACTGATTTTTTTCTTTTTCGGCGTTTCTATTCGACTGCGTTTCTAACGCCCGTTTTCCTTCTTTATAATTATAATTAATTAATTTATTTATTCATCAATTTGCAAAGTGACACGTCATAGTATATACTTATTTTTTCTTCATAAATAGGTTTTCTATGCCCGGTTTTCATACTAATAAATAAGTGTATTATTATTGTGATATTATGAAGTTATATTTTTTAAATCTTTGGATTTGAACTGATGTTTTTTTGTTTTGTTTTTTTCGTATATGATTTTGTCTTTGATTACATGTGTAAGAAGTGACGTACCGATCAGGAGGTAAGGAGAGTCTGCATGAAAATTTAACGATAGCTAAACCATTCAGCATAGGGTCAAAGGAGAGTCAGTGGAGTGACATTTGAGCGGACCGCCCCGGGTGACGTTTACTCTAGCTATGCCACTGGTGTATCATCGTGGTGATTGGAGCGACATGATACAATTCTGCTAGATACTGATAGGAAACTACAATATCAGTCAACAGAGACTAATTACTCTCAACAGAACTAAGAGAACAAGGAGTCAAACTCAAAGAGTCTCTAGAAGACCGAACAAACGAAAGTTTTCATTTGGATTACAAATTGTTAACTGTCGGAATGCCTTGTCAACGATTTTAAGAGTCAACGAGACACGCGTTAGTCATATAGACAATATCTCGTCCTACTCACGAAATGCTTGAGTATCGGTGGCAAAAAAAAAGAATGGGTAGCATCGGTGGTACAAGTACAGCCCTTTACCCGAAGAGAATATCATATGATATAATTTATGTTATATCTATATACCTTCGAATGAATCTGACATTTGAGGATTACAAACATACTCATATTGTGACGTGGAACGAGGTGCCATCCATAATTTTCCAGACTTTTTTTCATACGGGCACTTTTAGTGATAGTACACACATGAAACACTAATCCCCGTAGAAGTAATTTTCTTCCGGCCGCAATGCACTTGTTGTACCGTTCCAAAAACCTCTGGAAAGCCACATTTTTAATTTCAGTAATTGTGTGTACAGTTCCCACACTGATATCAAATTGTGTATTTATTGTCTCAATAAACACACACCAATCCTTATCCATTAATTTTTTTATTTGACCAATCAACTCTGGTATTATGACTTCTTTACTCATCCCATACATTTCATCATCCCTCATAGATTCTCTGCCTTCCTTGAATCTCTTATGCAACTGATGTTTGATTCGTGCAAGATGATCCAAAAAATTTCATTGCATATCGTCCAGATTGCATTTTTTAAATTCACCAGCTGTGACGATCAGCTGTATTCCAATACACAGCTCTAGCTGTTCATTTGAAACTGAAATCATAAAACTTGGTCAGTCATCTCATAAAATGCATAGCAATAACATATTGAATTTTAAAATGGTTACGACAATTTTAAATGCATGCACAAAATTGTCTAGAAATTATTTAAGGCACCCCATAGTTACATTATAACACGGACCCGGCGTTGAGTATGAAAGTCTCCCAGATAAACGAAAGAAACACGAGTTTCTTTTTCAGTTGAAAAAATAGACATTTATTACAGGCCGTTTCCACACCAAGTTGCGTGACACGTATTTTCCAAGCCAGTGACAATATAGTTGCTACTCTCTTTTTCCCCCAACAGATTCAGTCGACAGTTTCTTAGCCTGCCGCTACAATCAGCTGTTATACCTGTAATTTGTTCCACTGTATATGGTCGTCCGAAAATCTTGTTAAATCTTGTTATAGGAGGATAAATTAGCTTTGTATCTTGTTTAAAAGTTCCTGCCATGTCACTACGTAGTTACAAATAACTCTGCCGTGTCGATACGTGCTTAAAAGTCTCTCTCTCTCTGTTTCTCTCTTTCTTTCTCTCTCCCTCTCTCTCTCCGCCACGTCCTTTTATATTTTAATTTTACTCTGTTTTTTTTTTCTTTCCTTTTCCACCGATCCCGCTGTGACCCGCTTGATGTCACGCTTGCACCACGGTTGGATCTTTTGCATACGTGTCGATAGCGTTGTTACAATATATTTAATAGTTTATCGATCATTATGAATGATCGGTAGTAGTGGGACGATTAATCAGAATCGGAATTGGGATTCAGAACAATCGGAATCAATAGATGCATCGGAATATGTATTGGAATAAAAAAAATCTTGTCCATAATTTCATATGTCAAAAACAATTTTAATATATACTTTTTCGATTTTTTTTATAATTTAATTTTCTCTTTTTGCTACTAACGATAACATGATAAAAATTTATTGATTTTAAACCTAATAGAAAAAGAAAAACCTATAAATTACCACCCCTTTAAAAATGTATTTTTTTTTTACATTTGCGAAAATATATGCACATATTACATCGGTTTTACGGTAATTAAAAATTTTTAAAAATCTCTATAGGTAAATATTTAGAGGTTTTAAAAGTATCAGAACTGGATTCGGCAATTATATCGGAATCGGGAATTTAGAACAGAATCGGTAATTGTATCGGAGTCGGTAAAATATTGGAATCGTTACATCACTAATAATCGGTGCTTTACAACAGAAATATTTTCAAATCAATGTCACTTACCATGTCTACATCCTTTGGAACAGGTACATCTCTTGGAGGTTTGACGTCGCAGAGCTGAGAAACACACAAAAAAAGTTCTTTTCATAAAATTATTTGGGGGGAAAAAAAGATTAGGCAGTTGAATTATAAATTTAAGTAAATTTAAGTAAATACCATAAAAATATTACATGTGCTTTTACTACTCCTTATGCATAAGCGAGATACTTCACTAGACTTGGAATCCAAAAGACCAAGAGATCACAAGAAAATATATTATAACATAGTTACTTAATTAGATAGGGAGAAGAAAATTAATTTTCTTTTCTAACTCAAGATATGAGAGATAGAGGAAAAATTAACGGAACACGAATATCAAAGTATCTCATAGGAAAAACCACATGACAATCACAGAAGTTGAGTCCCATGATTCCTGGCAACTTATTTACTTAAGTAAAATGAAAACAAAAGTTTATACATGTGTATGTTAATATCATGAACCATGTGTATATAAATATGTGCGGTGTCTGAATAGTAGTAGTAGTAGTAGTAGTACAAGAAGAAGAAGAAGAAGAACAAGAAAAAGAGGAAGAACAAGAACAAGAAGAATAAAGTACAAAATCAATACCATACTTTTTGAGTATATATGTAAGATACTTCAGTGAGTTACTTCAGGTGTAGTTACTGGAAAGAAAAGAAAAGTTGAAACTGTTATTTATATACATATAGTCATCCACATACATTACTGATTCGCTGCTCATCAGTGCGGCTAGACAGGTAACTACGTCAAGCCAGGATTGAAACCCGACCGTTTATACGGAAGTCAAGTCTCCTAACCACTACGCTATTGGCGGCTGCTGCGTGAGTCATGAGTTTAACGATGTTTTGACATCGTCCGAACTACCTTTGCTCGATTTGTTTACACAAAGAGCACCGCTTATACGCTAATGGTAATTCGTGTATCACTTCTCAATATGCTCAACTCAAGATAAGGCGCATTATAGTCATCCACATACAGTACTGTTTCGCTGTTTCACAGCTCATCAGTGCGGCTACGAGGGGCGTGCAATAAGTAATGGCACTGACCCACTTCCCATAACAGTAGAGCAACGAAACTTGGCACAGTTATTAGTCTTTCTCTACATAGGAACCACTCAGAGTTATGCATTTATCACATCGTTTGATGCAGCTCTGGAGACCGTTTTTGTAGAACATCCCAGGTTGGTCCTCCAACCACGACGTAACTTCAGAAATCAAGGCTGCATCATCTGGGAAACGCTTTCCTTTTAAAAACAACTTCATGGCTGGGAAGAGGTGAAAGTCAGAGGGTGCAAGGTCAGGAGCGTAGGGAGGATGGGGGAGGATTTCATAACCACACGCCTGTGCTTCTGATCTGGCGACCTGCGAGTTGTGGACCGGAGCGTTGTCCTGCAGGAGGAGGGTACCTTTGCTGATCTTGCCCCGCCTCTTGATTTTGGTAGCCTCCATTAATTTCCTCAAAAGCGAAACATAGTAGGCTTCTGTAATTGTGGTAACCTTTGCCAGGAAATCTGTCATCACTACTCCGTCCTGCGGAAGACTGCACCCTTGCCTTCTTTGGAGGTGGTGAGTCCAAGTGCTTTAACTGCATTGACTGGGCTTTGGTCTTTGGATCATCCTGTGTAATCAGTCTTTTGAAAAACTTTGACTCATCTTCTTGGCACATCTCCAAATTCATCCTCGAGCACTCGACGCGTTCTCGCTTCTGGAATGGTGTGAGCAACCTGGGAATCCATCTGGCAGACACCTTATGCATATGCAAATGGTCATGAATGATAGTTTCCACAGACCCTGTACTAATCTTGACATCTTGGGCTATTTGGCGAATAGTAATGCGCCGATCTTCAAAAATGCCAGCCTCAACTTGACGAACAGATGCCTCATAAATGGCAGAAGGGGGGACCAGGTCTGGGAGCTGTTTCCACAGACTTCCGGACATGTTTGAATTCACGATGCCAGCGTTTTACAAGGTCATATGATGGGGCATTATCACCATAAGTTTCTTTCATTTCATCAAAAGTCTCCTGTGGTGTGCGTCCTTTCAAATACAAAAACCGGATCACTGCTCGACATTCAAGAGGCTCCATTTCACACCTGACTCAGTTCAAACACCTGTAAAACAGAAACTACAATTAGTTCAGAGCTTTAATTTGCCACATAACCCGTAGAGATATAAATCATTGCATATGAAAAATTTCAGCTAGATCAGACAACTGGAAGTGGGTCAGGGGCATTACTTATTGCACGCCCCTCGTGTATATATATATATATATATATATCTGTAGAAATATATTTTCTTATAATATATACCATTCCTTATTTAAGAAGTTCAATGTAATTACAGAGCAATATAGAGAACATATGACAAAAAACTATATTTCAAAATTCATGATGTTGACCATCTTTTAATTTATTCCTTTAATTCAGTTGACTTTTACAATTCTTGAGAGTATGTTTCAGACAGATACTGTCAAGAATTGTAAAAGTAAACTGAATTAAAGGAATAAATTATAAGATGGTTAACATCATGAATTTTGAAATATAGTTGTTTTCATTTATTCTCTCTCTCTCTCTCTCCCTATATATATATATATATATATGTATATATATATATATGTATGTATGTATGTATATATATATATATATATATATATATATATATATATATATATATATATATATATATATATATATAGCGTATTTATAATATTCCGAGTTTTATTATGTTCAAATAAGTGAAAACACGGTAATGGTTCATATACCAATAAGGTTTAAATCAGTATAAGATGATCTCATTTGTAAGCTTAAAAATTACCATTGTTTTTTTTTTGTTGTTGTTTTTGTGTTGTTGTTTTTTTGTTGTTGTTTTTTGTTGTTGTTTTGTTGTTGTTGTTTTTTGTTTTTTTGTTTTTTTGTAATCGAGCGTTCATATATTGTTTTCACAAAATCAAGACAATAAGGGTCAGATTCATAGCAACAATTTTTGTATTTCATTGTACGTTACAATCGTTTCGTGACCGTCGGACAATTTTAAGATTCAAAAATGTTCATTTAATAGTGTTTTCTCAACGTCTGAAAAGAGGTCGTTATTGTGAATATTTTCAAATGATATAAGGTTTGAAATTGTCCGAAAAGTCCGAAACGATTTTGACGTACCATGAAAATACACTACTTGTTGCTATCAATCCGATCTTTGTTGTCTTGATTTTATAAAAACTATATAAATGTTTATTAATATATATATATATATATATATATATATATATATATATATATATATATATATATATATATATGTTAATAAACATTTAAGGATGCTAATGCACTTACTGATCCGCGCTATTTTTTTAAATCATATTTCCAACTTCAATTAAAGTTTTATAATGTGTTTTTTTTTTATTCAATTGTAAGGTTAAAGTACAGGATAGGTACAAAACACCCTCCACTCCCCATGTTAAGAATGGCTTTTTAAATAATAACGTTATTATTTCAGCACGGATCAATAAGTGCATGAGTACCCATTTAAGAAATACGCGTATACCCAGTGTATTTGTAGCATTTATTATTAGTATTTTCCTTCCAAACTACAAGAGATGAAAATGATTTCTAACACCAACATAAAATTGCGTTCAATGAAATAAAAATTTAGTTTATTTTTCAATCGTCGCATTTGAGTTATGTATTTTTTGTTCAATTAACCGAAGCATCGTTGTTAAATTTAACTTTGAAAAAAAATGTTACACGTATAAAATTATTCACTTATTTTGGAAGTCAAATCTTATTGTGTTTCAAATTGTTTAAATAATGGGACCAGCCATATGTCGCAATAAACAAGAATGGGAATCGAAGTAACAAAAATCCCGGGTAATGCCGGATGCTCCAAAAAGAGCAAGTGGGAAAGGGCGACCCATATTCTGACCTGTGATGTAGACGAGTCAAATGCTAGACAAAGGAACAATAGATTCAGACTTTATGCATTCGTAATAAAAAAAAAATAAATAAATGGTTTTGAGTTTGTCGGGAATTCAGTTACGGAAGTTAAAGGCGCACGCTACAACTTGGGTGATCGCCGCCACCCCTTCTCTATCTATTTCTCTCTGCCGCCACACTTTGGTTGTTAAATAAATCTTGTTTTTATATACAAAAGGAATTTGCCGTTTATTTGATAAACAGAGCATATTTCGGACGCGCGTTTTCAGGCATTAGAAAACAATGGGAATAGAGGCGATTGATAAAACAGATTAATAAAAACGGCTATACACTCGCACGCACGGTAAAAAAAACACAGCTGACTTTTATGCATACATTGCAAGAGACATGCTCATTATGCAACACAATGTTATACTAAACACAAAATTTATTTAATGATAATACAGAGGTTGAACAAAATTTTTAGCTCAATATGAATTTTGCTCCAATATTTCATTGGCGAATATTGGTTTAAATTTTATTTTAGGAGTTTTCTTTTTTACCTATTTAACTTTATATCTGTAATTCTTTTTCAGATTTTTATAGAATTAGAATAAGAATTCGTAACTTCACTGAATTAAAAAAAAAAAAAAACAAATTGTTGGAGCTCGTATGGAAACGGCACTAATCCTATGAAAGTTTAACCGAGAGTATGAAATCCACAAGCGGTCCCCAGTCGCATGTATATCCCCGTTAAGACAGTTGACGACGTTAGGTTTTTGTAACTCTTGCAGGGAGGTGTCGACGTCATCCTACATACAGCGCCTGGAATTCCCAAATTAATAACCCATCTAGTACTGATCAGGTTTAACGTTGTTTAACTTCGCTGATCAGATGGGAACTGGTATGTGAATGTGATTATGGCCTCACAACTGCTGGGGTTAAACACACGCGAGAGGCCGATATAAACAAGCGAGGCAAACGAGGGGTCAGTCAGAGTGTGAGGGTTAGTCACGAGCACGCATGTCACTGCTGTGTCGCTGAAATCTGCCCACTTCCCGCTCGAAATTGTTGAAGCTCGTATGGCAGGGATCATGATCACCAAAACAGTTGAAATTCTTGTTTTATTTCTAGAATTATTATTGAAAATATCATGACACAGTGTCAGAAGCTATGAAAAGCATTTAACAACAAGATTAATTCTGGTTTGACTTCTACACTTACTAGCATAGACGCATCATGAAAAGAAACGATCGAACTACTGTCGTTAAAGTAATTTTGGAGTTAAATAAACATCTTAATAGTTTAGTTTCAAACCAAACTGTTCGTTGTGCAACGAAAGAGCCACCGAGAGGAAACCGGTGCTTTGCACCCAAGACGAGTTTTTGTTGCGACAGTTTTACAGAGATTAGTATAGATTGGAGTTCAGTCGAGCACCTGCCCTGAAAATAACGATACAACAGAAAAAGGCTAAACAAAAGCTTACCTTACATAGTTTTGTTATACAGCAGCCTTTGAAACATATAGATTTAGCTGAAAGATAATTGAACCATATATAAATATATTTACACACACACACACACACACACACACATATACATATATATATATATATATATATATATATATATATATATATATATTTGCAGTTTTAATTTTAATTATGCAATTCATACTTGTAGAGAGGTTTATAATGCAAAAAGAGTTACTTAAGCCAGATCATCAATCGGTTCCAACATTGAAAGGATCTTTTCCGATTAAAAAAAATATTTGAGGTCAGCTTGTCCTCAGCGAAAATTAAATTGATTACAATAAATAGTTGAGCATGAATTCCCTTACATTGTTAACTGTTATGGAGTTAATTATTATAATATATTTAATAATCTTATATATATATAATATAAAGCTGAATGTGTGTGTGTGTGTGTCTGTGTGTGTGTGTGTGTGTGTGTGTGTGTGTGTGTGTGTGTGTGTGGTCACGAATAGGCTCCTATATGATTGACTATTTTTAAAAACTGATTACATATAACGATAGAAGATGTATCGAGACACAGGAATGGGTATGTTTGATCTGTAAAACGGCGTTTCATTAAAATTGTGGGGTCTGCGTTCGCGCCTGGTCCACAAAGTATGGAAATAAAAAATTTAAAAATTAAAAAAAAAACGTTTACAAGTTTTTTTTATATAGATGTACATAAGAATACTTTGATAAGTATGTTTCAACTTAAATACGGATGGTATAATAAAATTGTGGGGTCTGCGTTCGCGCCTGACCTCCATAGAATGGAAATATGCACAAACTTTAATAAAGACTTTTTATATCTATCTGCGTAAGTATACTTTGATAATTATGTTTCAGTTTGAAGAAATATGGTATGATGATTCGTTCGCACCTGACCTCCATAGAATGGAAATATGTCACAAAGTTTAACAAGGTTTTCTAATATAGATCCACAGAATATTATGATAAGTGTTTCAGTGCGAACAGTTATGGTATAATAAATTATGGGGTTTATCTATTTTATTTTTACTTTCATCATATTTTGCTTTGGTTTTGATACCCCAAAAATCGAAACTATCTCTTTACAACCCTTCCTTTTCATAACCTATCATACTTTCATAAATCAGAGTCCATTTTCTGAAGGCTGTTTTTGAACCCAGTCAACGACCGGTACTTTTGCTAGTATATTTATAATTTTATATATTTATATATATATATGTGTGTGTGTGTGTGTGTGTGTTTGTGTGTGTGTGAATGTTTCTATGTATAAACTTCTATTCAATTTACTATATATATATATATATATATATATATATATATATATATATATATATATATATATATACAACTATTTTTAATGTATGAATATTTTAAATGTTAATAGCCAGATATCGGTGGGCGAAAGTACCGTATGATGAGTGCAGACCAGTCAAAACTGACGTCGCCGGAATGAATAGCTCAAGTAGTTGACCTCACAACTGCTGGAGTTAAACATCTACTAGGGGTCGATATAAACAAGAGAGGCAAAAGAGGAGTCAGCCAAAATGCAACCTTAGTCACAAGCACGCACGTCATTGCTGCGTCGCTGAAATCCGCCCACTTCCCGCTCCCCCTCCTGTCTACCGACTGAAGTGCGCAACACAAAACGAGAAATAAAAGAATATTATATATTTTTCTAACAAACGATTTTGTTGTTGCGAGTTCTTGGCCGAGTAGAAACTATCAATTGTTCAACCGGGCTACATCACACACATATATATGTTTCGTTTTACCTTACAATAGTCTGTATGGATGATGTAACTTTACCACCGATCGGAGGATTTGAACCGCGAAGCCAAATATATTAAACCCTAGTTCCTTATGCTTAATGGACTCTTTTATTTGTAAACACAAATAATTGGATCCAGGCAGTACTGCAATATCTTACCGGGAAAGAATTCACTGTGGCTAAATTTGAATCTTTAGTTAAATTTCTCTCAAAGTGAGCTTAATAATTATTTTTGTTAAATATGAATATTTATAATAACTAAAGGCATACTGTAACAGCGTGGATGCGTGTATTTAAATGCATGAGAAGTGACGTCCCCGGTGGGGGAAAAGGACTATAAAAAAGAAAGACAAAGATCTCGGCAGATACGAGATAACGTTCGAAATTTCGGGAAAGACGGAGAGAACGTTCTACATAATATAGGTAACGTCACGGCTGTAACGACGAAGAATTAAATGTCGCAAAAGGTACAACGTTACAATATATATGCATGTGTGTGTATTATGTGTGTATGTATGTACATATGTGTATATGTGTGCATGCGTGTGTGTTTTTTCTGTTACCTTACATTCATCAGTATAGATCATGTAATCGTATCGCCGGTCGGATGATTCGAACCCCATCCAAATATTTTGAACTCTGTCTTGTGAAGAAATGAAGACAAAGTGCTCAATTAAGTGAATAAACGCATATAATTTTAATTGGGCATGCTATACATTAGGTTCCAGACACGCCTGTTATATATGGCTTACATCAGTGAAAACCATAATCCACTCACTCTTCGCATAATCAGTCAATAATAGATCGACCAAAATATGTATTGTGAAATATACATCAATGGATAATAACTAATTTAATGGAATGCATTCCGAAACATCATCAATCTAGGATGGTGTGAGCTTTAAGGATAAAGACCCGTGGCGTAAAGTCAAAAGAACTAAGTCAAATTTAGTTCTAAACGACGTTATTCAGTGCGAGCGATTCCCGGTCATGGCTGACGAAACGAGAGTATGTTATTACCGTGGATTATAAAAAAAATAGGGGTTCCGTTTGAAATTATTTACAGATTGATGATTTTGATAGAAAGGGTCCCTAGTTTTAGAAGGTACACCTGAGGAAGTTTTGAAATTACTAACAGGTTACTGATTTTGATAGAAAGGTTACCGAGTTTAGGAAGGAACCCCTGAAGAGGTTTTGAAATTATTAACAGGTTACTGATTTTTATAGAAAGATTCTCGAGTTTTAGAAGGTACACCTATCCAGTAGATCTTCCCAGATCACCCGTCTAGGAGAAGGCAAACTCTGAAACTAAACTAAAGGGGAGGGAGGCATCTCCAGTCTTGGATGACAACCTTCCTAGAGCTGGTGACTCAAACAAATTACCGGTCTGCAAACCTAAATTGCTTAAGGAGTAGATAGGATCTGTCTATTGTCCGGCTTCCATATTCCTTCTTTGCCTATAAGTCAGGCGCTGAGACACTATCACAGTGAATCGACAAAACACTTAGTGGTAGATCTTGTTCCTTGTCTAGGCTAATGAATGCCGTTTCCCCACTCCCGACACATCCCACCACTCAAAACAGGGCACTTGGGAGTACTTGAGTACCACACATGCCTATACAATAAGATTGGGGTAACCTTCTTCTGATGGGTTGAGGGTACCGGATTAACAGTTCCTGGCTGCTGTTTCCGACTGGTAGTACCGGAGCCCTAACTCTTTGGTAGCGCTTAGAGCGGCTGCTCCATCAACAGTTGTATAATATCGGGATGTTTGTAGTGCCATGTCGCGCATGGAAAGGGACCCTGCACTCATCCCCGATGGGCTTTCCTGAGGCCACAGTCCTAGTTGAAGAAAGGTCAGCTAATGGTCTACTTGTGTTGCATGTCTGATACCCTGCATAACCTCTTGCTTAGCTCCTTCTTACCTAACTGAAACTCTTTAAAAACACGATGACAGTACAATAAAAAAAAGCTTAAACCAGGCATAGGGACAAACAAATCCAACTTGCCTCCTCCCTTGAGGCTTACATTCACTAACATCCGTGGGCTTAGAACTAATTTAGCTGATGTTGAAGCATTTCTCCTAACAAATACCCCGGATATCTTAGCACTAAGCGAGACTAACCTATTCTCCTCAATCCCCTCTAACTACTTTAACATGCCTGGCTATCTCCCACTCTGCCGTAAGGACTCTGACAGACATATGCACGGACTTGGAGTCTACATTCGTAACACCCTCCCTCTGACTAGAGAAACAAACCTAGAAACGGACGATCAAGCCTTTATGTGCTTTAGACTAAACATACAACATAACATTAGCTACTTTTATTTTCTCTACCGCTCTCCCTCGACCCAGGACTGCACCATAATAAACAAAGTCTCTGACAGCATAGACAAGGCACTCTCCCTCGACACTAGCGCACAAGTACATGTATTTGGTGACTTTAATGTTCACCACAAAAAAAATGGCTTGGATTCTCTACTCACACAGATGCAGCGGGAAGAACAACACATAGCTTCGCTATATCTCACTCCCTATCACAAATTGTTACGTTTCCAACCCGTTTCCCTGACCAGCAAGAACAACATGCATCACTTCTAGATCTGTTTCTAACCATAGTTCCCGAGGATTGTATAAGAAATGCCGATAGCCCACTCGGGAACGCTGATCATGCAATTATAATGGTCGAAATCTCCCTAAACTCTAGACCCAAAACTGAAGAGCCAGTGCTCAAAAAAAAAACGAGATATTATAAAAAAGGCTGACTGGGAAGCCATCAGAGATCTTATCAGAGATGCCCCATGGGGAAATATTTTTTCTCTTCCTGCTGAACAGTGCGCAAATGAGACCACTGAATGGTTCAAAACAGCAATTGAAGCACATGTTCCCATGCGGAAAGTTTATAGCAAGCCCCAGTCTCCCCAATGGTTTACTTCTAATTGCGCAACTGCCATTGTGCAAAGGCAGCATGCATACCGCAGATTTAACCGACATAAGTCCAGTTCAAACAGACATAAGTATATAGAAGCTAGAAGCAACGTTAAGAAAAAAATAACGACAGCTAAGATAGAATTTACTGAAACCACGAAAAAATGCATCGAAGCACAAAAACTAGGAACTCGTGACTTCGGGAAAGTTTACAACAGTGTAATAAATAATGGGCAATCAACAATTCCTCCACTAACCAACAATGACGAGGTTGTTTGCTCAGCAACCGACAAGGCTAATATGCTTGCCAGCCAGTTTGCCTCAAACTCCACACTGGACCCTTTCAACCACCCCCTGCCTGACTTTCCTTTGCAGACAGACGCCACGCTAGGCGATTTAAAAATCACCCTGCTCAGGTACATGCTATCATAAAATACCTTGACACTTCAAAAGCATGTGGACCTGATCTCATTCCAACTGTGCTATTAAAAAAGTGCACAGCCGAAGTAGCTCCAGTTCTCTCCAAACTCTACAACAAATGCCTTAATGAATCATACTTTCCGGGCTGTTGGAAAACTGCTTCTGTGGTGCCAGTATTCAAGAATTCTGGGGAAAGAACTGACCCATCAAATTATCGCCCCATTAGCCTCCTCCCACTTTTCGCCAAAGTATTTGAGACCATAATTAACCATGCTCTAGTCCGTCACCTTACAGATGCTAAACTTCTGACTGACAAACAATATGGATTTAGACAAGCCCGTTCTACAGCAGACATCATCACTGTAATCTCTGAACGTATATGCCATTCACTGGACAAAGCGGGGGAGGGCAGAGCGGTAGCTCTAGATATATCTAAGGCTTTTGACCGAGTATGACATGAGGGTCTCCTCGGGAAAATTAAATCATACGGTATCACTGGTAGAATACTTAACATAATTAAATCTTTCTTAGATAAGAGAAAAATCCATGTTGTCCTCGACGGTCGTACATCTAAACAGTGTGATATAAATGCGGGAGTGCCTCAGAGGTCTATCCTTGGACCTCTATTGTTCCTAATATTTATTACTGACCTCCTCGACAAAACTGCCTCTGAGATGGGTATATGTGCTGATGACACCACACTCTATAACAGGCATGACAGGAAAACAAATGAACACATAACTAAAGAAATGGCAAAAACACTAGAGGATGACCTCCAATCTGTAGTGGAATGGGGACAAAAATGGATGGTCGCATTCAATGCTGCCAAGACTAAACTGGTTTCCTTCAATAATTACAAGAAACCTTCTCTGCCACCAATAGCAATGGAAAATGACTCCCTGTCTGAGAGTACATCTTTCAAACTGCTTGGCCTAACGTTCACAGGAAACATGAGTTGGAACAATTTTATTGAAAACATTGCCAGAGCCGCTGCGAAGGAGGTAGACTCTCTCTACTGTGCTAGAAAACTACTGACACCTGAAAGTATCTTGTACATCTATAAGGCCACCATTCGCCCATGTATGGAGTATTGCTGTCACATTTGGGCTGGTGAATCTGCTGCTAGTCTCTCGCTCCTAGACAAGGTTCAAAAGAGAGTCACCAATCTGATAGGCCCTGAACTGGCATCTAAGCTTCAGCCTCTGTCCCATCGACGAAACGTTGCATCCCTCTGCCTGTTCTACAAGTATTTTAATGGTGAATGCTCTGACGAACTGCAGACACTTGTGCCCCCACGACGTAGACACCACGACAAACCCGACAGGCAGCTAAATCCCACCCCACAGTAGAGATCCCTAGGCGTAAAAGATCTTTCTATTCCAGTAGTTTCTTCCCCAGAATCGCTAGACTCTGGAATTCCATTCCAGGTCCTTGCTTCCCCAACTGTACTGACATGCAGAAGTTCAAATGTAACGTGAACCGACATCTTGCTGCTCAAATCCCAACATAGTGCCCCAGTAGTTGCTGCTCCTGATAGTAGCCCTCCTACACCACGGTCGCAATGTGCATTGTTTGGGGTGAAAATATAATATTAAAAAAAAACGTTTTGAAATCTTTACCAGGTTACTGATTTTAATAGCAAGATTCTCGAGTTTTAGAAGGTACACCTGAAGAAGTTTTGAAATCATTAACAGGTTACTGATTTTGATAGAAAGATTCACGAGTTTTAGAAGGTACACCTGAAGAAATTTTGAAATTATTAACAGGTTAGTGATTTTGATAGAAAGATTCACGAGGCGTTTGTGACATTATTTCGTCGTCGTTATGTTACCACTGTGATGTCATGTTATTCCCGTGATTGTTAACGGTATTTCGTCTCTGCTGTGCTTTGAGGTTATAGCAACCGAAACGTTGCGAGAGTAGAACTCAAGGTGAGGACAGTAGTCCGAATAATTCAAATAATATAAACTATCTATTCTCATCTAAAAAAATTCAGACTTTTTTTTTTAATGTTATCGAAAGAGGTGGAGAGTACTGGACACCTGGGGCGACTTATTGTCACTCAGCTTCCAGGGAACACCACAGGATGTTTTCAGGGAAAGATCTCTGAAAACCTGTGTGAAAGCTCCTTGTGAGTCAATAATAATAAGGATTTGTATTGCAATCCACAGAGGTACGAAAATGTTGTCAATATACGTATATATAGCAAATAAATGTCATGAAAAATAAGATATGTAACTTTTCTACCTAACTGAATAAATTTTAGTGTTTCTATTTAATGTAAAATGTTTATTCTGTTCGAAAAAACACGTTGTATTAAGAGCTACGAGCGAACAAGAAAAAATGACCACAATTTCTCTTTACATCTTTGAAATATTTCACAAAGACATCAAAATAAAAAGTAAAGCAAATTGATGGTAGACATCCACCCAATAAATGTCACGGTAACATTTATTGGGTGTGTTTCTACCGCCATTTTACTTTATTTTTTTATTTTTAAGCCTTATCCACTTAGATAGAAAAAGTAACTTATCTTGCTTTTGATAATATTTATTTGTTATATATTTGTTTCTTGAGAACTTTTTGGTACACCTGTGGATCGTAAAACAAATCCAATAATAATAATAATAATAATAATAATAATAATAATAATAATAATAATGAATAACCTGATGTACATGAACGATCTGAAACTTTTTGCTAGGACCGAAAAGGAACTAGAGACACTAATAAACATACCAGAAACTTCAGCCAGGATATCAAAATGGAGTTTGGAATGGAAAAGTGCGCACTTCTAGTTATAAGAAAGGGAAAACTAGAGACGACAGAAGGCATGGAACTACCTAACCAAACGGAGATGAGGGGACTAGAGGAAGAAGACACCTATAAATACTTGAGAATTCTGGAATCAGGCAACATCAAAGCAACAGAAATGAAAGAGAGAATTGGAAAGGAAGACCTCAGGAGAACAAGAAAACTCCTGGAAACGAAATAATATAGCAGAAACCTAATAAAAGGTATAATTACATGGGCAGTATCACTAGTAAGATACTCTGGACCGTTCATAGGGTTGACTAAAGAAGAACTGAGACTGTTCAATCAGGAGACCAGAAAACTCATGACTATGCACAATGCAATACACCCAAAGGACGATGTTGACAGACTCTGCGTGAAAAGGAAAGAAGCAAACAAGAAGATTGAATGTCGTAATTAACAAGAAAGAAAAGTGCTGTCAAATCGTAGATTTTGCTGTCCCAGCTGACCACAGGGTGAATATCAAAGAAAAGAAGAAACGGAGCAAATACACAGAGATAGCAGAGAGGTAAAAGGGATTTGGATAATGAAGAAAAACAAGATAATACCTATAATAGTAGGAGCATTATAATCAATTCCGAAAAACTTTGAAAAAAGAATGGGAGAAATTAGAATCAAAGGAATGGCTGCAAAGATACAACGAATAACAGTAATGAACACAACTGAAATATTAAGAAAATCCTTGAATGTGGAGATTAGCAGACATGAACCACATGCGCGGGACAGATAAACTGCTTTAGAGGCAAAACATGAAGAAGCGTTAGAGGGAACCAAGAACATTGAAGCTGCATATCTACAAGTTCTCCACCCCTTCACCCATCCCCTCCAATTGTCCCATCGCCGCCCTCCAAAAGAGTGATGGAAAATAGTCGAGAAGGGTCAAGGAGGATGGAAAGACCGAGAAGAGACCGCTGACCAGACCTCCTCTGGACAAGTGCGAAGAGAACTGGGACCTTGGGGAGGCTTATTGCCACTCAAATTTCAGTGGAAAGCAATGGCCGCTGCCAACGAGAAATTAACGTGAGGTTGTTGCGATAATGCAAACATTTGAAAATGTTATCGAAAGAGGTGGAGAGTACTGGGAATCTGGGGAGACTCGTTATCACTCAGACTCCAGAGAATACTATAAGTTGTACTAAAAAGAAACTCTTGGATGATGGCCTGTGTGACTGTTCCTAATGAGTAAATAATAAATGGGGAGAGTTCCTCAACCTTTCAACCATAAGTCTTTAAAATAACACATGCATTGTTTACCTTTGTCTGACGATTAAGTGCAAAACAATGCTACGTTTTAGTAAACATTAAACAAAAAGTCGTGATAATATGGGAGATAGTAAGTTTTCGCAAACTCAACGCCAGGCCTATTGCTGACTCTATTCTCGATCAACCTAACAATTTCCTTTACTTTAGCAACACCGCATTTAGGCATTCCTTTCTCTAACTGATACTTTCAGCTTTAAATATGAATGTTCTGACTCTGTTCAATGAATGATATATTCGTTAAAGTTTCATAAATGAAATGAAATATTAAAATGAAATAAACATAACTCTGTGATAGTTCCTTTTATTTGTTCTGTATAGGTTGTTCTTTGCTTGCCAGTATTTCTGTTTATATTTATACATACAAAAAATGTAATAAATATATGATATCTACACGCGCGTGCGCGCACGCACACACACACACACACACACACACATATATATATATATATATATATATATATATATATATATATATATACCAGCATGGGTGTCCGGTGTTGCTCGGGTGTTTTGAAGTGTGTGCTGAGCAAAAAAAAAAAAAAATGGTAGTAGGAAGGCAGGCTCGAACCCGTACCGCGAAGGAGGAAAAGAGCGGGGGAAAATCTGACGTCTTTGCTGTTACGACCACCGCCAAACAGGAAGTTACGTGGGTTTAAATTAAAGTTACATAATCGAAAAGAGGGGATGGCTTTCAAAAATATCGCGAAAAAGCGGCCCCCTCCCTGCAAAAAAGTGCCCAGTTGAGGGTGAAGATATTAAGGTTTCTAGCTAATTTTTCGGTATTTGTCGTCTGAAGGGTCGAGCTTCATAACAATACTGATCTTGTGAAAATACGTCGCCTCTGTCGAAAGTTTAAGGCAGACATGCAAACATACATACATACATACATACATACATTTATATATTAGTGGCTCAAATTTTCGACCCAAATCGATTAAAACCTTGCCCTATCTCTGAATGCCTTTTATGTAAAATTTCAAATGTTCAGACCAGAAATTGTCTGAGTAATTTGGTAGAGACCGCAGAGGTCAACTTATTTTTAAAACTTTGACCCCTATTATGACCCCTTAAAATTTATTGTTTTGGGCTCAAATCAAGTTATTAAGTTAGACCCATGTGCAAGGAATTTATATCTAAAATTTCAAGTGTTTAGACCCCAAATTGGCGGAGGAGTTTATCTCAAAGGTTAAATCGCTGAACTTTGACCCCTTAACAGCCAAATTTCTGGACGAAAACGGATTACAAAGATTTTCCCGAATCTCAGTAAGCTGTATATCAAATTTCGAGTCTGTAGACTAAAAATTGACAGAGTTATTGCGTAGGGAAATGTACACACACAAACACACACACACGTTAACTTTTATAGATAGATAGATAGATAGATAGATAGATAGTTGATAGATTAAACAAAAGTATATACATATACATATATACATATACATAAATATATATATGGAAATAATTTTGTATTTACTGTAAGCTTTTTACGCAATTATTATGCAAGTATAAATCATGTAGAATATCTGCATGAATATAATTACACGTAATAGTTAACTAAAGATGATCATCTCATAAGAAAACCGAAAAAACTACTAGGGAATTAATTAAAATGAATGTTTAAAAGAATATGCAAATTAGCTAGATCTTTTGCTCGTGAATGCAAATCCACAACTCATCTATAAGAAAATTGTATTTTCTTTTTAAATAAATACAAAAGGGTGTTTTTAATATGAATATCAATACACACAGAAGAAAAACGAATTTATAGGAATATATATATATATATATATATATATATATATATATATATATATACGCAGATAGATATGAAAAGTCTTTATTAAAGTTTGTGCCTATTTCCATTCTATTGAGGTCAGGCGCGAACGCAGAACCCACAGTTTTATTATACCATCCCTATTTTTAAGTTGAAACATGCTTATCAAAGTATTCTTATGTACATCTATATCAGAAACACTTGTAAACGTTTTTTTTTTTTTTTCATTTTTAAATTGTTTATTTCCATACTTTGTGGACCAGGCGCGAACGCAGATCCCAAAATTTTAATGAATCACCGTTTTACAGATCAAACATACCCATTCCTGTGTCTCGATACATCTTCTATCATTATATGTAATCAGTTTTTTTTTTAAATAGTCAACCATATAGAAGCCTATTCGTGACCAGACACACACACACACACACACACACACACACACACACACACACACACACACACGTTCAGCTTTATATTATAAGATATATATATATTTGTTGTTGTTGTTGTTTTTGTTTTTTTTTCAAACGATGAATACGGTTAATATTGGCTTCGCCTCGAAGCTCGTATTTATTTAGAAAGTCGCCCATAATTTGTTTGGACGTATATATAAAATTTTTATTCATTTATTATTTTTTAAACAGTAATCTACGTAAAAACACGCGTGTACGTAGATTACTGTTTAAAAAAATAATATATATATATATGCATATATATATATATATATATATATATATATATATATATATATCTGTAGTCATCGACATACAGTCCTGTTTCGTTGTATCACAACTCATCAGTGCCGCTATATATATATATATATATATATATATATATATATATATATATATATATATATATATATATATATATATGCATATATATATATATATATATATGTCAAAGTGAAGTAGAAATATTACTGGAAGAAGAATGATAATTATTTAATTTAGCAACATTGAACGGTTGTCTTTTTAATATATGAAAGATCAACTGGTCTAAAAAAAACAATTAGCTTTTATTATGTGAATGAAGTCTCATCTAACTTACGCCAAAAGCAATGCTTGTTTGATGAACATCGGTATTTTATTTGACAGTCTGGACATACTGAAAGGAAAAGAAAAAAAACTCAGTGTCATATATAATGTATACAGGTATAATAAACTCGACATATAATATTTTTATAAGATCACATTTAGCAATGATAAGAATACTCTATATTTAATTTACAAATTTTTAACAAAAATAATTGTTACTTAATAAGCTATCAGATCATAAAATTATAAGACGTGTCATAAACTAAAATTCCAATTCATACTATTCATGATTTAAGTCAACATTTTGAAACTACTTTATATTTCGTTGCATTTGTTTATTCTTTAAATTAAATACATGTATATAGAATTTTGTAGGAATAAAATTGTAATATATGATTAAATAATACTATGCACGATGTTATTATCATCAATAGTTTAATTTTGATTGTCTGTTACCAAAAAAGAATAGAAAATAGGTGAAAAATAGAACAATTACTTCGAAATCCCTTTTTCTTTAAAACTCCTTTATTACTCCTTTAGTAATATAAATATTTTTTAATGACATTAGCTATTGTATAAATTGGTGTAACGCCCAATATCATATTTGTATATCTAGTTTTGTAGTAATACTAGCATGGGTGCCCAGCGTTGCCCGGGTGTTTGGAGGTGTATGCTGAGCAAAAAAAAAAAAAAACGGTAAATTTTTTAACTTTGACCCCTATTATGACCCCTTAACATTTATTGTTTTGGGCTCAAATCAAGTTATTAAGTTAGATCCATGTCCAAGGAATCTATATCTAAAATTTCAAGTGTTTAGACACCAAATTGGCGGAGGAGTTTGGTAGAGTTCTCAAAGGTCAAATCGTTTAACATTGACCCCCTTAACAGCCAAATTTCTGGCCGAAAACGGATCACAAAGATTTTCCCAAATCTCAGTACGCTGTATATCAAATTTCGAGTCTGTAGACTAAAAATTGACATGCGTAGGGAAATGTAAACAGACAGACACACATACAGACACACAGACACACAGACACGTTCACTTTTATAGATATACTAGCATGGGTACCCGGCGTTGCCTGGGTATTTGGAGGTGTATGCTGAGCAAAAAAAAAATAAATAAATAAACAAAAAAAAAACGGTCATTTTTTTTTTAAATCTTTGACACCTATTATGCCTCTTAAAATTTATTGTTTTGGGCTCAAATCAAGTTATTAAGTTAGATCCATGTCCAAGGAACCTATATCTAATATTTCAAGTGTTTAGACCAAAAATTGTCGGAGGAGTTTGGTAGAGTTCTCAAAGGTCAAATCGTTAAACTTGGACCCCTTAACAGCCAAATTTCTGGCCGAAAACCGATCACATCGATTTTCCTAAATCTCAATACCCTGTACATCAAATTTCGAGTCTGTAGACTAAAAATTGACACAGTTATTGTGTACGGAAATGTACACAGACAGACACGCAGACAGACACACAGACACGTTCACTTTTATAGATATTCTAGCACGGATGATCGGCGTTGCTCGGGTGTTTGGAGGTGTATACTGAGCAAAAAAAAAATGGTCCATTTTTTAAATTTTGACCCTCTATTATGACCTCTTAAAATTTATAGTTTAGGGCTCAAATCAAGTAATTAAGTTAGATCCATGTCCCAGGAACCTATATCTAACATTTCAAGTGTTTAGACCCAAAATTGTCGAAGGAGTTTGGTAGAGTTCTCAAAGGTCAAATCTTTGAACTTTGACCTCTTAGTCGCAAAATTTCTGCCCGAAACCCGATTACATCGATTTTCCCAAATCTCAGTACCTTGTATATCAAATTTCGAGTCTGTAGACTAAAAATTGACAGAGTTATTGCGTAGGGAAATGTACACACACACACATACAGACAGACACTTTCGCTTTGATAGATAGATAGATAGATAGATAGATAGATAGATAGATAGATAGATAGATTTAAATGAAAATCATGTTAGGACGGTATTTTCGACTTAAGGTTATAGTAGTGGAAAATTCCACTAAGAAATGAAAAGTTTAGACTTATAAATACATGCCAAGATATTGGGTTAGGCAGGAAATCGCCATAGCGAATAAGCTGAGGAAATATGTTTGGCTTTTTTTTTTCTCGAATGCAAGAGAGATAGAACGTTTATGTTTCAGAGAGCTGCTCACATTGCTTTTGTTTGAGAGTATTATGCATTTATACTCTGTACTAAAGAAAAATCATAAAACTTTGAAAGCAATAATAAGACCCGATTATTTGATGGTTTTCTTTTTTATAACCGTTCTAACCGCTATTATTAAGAAAATAACGACAACAACGACAAAAAAAGACTTTTAGGGTTTGTGGGGTGGGGGCGTTTAACGAGCTTTTTACCATTACAAAGCCATCTTCGGTCAAACTATTTTACTGATTCAGACAGAAGTTTGAATCCACAAAATCACTTTCACTTGGGATGTTGGCTACCTTCAATTGATCCCTCTCGTAAGAATACGGTGTCTTTCTAGAAAAAATTCTGACTGCGCAATATCGGGGAAACCAATGCCAACAATAGAAGCTTTGGATTCATACGATATGATAATGACTGATTCAGACAGTTTTAACAATATCCATCTCTTGTGAAGGTATTTTATTGATGATGCGTGATTCTTCCGTTTGATTTCGAAATTTAGGTTTGCTTTTGCTAGAGGGGGGGGGATGAAATATTATTTGGGTCATTCTTTAAAAAAAAATTTTTTTTCAAATTTTGTTTGCTGGGTGACAAAATAATTAACATTTATGTGCAAGTTAATTGGCATTTGTTTTGTATCATATGTTATTTTGTTAATACTGGAATTATTATTTTAGATATGTGTGTAAAAATTAGCAACCTTATAATTTGAGAGGCTATATTTTGAAATAATGTTTCTTTTTAATATTTATTACTTGCTGCGTATATGTGTGTATGTTTTAGCGAACCTGATAATACGTGGTGTAGTATTTTCTCTGATCAAATTATGTCGACTTCCTTCGAAGGAAGGAGTTTATAGTGAATATCAAATTCACAAGCGTCCCCCCAACACGTTTATATCCCGGTCATAGTAAAAATGACACACAGCAAATAGCATTCACCAATGGTCACTCATCAGATATTAGTCAGGCTTTACGTTGCTTAACTTCGGTAATCAAACGAGTAGCAGAGTTCTATGCGATTATGCCATAATTTTTATGCCTTTATTTCGCATTTGATTAATATACAGTGTATCACAAAAGTGAGTTCACCCCTCACATTTCTTCAAATGTTTAAGCATATTTCTTCATGTGAAAACATTGAAAAATGATTTTTGACATAATAAAAAGTAGTGTCTTCAGCCTCTTCAATAAAGCAATGGTTGTTTTGGATGTGTGTTTTGGGTCATTGTAATGCTGGAACACTGCTCTGCGGCCCAGTTTCTGGAGGGATTGAATCTTATCTTTGTACTCTTCAAATTGGTGTGCATGGCTGTCACCCCAGGAGGAAACCTTTCCTGAAGGCAATACACAAGAATGCCCCAAAACAGTTTGCTGAAGACATGTCAACAAAGCCCATAGATTACTGGAACCATGTCCTATGGCTTGATGAGAGGAAATTTAATTTGTTTTGTTCTGATGGCCTTAAGCATGTGTGGCGGCGACCAGGTGAGGAGTACAAAGATAAGTGGGTCATGCCTACAGTTAAGCATGGTGGTGGGAATGTCATGGTCTGGGGCTGCATGAGTGCTGTAGGTATTGGACAATTACCTTTCGTTGAGAGAAACATGAACTTCAACATGTACTGTCAAATACTGCAGCAAAGCATGAGCCCCTCCCTCCAGAAACTGGACCGCAGAGCAGTGTTCCAGCATGACAATAACTCAAAACATTCATTTCACCTGGTTTTATAATTATATGAAGAGAAATTATGTTGATAAGTTATTCACATTTATTGATAGCATGCATTAGTCAGTTGAGCAAAATATTATGTTACCCCCACTCACTTACCAAATATATTACAGTAATAGCAATAAAGACAATTTTATTGCTGGCGTAAAACAAAAACAGATATTATTAAGTAACGTTAGGAGAGTTTATTATCAAAAATATGATTTAAATCAGTTTCAACATAGGGGCGTGTCTGAGTTATTGATAAAACAAAGACTATTGGACATATATATTGTCTAGGGTTATAATCAGGATTCGGTTCTGGGGTTCGGGAAGGAGTGAGTCACTCTCTCGACAACAGCACGTTTCTGTCCACTTCTTTTCCAATCGACCACACCTAGCCTCTCGCCACCAATGTTATACCGCACAATCCGAACGTCAGCAATGCAAAATCCTTTTCAAGAGAAGATGTTCACGACTCTTTTCTCTCTGCTGCCCCAGAGAATTTTTCCCTGCTTTTATATCCTCCTATCAAAAAAAAAAAAAAAAAAAAGGAAGAGACAGGAAAAAAATAGCTTCTCCCATCATGCTCTGCCTTTCCAAGGTGCCTTTCGCGTATACAAATGCGCTGGCCATCCTTTCCTTCTTCTTTCCCAAAGAGTGATGCAAATACGCCTGGTACGTTTCTTTTTTTGTTTTGTTTTTTTCTTCTTTTCTAACCATATATCCCACATATTGCTCAACTTTAGTGGACAAATCACGCATAGACTGAAGTATATCTGTACCTAATCTAATTAGATAGTTTGTGCATTTTATGAGCGATTTCATGAGTAGCACTGCTTTTTAGGTTATCTTGTTAATGCACGCATGTACACACTCTTACATAGCATACATATCTTCTTACTGAAGCTGATGAAGATAAATGCTGATGAACATAAATGCTGATGAAGATAATGTCAAAATATAATTTGAAATAGATATCACCAAGAATGTTCCGTTCATTCAGATGTAAAGGAAACACTGAAAAGAAAATGGCAAAGTACTATAATTAATAATGACAGTCAATGCAAGAACAGATACATGCATACAAATATTTTTAAAAATAAAAATAAAATACAAACATATTAACCCAAATAAATATATTGGATGACGTGTCGCTTAGAGAAAGCAGAAAAGTGGAGAATTCAATTAGAAATTAAAACTACAGTTACAGCGACGTGCCATGATATGATTTGAAAGGCAGGAAGTCTGTGACAAAAACAAAATAGCATTCTCTTTTGGTGTGTGGACCAACTGGATTGGGTATCGTTTATCGAAGCTATGTCATCGTTTACCTAGAACGGCCGAGAAGTTTACGTAATATGTATATATATATATATATATATATATATATATATATATATATATATATATATATATATATATATATAAACACACACCAGAAAGAATTACGCCATTAAGCAAATAGGGTGTTGGCGTCTTATTTTGTTGCATTATTACAATACGATCACCTATACAACTATCCATCGAGCCAGCTACTTGAAATGTGTTAATTTTACATCAACAAGATCATGGACTGTCTCGTAAGGATCGAAGAACTCCCAGTGGAGTATTACAGTACTAACATACGGGAAATATATCAAACCTTTTGGAAGCTTTACAACTAGATATTACTACACATTGGGCCAACTATTTGCAACGTTTCGATGAGAGACTCGGCTGTTTTCTGTGGATAAGAAGTTCATGGGGCTATGTGATCGGGATCGAAGTATCCGCATAGATGTAAGCGACTACTAAGTAAGATCATGCTTACAGAGGCATTATGTAGGAGTTGAGCAGTGAGATGTCTTTTCGCGTTATATTTAAATTTCTGCGTGCTAATATAATCAGGGAAGCAGGAGACATGGAGGGAATTCCATAATCTAGTAATTCGAATGAGGGAATTTTTGAAATAGAAAGCTTTCCGGTGTCTAGTGAAGGATTAGATTTTGATGCTTATTCAATAGTATTTACGTCTATTTACGTCACAAATTCCATGAGTTCGTCAGATCATATTCTACTAAGGTACAACGGTTGAAGCTTGGTTAATAGTGCGGGAGCTATTAAATTGCAGAATGATCTGAAATGAAACACACATCAAATCGATTGTCAAGATCGATGAAAATATGGTTGGATCTCTCTACCGTTCCAGTAAGTATGTCATTCCCGATGTGATCTTCTAACTGCATAAGAGCCAAGTGCGCTCTACAATGAAGTACTGTTGCCACATCTGGGCAGGAGCTGCTCGGCACACCGTATTTTGGCTTGATAGAGTTCAAAACCGGCTTCGAAATCTAATAGGTGATGCCCTTTTTCTTCCCTGCAACCTCTTTCCTGTATCTGATCTATCGCTATTTTCAAGGTAAATGCTCATTTGAACTCCAATATATGCCCCCCCCTTTGCCAAACTTTCACAAAAATCGCCCGACTAGCTAAAACCACTATATATAATTTTCCTCACTGTCTATCTGTGCCTAAATGTAAACGCAGATTCCATGAACAAAGTTTTTTTTTCCAGAACTGTCCGACTTTGGAACACTATTCTGTTGCATGCTTCCCGGCTAAATACAACATGATAGCCTTCAAATCTATTGTAAACAAGTTCCTGTCTCGTCGTCTTCATAAGTAATTAAATTCCATCCAATTTACATCATAAAGGATTGCATCACTACCACCTTACATCCATTAACCCTTACTCTCGAGTGGCTTTCGGACCTTGATAGGTGGTGACCCCAAGTAAAAAAAACAAACTCTTTTAAGATGCACCAGCCCAGATATGGCAGCAATACTCCATGCATAGGTGAATGGTGGATACAGAATATTGTATTTTTAATGTATTTGCTCTATTTCATAGTGTATGTTAACTTTGTTAGTTTGAAGGATGGACTCTTAGGTAGGGTGTTATACAACAGCATATTCTTTTCATTGTGTTGACTCTCAAGTATATATCCGACACAGTTAGACACAGTCAATCAACCGAGAACCACATCACTCTATATAGCAGCATATAAGATATCAACGGATACACACTCGAGAGTCAAAACAATGAAAAGAATATGCTTTTGTCCTAGACCTAGTTATTAGAAATTTGCGGTTAAGAGTGTTTCTTGTAATCTTGAAATAGTCTCAGCGTTTGTAGCATTAAATGTTATCATCATCTGTATCCTCAGTTCATTTAAGACTAATTGTTATTTCTTAAGATTTGAATATGTGCGCAGTTATTTTTTCTCCCATGTTTGTTATAGAGTGTGCTGTAATTATCAGGAAAATCGGTTATGAATATAAAAAATAATAAAGGTATCGATGCCTCCGTTCAGTCTCGAAAGACAAAGGATACCCTCTGTATGGGCAGCTGCGTGTGAGATTGTGAGGCCAGGGTTGCGCAATCCCAAACCATACCTATTCTGAATTGAGTCCAGTGGCAAGGAGAATCCAGGACGACTGGAAACAATGCGGAGATAAGCAGAGAACACCTGCAGCCACTGGAAGTCACAAATGATCACCCATTTAGTACTGACCAGGTTCAACGTTGCTTAACGTTGGTGATCGAACAGGGACCGGTGTGTCAACGTGATTATGCCGTACATAATAAAGGTATAAGGAGATGCAACTTTACAGACACCTTTATATATTATATATTTTCTCTACCCTGCAACCCCTCTCCCACAGAAGAGACGTTGCGAGCCTATCCTTGTTTTATCGTTATTTTCATGGCAGGTGCTCGTCTGAACTCCAATCCCTGGTCCCCCCTCGCCAATCTTTCACGAAAAACACCCGTCTAGCTGAATCCACTATGAAAAATTTCCCCCACTCTATATCTGTGCCTAAATCAAAACGCGGATTTCATGAACAAAGCTTCTTTCTTAGAACTGCACGCCTGTGGAACTCTGTTCCGTCTGCCTGCTTCCCTCCGGACTACAACTTGGATGTCTTCAAGTCTAATGTTAACAAATTCTTAATGAACCGCCCCCTTAAGTAAACACTTCATCAAATCTCCTCACTAACGTAATGTACTTGCAATAACCCTTATCCCTGAGTGGCTTCCGGGCCTTGATAAGTGGTGATCACTGTGTAAAAAAAAAGAAGGGTTTGTTACATCGCCAGTCGCCTGAGGTGCCGCTATTAGTGAATGCCGCTATTTTTGTGTAGCCTTAGTGTACGCCCTTTCTATTGTAATAGAATTGTATTTTAGCTGATAGATGGCAAATAAATAGCATCGCGCATACATGCAATGCAAAGATTAACAGAACATTTTATGCAAGGTGTTCATGCTATCAACAATAAACAATACTTGCCTAACTCAAAACGTGGACGGTGTTCTCACAACATCCGCTGCAACATTTCATGCCTAAAAGGAAAAAAGAAACGAAAAAATATAAATGACTGCTCTTCCTGAGTGATAATAACGGTTGAATATTGAATACCTAATCCTTAAATAAATTATATTTTATTTTTAACATACGAAAAGCGTTCCAAAATTAATGCCTCCTATTTTTTATTCTGTTCGAATCGATTACAGTGGATTGCAAATTGCATCGTTATAATGACAGAACTTGTGCATTATCGACCTGGAGATTTCATCGCTCTGTTGCAGATATGAACGGTGTGAAACTCTAAGAAAGCAAGCCATGTCTTGGACGAGCGTTAGAGATGCGTCATTGAATTCCTGGCAGAAGTGCATCGAGAATGGTGATGATTATGTAGACAAATAAGCACAAAAGGTCGCTTGTTTTAGTACTACTTCAGTCTTCGTATCTTTTCAAGGTTTGGGGTTAAATGATAGGAGACTTTACTTTTTTGAAGACCCTTGTATGACAAAGCTTCAAACGCCCATACGTAGTCAACGTTCATCACTATCAACAGGGCGTTGAGAATGGTGGTGACTATATAAAAAATAGGAGGATTTACTTTTGGTACGGCCCTCGTATATGCATTTAAACTTTGAGTTCAACTCATAATGATTTCTGACAAATGTCATTCTTTTGACTAACGTCTATATCTTTTATTATTTGATTAACTTCGATATATTTCAACTTTGTCTACAACATTTTCCTAATACCGCCACTTTTTAAAAGGTTATTATTTGATTTACTTACAAAAAATGTATTTAAATATTCAATCAACTTATAAAAACTTGAATTATGTCTCCAGCAACTTCCCGATGATGGCTATATTTTACATCTTTTATTTAATTTACGTTTTTAAGTTTATTTATTTAATTTTTATGTTTTTACTAATATATATATATATATATATATATATATATATATATATATATATATATATATATATAACTACTTAATTTACTCACATAAAATTAATATACGAAAGTATAGATTTATGCGTAAACTTTAAGTATTTACTTCAAAGGTGCTCAATACGTAGGTAGAGCTAGTTAGTAAGTTATAAAATGTATATGGCGATTAAGCTACACTGAATATTCCGCATAAGCCTGAAGAATCCTAGAGTGGATGAAACGCGGAATATTCAGTGTAGCTTAATCGCCATATACATTCTTTAACTTACTAACTATATATATATATATATATATATATATATATATATATATATATATATATATAATTTATACAATCTATTAATATTTGTTTATAAATTTTTAATTAATAAAATCTATTTAGTAAAGAAATTACAAAATAATACAATGTACAAATTTCACATAACAAATAATAATTTTAGTTAATGAATTCAAGTTAATGACATTCAAGTGAATCAGATTTATTATATGTGATAAGTGAATTTATTAATTTAATTATTAGATTTCAAGTTTACAAATCTATTAATAAATGGTTCATAAATCAATAAAATTCGAATTAATAAAACACATTAATTGAATAAAGTGCAATAAAAGCTATTAATTTAAAAATTTTTAATCTAGAATATATCGGTTGCACAGGTACGAATACTATTACTTACTTGGAGGACATGCGCAATCCTTGCTGCATTCTATACATGGAGGTCTGGGTCTCAAATCTGTACAAGTAGAATTAGAAAATGTAAAAGAAACTGGTTCAGAAATATTTGCCAATTAACAAAACATAATTAGTATACAAATGCATTTCTTTATAAAAAAAAACATGGTAAATGTTTATGAAATCAATATTGGACTTAATCATGGATTAACATAAATATTTTATTTACGAGAGTTGAAAAACCATCAATTTCAACTTTTTGATGCATAAAAGTAACAAGAAAATACAAATCTGTGCGTAATTTAACGAACAGCAAATAAAAACCTAAGGTATGTAAACTTTCCGGTGTTATTGTGAAAAGGCAGGCAAAATCGATTCGAAAGCAGTAAACAATCCCTCGATTAGCAGGCAAATTATTTACGACAATACAAAGGCTGGCTTACATATCCCTGGCTGCCCTACTGGCGCTTTAAAATAGGGAAAAATTGGTCGACTTCTTCGAGGGGTTTCAAAAAGCACGAAAAACACGGCTGACTACGTCCTTATATATATATATATATATATATATATATATATATATATATATATATATATATATATATATATATATATATATTCAAGTAGCCATTATTATTAAATACAACGGAGTCACTTTGTTTTATGATGTGTTTTTTATTTTTGCGATTTTTCGTATAATCAAGATTGAAAATATTGATAAAAAAGTTCCATAGTTATCAGAAGATTTCGCAGTCGAATCGAAAACGCTTGTGATAATTATTGAACTTTCATTAATATTTCCGATTTGGATATGTAAAAAATTATACGGAAAATAAAAAAAATAAATGAAAGAATCGTAAAGCAAAGTACCTCCGTTTTATTTAATAATGTCTGCTCTCCAATGAAAAATAAAATGCATAAATATACCAATGAATGGTATATGAATGTGAATTCATAAATATACCATTATATATATACTATCTGGATGCCCGGTGTTACCTAGTCGTACAATATGCTTAAACATGATATTTTAATTTGTACAGATTGCGTATGTATTATTATAGAGTCAATCCTCTATTGATTATTGCATATTACGAGGAAAAATTTGCCGGGTGGACTAATTCGCAAAAAAATAAAAATAAATAATAATGATAATGTCGTTCATCAAATTCCTCTGTGTTTGTTTACAGTATTACATCATTTGATATTTGGGCTTGACGATCTTAAAAATAATCTTTATTCTATGATAGATAAAAATTCGTTTTTGGAACACTATTTTTAAGATTGGATTTTTGATACTTTTTGGGTGAATTTCTGTACAATACCTATCTATGAGCACTGCCAAAAACATAAATTACCTTTGTGTGAAACTTGCAAAAGATAGGCTCAGCCGTTTCAGAACTTAGGAGGAAAGAACATACATACACACACACAATGTAACATATATATATACATATATGTACGAGGGGTGTGCAATAAGTAATGCCTCTGCCCCACTTCCCATAGCAGTAGAGCAACGAAATTTGGCACAGTTATTAGTCTTTCTCTACATAGGAACCACCCAGAGTTATGCATTTCTACCATCGTTTGATGCAGCTCTGGAGACCGTCCTCCAACCACGACGTGACTTCAGAAATCAATGCTGCATCATCTCGGAAACGCTTTCCTTTCAAAAACAACTTCATGGCTGGGAAGAGGTGAAAGTCAGAGGGTGCAAGGTCAGGAGAATGGGGAGGATAGGGAGGATTTCATAACCAGACGTCTGTGCTTCTGATCTGGCGACATGTGAATTGTGGACCGGAGCGTTGTCCTGCAGGAGGAGGGTATCTTTGCTGATCTTGCCCCGCCTCTTGATTTTGATAGCTTCCCTTAATTTCCTCAAAAGTGAAGCATAATAGGCTCCTGTAATTGTGGTACCCTATGCCAGGAAATCTGTCATCACTACTCCGTCCTGGTCCTAGAAGACTGTGAGCATGACCTTGCCAGTGGA
>NC_136504.1:57276964-57321964 GCF_053919585.1 Euprymna scolopes
GTAAAATACGCTTAAATATAATATTTTTGTTTGTCCAGATTTCGTATATATTATTATAGAGTCGTGATTTCAACAGTAAAAAAAACACTTAGGTGCCATTAGCTAGAATCGAAACTGAAACTGCAGCATTCAAAGCTGGTGACGTTTTCACTGTACTAACGTAATATTCGTATGAGTCGATTAAAAATTAAAAATAAACTATAGTTAATGTACAAAATTTATAACGATTTTTCAATTTTATCCCATTTTTTTAAAAATCTTTTTAAACTATTTTAACCGGCTAAAGGCCCATAAAAGAACGGCCCATCAAAAATCCTATCATTTGAGGCCCCTAGCGCCGTTCTGCAACTTTTAGTTTCGGAGGAGATAGTCTGAAAATATGGAGACAGAAAGAAATACATATAGTCTTTTATAAATTATATTCAAAATTTTCAAATCAAAACTGAAAAGGTAAAACCATACTAATTGATAATTTAAAAACAAAAAATTGTCGAAAATTAAATAGCTGCATGATATAAAAAATACTAAGATGAAATTCAAACTTTATTCAAGTTTAAAGTTAGTGTAAATATTTATTTTTCTGTCCTGTTGTAAATAATCTGTTTCAGCTGCCAAATAAAAAAAAAACAAAAAAAATACAATAACCTTTGTAGATGATATATCACAAATATGAAGAAGTTTCATCGGATGTTTTGGCAGCCCAACATATATTTTCTGATTCTTATCTCATGATGGAGAGTTAGAAGATGTTCTTGAAGAGACAACACACATTATCGCATATCACTATATCTTTATTACATTTTTACTATGCCTTTTAAACCTGGGTTATACATATTAGCAGGTATGCTTATTTTCTACAGGACTGTTATTTATTAAAGATTCTGCGACTAATTATAACACGCTACGACAGAATAAGAATACAATTAACAGACGTTCCCCCTTGTTTTAAATGGATTCTGCCTTGCGTTGTCCTTGTATTCGGGATTATCCTACTGCTTGTTTTATTTTTTTTCGGTAAATATTTCTACCGGAAAAGCTAAATAATTTACATAGCCCATACGATCGTGTTCAACATGTGTGTACTGACTGAAACACATTATTTCTTCTTAAAACGATTCATGTGAAAACAACATAATTTGAATGCTGACTTTTCCAAAAATCTGACTTCTAGAGCTGTGTTACTTATTACAAAATAACATTGACAAAACTCGAACACAAGTCATGTTCTTGATTTTACGCAAATAAATTATTCGATACAACTTACGGATGAACAATACTGCAAAAAATAAGAATATTTACCACCAGAACTTATAGTTAGTGGAAGATTATTCCCGGGCAACACCAGGATATGGGTAGGCTAGTTTTATATATAAATAAAGACTGATTAATAAAAAGAAATATCGTGAAAGTCCTCTCGTTCTCTTCTTTTTCCTTAATATCACCTTATCCAAAATTACCTCAGTCTATAAGGATTTCTCCATTACTGATCGATAATGATAAGGATGAAGTGTAGCACCTAAAAAGATACTACGCGTTATTCTTTCCTTGTTTGTTATCGAAATAAAATAAAAACTAACTTCTTTCCTTTAACAATTACAAGAAGCCATGAAAAATAACATCCTACCTGAGTGTCCATCCTTCAAACTCCTCGGCTCAACATTCACAGGCGACATGAATTGGAACAAATACTTTCTGCTGTTGCAAAAGAGGGCTCCCTCTACCATGCTAGAAAATTACTCACACCTGAGAGTATCCTGTTTCTCTACAAAAACACTATTCGCCCATGCATGGAGCATTGTTAACATATCTGGGCTAGTGAATCTACCACAAGTTTCTCAGAGAAAGGGGGTTTCCGATCTAATAGAGCCTGCATTATCACCCAAGCTTCAACCTCTGTCCCATCACCGCAAAGGTGCATCCCTATGTATATTTTACAAGTACTTTAATTGAACGTGCTCTGATGAACTCTTTACACTTGTACCACCTCCACATACATATCTCCGACATACCCGTCTAGCAGTAAAATTATATTCCTTCTCTGTAGCGGTCCCTAGATACCGGAAAGCCTTCTACTCTAATAGTTTCTTCTCCTTGGAATTGTAGACTTTAGAATTCTCTCCCGGATTCCTGCTTCCCTGGCTGTACTAACATACAGAAGTTTAAATGTAATGCCAACAGACATCTCGTACATCTCCTTACATAGTTCCTGTATACATGGTCTCAAATAGTAACCTTAAGTCAAAGTGGCAATATGCCTTGTTTGGGATGAACAAGTAAGAAAAAAAAAAACAAAGTAAAATATTTATATACATACCGAAACAGATACGGAGGATCACTCTCTTCATTGCCAATTGTAGTCTAAAGAATGAAGTTTTGATGGTGTGGTACATTTTGGGTCGGCTGGCTATCTCATAGAGTTCGCTTTGTCTAATGTTTGGTCCGACGCCGACAGCATATATAGTGGCACCCGATCTGCGCAGTAATCTTGCGGAAGCCCTTGTTAGCCACGGATAAGATGATTTTGCGTCCGTGAGCAGGAGGACGTAATTCGGGAATTTCTCTCTGTCACCGTTTGCAAGCGTGAACGTGACGTCGTGGACATGTTGCAAGGCCTTGTGCGTGAACGTCGGCCCACCTTTGTATTTGTAGCGGATTAGATCGCAAATGAAAAGCATGTCCAGTTTGGTGTGGAAGGAATTCAGCTCGAAATGTATGATGACGTCGAACGCAAAGGTGACAATCGCAATGCGCACTTTCTTGTGTTTAATGTCGACGCTCTTGATAAGCTGCATAGCGGCGTCAACCATCTTTCCAAATTTCACAGGCAAAATACTTCCGGATTCGTCAATTATAATAGCAATATCGCCCCACATATTGCATCCTGTAAAGAAACGTCCAGAATTTAAAAATATATATATAATAATAAACATGAAAAAAGGACGACAACTTCGTTTTGATATACAGACTATAAAAGATATTTGAAGGAATATTTTAATTTTACTATAACAGGAATATGGATTCACTTTACGTCTGCATCTCTATAAAGTTAATTATGTTTATTATTGTAGCAGTGCTGGCTGAAAATAATCAAAACACGCATTGCTATGGTTAAGAAAGAATTATAATAGAAGTACACGTCATTATTCTGGATACCATGAGTGTCATTAATTGCTGTGCCCACCGCAGAAAGATGTGACACAAGGTCGAAAGGTGGGCGAAAATCAAACCAGCACTCCTAAAGGAGGATCACTGTTGCCTTTTAAAAATGCCTAGCCAGCCCTGCCGGCATTCCACAGTCAGCGCGTATCAGATGTTAAGCAATAAACTTACTCCACCCCGACCGACGGGAGCAAGACTTGGTGTAACATAGCGCATATGTAAATGCATGCGAAATGAAATAACCGGCAGGGAAAAATAAAAACATCAAAAGGAGATCACGTTAGAGACGAAATAACGTTCGAGATCACGTTAGAGGCGTGGATGATGTTCGAGAGCACCTTTGAAAATACGATCACGTGGGCGGCGTCACCGCCGTAACGATTGGGAAATAAATGTTGTTACAAAGAAAAGTTGTTTCTTTTAATTATTTGTCTACTTTGCGATTGAGGCTACAACGCGTTGGTTCGCGGAAATGTTAAACTGGGAAGGTCGATCCTCTAGAACTACTCAAAGCGAATGCCACCGCCCGTCAGATAAAAGGATACCGAAATGGCCGTTTCTGCCGAACTGATTATTGAGATGGGAATCTCGATTTGAATATATCAGCGATCGGAGCGAGTGGGCAAATCACTATCTAATAACATATTAAATGCAAGTATATTTATAGGCTCTGAGTAAAACCATAATCACTCAAGTGGGTACACCAGCTTACCTCATATGAGTTTATACGTTTATATATTTGTACGCACATGATTCACCCATAAACTAATTAATTTCATTACTTATATGATTCGTTTATTCTGTCTTGTGCTGAAGGTGCACACACGCAAACGCACGCATGACAGCTGGTAGCAAACTCACTGAACGATGGGGACTGATATCGTCAGTGATGAAAGGTTAACTATTTGACGCGCGCAGGTGAGCGCACCTGCAAAAAGCAGGCCACATATATAACCCAGAGAAAAAGGCAAAAAGAAGAGAGAAGCCTACAGTCAACCGGCAATCAACATCGCACAAGCATGGCTCTATCCACCCACCCCCTGATCGACACTCTCAGTCTCTAGCTAGGCGCACGCATATGAGGCAGCATACATTTCAGTTCTACTTAATGTAAAAAAGTTAAACCTTATACTTAAGCGTTCTTAACAAAAATTTAAATTCGGGGAATCTTATTTAATTTGTGTTTACTGATTATGGCTCAAATTCAATACATTTGAATTTTCAAATGGAAGGTTTTCCTCTTTTAGAGGAAAATACTGTTCTTATCTTGAGTGTCATTTTCACAGTGTTTTGGTCGACGTAACCTCCGATCTTCTTCAGATGTATCTTGTCGATCTCGAGAATGTTTCTGTCAAACTCAGACGCAATTTTGAACAGACCCCTTTATTTACTTCACGGGGGTAGCCTGTCCTCGTTCTGTCAGTGATGACTGGAGAGAGGTCATAAATAATTCGCAATTGTATTTTTCCAGAAGTGAACCTTGGATTTTTAGGAGAATATGACTTTTACAATTGATTTTTTCAAGTAATCTAACCATTGTGTCACGGGTCCTTGCATACATTTCTAGTACGAATTTTGGGAGCCTTAAACCTATTTTTATTTCTAGTTGCAAATATCACTAGTTATTACTAATTATTATTACTATATATAAAGAGAGCGCATACTATCTCTGAGAAGTAAATAAAGAGTTCCATTCGAAATTCCGTTCCAATTCCCGAGTTTGACAGAAACATTCCCGTGTTTGACAAGATACACCTGAAGAAGGCCGAAGGTTACATCGATCGAAACGTTGTGAGAGTGGCACTCAAGATGAGAGAAGTAGTCCGTAGAATCAAAATAATACAAATAACCAATTCTCATCTCAAAATTCAGAAACCTATTAAAATACTTTTTTTTTTAATTTAAAGTAAGGAATATTTACTAATTGATGTCTAATAGCTATTGTTGAAATTTCACAAAAATCTGAATTTAAAAGAAATTTCACAGCTTGTTACTCCCTTAAATACAACTACATTTAACTAATTATTGCCCACATTTGGATTCATTACACCGACTAGTTGTTTTTCAAACTGCATAATGGTCGCTAAATTGGTTTCGGGATGAATCATGTGCACACTAATATATCCGCGTATACATATTATAAAGATATAAACATGTAACACAAATGAATAAACAATATAAATATACAGATTAAAATATAAAGATCAAATTCTCTTAAATATTTTATCAGATTATATTATATATTAGAATACCTAATAAGAATATAGACGTCAAAATGTACAGGTCAACCTATGATGTTCAATTGTTTAATATTATCTAATTTAAACGTTTAATATATTTAATATTTTTAATTATTTCATTGTAATATATGGATGAATTTTAAAATGAAAGCATCTATAAAAGGAATATAAAGATAGAATTCTCTTAAATATACAAATCAAAATATAAAGATTAAAATACACAGATTAAGATTAAAAATACGAATAGATCGAAATATACTGATCAGAATACACAGATCAAAATATGCAGATTAAAATATACAGATCAAAATATATAGATCAAACTACATAGATTTAGATAAACAAATCTAAGTATATAAGTTAAAATACACACATTTAACTACACAAATAAAATATACAGATCAAAATATACAAATAAAAATACACAGATCAAAATATACAGATCAAATACACAAATCAAAGTAAACAAATCAAAATACACAAATCAAAATATACAGATCCAAATACACAAATAAAATATATAGATCAAAATATGCAAATCAAAATACGCAAATCCAAATATACATATCAGAATGTACACATCAAAATACACAAATAAAATATACAGATCAAAATATACAAACCAAAATTTACAGATCAAAATATACAGAACAAAATTTACAGATCAAAATATACAGATCAATATATACAGAACAACATGTACATATCAAAATATACAAATCAAAATATACACATAAAATACGCAAATTAAGATGACAAATTAAAATATACAGATCAAGATATGCAGATCAAAATATACAAATCAAAATACACAGATACAAACTATACAGATAAAAATATGCAGATCAATATATATAGATTAAGATGAACAGATCAAAATATACTGATCAATATATTTAAATCGAATTCACCATGAATATTTGTTGCGCATTTTCGTTTACTGTTTTTCTTAAGTTCATCTTTTTAGACAAAAATACTTACTCATTTCACAGTTGACACCAACGTAACCCATTGGGCAGTTACATACATAGTCAATAAGGTAAGGACAGCATGATCCGCCATTCTTGCATGGGTTTGAAGCACAAGGATTCGTAGTGGCTATATGGAAAATAAAAAAAAACGTATTTGTTGAAAAGCATTAGTTCCAGAACAATTGCATTTCAAAGACTTATATTTCCAAACGTTGCATCTCAAAAAACAAAATTGAAAAGAGTTGCATTTCAAAGACTTATATATATATATATATATATATATATATATATATATATATATATATATATACGAGTTATATTTCAAAGTGTTTCCTTTCAAAAGTTACATTTCAAAGTCATCTTTAAAAGTGTTAAAGGTAAAAGATACAGTTTAAAGAGATATATTTCAAAGCGTTGCATCTAAAAATCTATATATCAAAGAGCTTCATTTCAACGAATTGTATTTTCAAGGCTTACATTTCATAGGGTTATATTTCATAGAATTGCAATTCATATATTTTCATTTCAAAGAATTGCATTTCAAAAAGCATATTTCAAAGAGTTACATTTAAAAATTTACATTTAAAAGAGTTGCATGTCAAAGAATTACGTTTCAAAGAATTGCAAGGCAAAGAATTCTATTTCAAAGATATATTTCAAAGCGATATATTGAAAAACGTTGCATCTAAAAAAACTAGTCTTCAAAGAGCTTCATTTGAAAGAATTTATTTCCAAGAATTACATTTCAAGGAGTCTGGCATCGTAAAATACTGTTATATTATAAACCCTTTTTAAGAATTCAAAACACAACAACCATTGGTGTAAGCAACAGTCCGTTTTTTATTTCTCCTGTTGTTCTTGCTTATGGTAGAGAGAGAGATTGGGGGAGCGACAGAGAATTATCGTGGCGTTCACTCTATTGACAATCAAATCTCCAACTGCAATCTTTTTCCCTCTGTCACTTTTTCCTGTCAATCTTTTCAAAACACTCACATAACCAGATTCCTTTCTGTTACATTTTTCATAACAATAACAAGGTTTGTTTATATTTGTGAGAAATATTGAAACACTTCCCGTTTAGCTTGTTAATTTCTGACATTTCATCCGCAGACGCGTGCCTCATTTTAATTCATGAACATACATATATGTATATACACCTATACACATATATATACTAGCATGTCAACCCGGCTTAGACCGGATCAATCGTGTAACAATACTATATTTCAATTAGCTTAATTTTAAAGAGTTATATTTTAAAGAGTTGCCTTTTAATATGCTGTGTTTAAAATAATTACATTTCAAAAAGTTGTAAAAAATTTAAAAAAAACATTTACAAGTATTTTTTTTATATAGATGTACATAATACTTCTTACGAAACTTTATATTTGGGGTTTTAATCAGGGAAAATCGGTACAAAAGTGTGAAAATAAAAAAAATGAAATTCGCCAAGTGAAGGTCGAACGACGGCATTACGAATATACATGCGTAACGTAGTAGATATTGGTTCATGCTTTAATTTTTAGCCTTTTAATAGGCATGTCTTCATAGGTCAGGCATTAACCCCAAAGGAAAAAAATCGTATACTAAACGTTTTGATTTCGATTTTCACGGGTCATTTTTTTAACTTTTTAAATCATTAATATATATTAGGTCAAATATAATAATAAATACGAAATCTGCATTAATCAAAATATCATATTTAAGTGTATTTTACGACCGTTCAATGCCGGGAGGCCTTCTAGTAAATATGTGTGTGTGTGTGTGTGTGTTTGTGTGTGTGTGTGTGTGTGTGTGTGTGTGTGTGTGTGTGTGTGTGTGTGTGGTTTCAGATTGATATTTTCCATAGCTTAAGCGACCAATTAAGTTTTAAAGAGGTTAATGCAAGAGTTCTCAATACCGAAGTAGGGTAAGATACACTTTTTATTCGTTTTATATAAACGTTTATATGTCGTTATACATTCATGTGTATGTTTCGGGCAGCTAGTTACAAATAATTATTCAGTGAAGTTCGTAATGAAACTATAACAGGAGTTTCCAGCACAAAATTAATAAACAGGTCATATCACGTGATTTCCAAAATAAAATACAATAAGCCAACGGAATTTAATATATGCGAGAAAGAAAGGAACGAAGCAAAAATTGGAGAATAAAATGTATACATCAAAATGAATGAAGAAAAATCAGAGCGGAAAAGAGAGGAAAGAGGAGAGAAATACGAAGAAAAAAAAAGAAAGAAACAACAACAACAATAATAATAATAATAATAATAATAATAATAATAATGATGGTGATGATGATGATGATGATGCCATCATTTCAGGTATTACTTTCTTCTTTTGGAGTTAAAATAGTGTAGTATGTGTTCTGTGGTCATAATAATGTTATCCTTTTTCTTTTCATTGCTAGTATTATGCTAGTAAAATAAGCGACCTCTGGTCACATACTTTTCATAATAATAATAATAATAATAATAATAATAATAATAATAATAATAATAATAAAAATAATAATAATGAAAAATATGGAACATGATAAAATCAGTAATAATAGAAATAAAATAACAATAATACTCGTAATAATAAAAAAAGTTAAATATAAAAACTATAAAAGATATAAAATTACATCGATAAAAACTTTGAAATCTGTATACCCACAAAAAAAAACAAAAAAAAAACACAGATACATAAATATATCTTAATATACGTGTGAATGTCAGCTAGGAAATTTGGCGTTTAAACAGAACGGAAATATACAATACAAATTCAGGGTCAAGCATCCGGGTTAAAAATATAGGTCAAGGATAAAATCAACCCGTATTCAGATTTAGATTAAGTCAGCGACTTAGCCTATAAAAATGATTTTAGTTAAAGGTTCTTTAATTAATTGTTTGATGAAACTGCAAGTTATTATTTAATTAAGTATTTGATGAAACTGCAAGTTAGTCAAAGATCTTACTTGATAAAAAAAGTGAAGCAGATGGAACATGGTGAAGAAAAAGGTGACCTCACGCGAATGGATAGTCTGGTGAAAGGTAAACTATCCAATGACGGTAAAGTCCAAAAATATAAATCCAAGAAAGTTAATTGAATTTCCATTCGCATAAATAAAATCCAAGGAAATCACGTAATTGGAAGATGATAAAAAATAATCCAAAAGGCCGAAATCCATGGAATAATTCATAAATATGTACAAGGAAATGGGAAAAAATCCAATAATATTAATAAAAGAAAAATAAGATATGCGTTTGATACGGCTTCAGAAACAAAATGTAATTAAGAAAAATCGGTGAAGAAGAAGAGAAAAGAAAAAAATGGTGATATAATTAAATTTAAAATAGAAAAGCAAATGTCAAAATGACCCAGACAAAATTATGTTAAAAGGTGCGAAAAATATATAGGGCAAAGATAGTTCAACTAAAATGTACAGGTTATTACTTAAGAAAATGTCAGCAAGAGTTGTTAAAATACACTAAATGGAATAAATAAATAAATAATAAATAAAATAAATAAAAAATAAAATAAAAAATAAACATTTTTAAGGGGAGAGGATGGCCGGTATCTGCAAATTCCGGATAAAGCAAGTAAGTATATAAGTATATGCATATAATAAAATATAAGTAAATATACATACAGGATCTAAAAGTGTGGGTAGATTGATATATTAAATAGATAGGAATATTTAAAGATTAAAACGGAAATTGCAGATAAAAAATACCGGCCAAGAAAAGAAGAAATAAAGAATTAAAATAAAGGATTATTAAGTTATAAAGTATTAAGAAAGTATGATTATGAACATTACCGACATACCAAGAACCCCCTCCCACCTTTTCCCCTTGTTCCCTTCCTCTTTTCTCCGCTCTTCTCGCACACCTCCCCTGACCTCATTCACTCTTTCACTCTTTCATCCCATAATAACGAACATTTCTGTAAAAGTCTGAGGAAGATACAGACGGGCAAAAAACGGCGGGGTAGCTGAAACAATAATGTAACTGAACAGAAAGATTCGGTAATAAAAAATAAAACACATATTTGCTCTACAACAGTATTGAGCACTTTCTTCAGTTTTTATTAATTACCATTTATACTATATATATATATACATATATATATATACATATATATATATATATATATATATATATATATATATATATATATTACTTAATTGGAATTCATTATTGCGATGAGTATTATTTATTAATTTATTTATTTCGGACTATTATCCTCATCTTCTTAGTAGTTGTTTCACGACGTTACGGCCATCTATTCCTCTGGCCTTCGTCTAGTTTAGGGAATAATCAAGTACACGTAATATACGTGGTAAGTATTTGAAATTCAAATGAAGTGTAATAGCTCAGGGTTCGAGTTAAGAAATTCAAAATTAGGGTTTAAATACTCTGAAATGCTTGATAATTAACAGCCGAATTTCTGGTCAAAAACGGATTACAAAGATTTTCCCAAATCTCAGTACCCTGTCTATCAAATTTCGAGTGTGTAGACTGAAAATTGATTGAGTCACAGCATAGAGAAATGTACACACACATAGACACACAGACAGACATGTTCACTTTTATAGATATACTAGCATTTCAGCCCGGCGTTTCCCGGGTGTTTGGAGGTGTATGTTGAGCAAAAAAAAAAAATTGTGGAGGGAAATGTACACACACACACACACACTTCCACTTTTATAGATATACTAGCATTTCAGCCCGGCGTTTCCCGGGTGTTTGGAGGTGTATGTTGAGCAAAAAAAAAAATTGTGGAGGGAAATGTACACACACACACACACACACACACACACACTTCCACTTTTATAGATATACTAGCAGTTCAGCCCGGCTTTGCTCGGACCCGATGCACTGTTTATAACTTTATGTGCATATGTATATACTTATATAATAAAGTTTGACTCATGTCCAGGTAACCTACACCTAAAGTGCTTAGACCCAAAATTGATGGAGGAGTTTGGTAGAGCCTGCAAAGGGAAACTCTTTTCAACTTTAACCTCTTGGCAGCCACATGTTTTGCCCAAAAACTGATTAAAAAGCTTGCTGCATGTCTGAATAACCTTTATGTAAAATTTCAAATGTTTAGACCCAAAATTATCTGAATAGTTTGCTAGAGATCGTAAAGGTCAAATTTTTTGGAACTTTGATCTCTTGGCAGCCACATTTTCGGCGAAAATCCTCGGGAAGCTTGTCGTGTGTCTGAATACACTTTATGAAAAATTTAAAATGTTTAGACCAAAAATTGGCTCAGTAATTTAATAGAGACCGCAAAGGTCAAATCTTTAAAAGCATTTGACCCCAATGTTGACCCCTTAACATTATTTGTTTGGGACTCAAATCAAATTACAAAGTTGGATTTATGTCCAAGTGTCCTACATCTAAAATTTCAAAATCGGTAGAGGAGTTTGGTAGTGTTTTCAAAGGTTAAATCGTTGAAGTTTGATCTACTGACGGCCAAATTTCTCACCGAAAATTGATTAAAAGTATTTTCCCAAATCTCAATACATTTTATGCCAAATCTCCAGTCTGCAGATTGAAAATTGACAGAGTAGTTTGGTAGGGAAATGTACACACTCAGACACACACATACAGACAATTTCACTTTTATTGATATACTATCATTTCAGCCCGGCGTAGCCCGGACGGTTGGAGGTGTATGTTGAGCTAAAAAAAGCGATCAATTTTTTTAACTTTGACCACTATTATGACCTCTTAACATTTATGGTTTGGAGCTCAAATCCAGTTATTAAGTTAGATCCAGGTCCAAGGAACCTATATCTAAAATTTCAGGTGTTTAGACTAAAAATTGGCGGAGGAGTTTGGTAGAGTTCTCAAAGGTCAAATCCTTAAACTTTGACCCCTTAACAGAACTCTACCAAACTCCTCCGACAATTTTGAGTCTAAACATTTGATATTTTAGATATAGGTTCCTTGGACATGGATCTAACTTAATAACTTGAGTTGACCGCTTTTTTTTTTGCTCAACATACACCTCCGAATACCCGGGCAACGCCGGACACCCATGCTAGTATATATATAGATAGATTATTACATACTATTACGTTATTATTACGTTATTATTATTATTATTATTATTATTATTATTATTATTATTATTAAGTAAATTTAATGAATTATTAATTAATGCTCGTTTTTTAACAGAATATGCAAATTAGTGAACCTTCATGAAATCGTTTGCTTGTCATGACTGAGTATAGTTTTAATAATTTTTATATAGAAAAAGTTAGCATCTAGCCTTCGGCCTAAGAACAAATACAGTATCTGTTCTGATGTTACACTTAAGTTAATTTGTCTTCAGTCAATGACGGAGAAACCCTTCTATACTAAGGCAATTTTTATTTTTGCCTACTGCCAGAGCTCTCCTTTTTGGGGAGCTGGTTTTTCCCACATTAAAAACGACCTTGTGTCCCATATTGCTTTCAAGAGAAAGCAAATAAATGCCAATAGAAAAGGTAGTCTTTTAGTATCAATGTCAAAGCGAGAAAAAAAAAAACTAAACTTTATGCGTATATAGATGGATTTAATACTGAGCGATCCAAACGTGTTGGATTTTGAAAAGTTCTTGGAGGTAAACACTGTTACTTAATTTGGAAATGTTCTATTATTTAATCTGAAACGATAAGCAAATAATACGTCCCTTTACTTAATATATTACGAGTCTTTCTGCTATGTTTAAAATTCCAAGATTTTTCAAAGACTTACATTTTCTCTTCCAATCATTTAAACATGCATTCCATTTTTTTTCTTCTACATTTTCACCCCAAACAAGGCACATTGCCACTTTGATGTAGGGGGCTACTATCAGGTACCTAAGCTACAGGGGTACTATGTAGGGAGTTGGGCAGCAAGATATCTGTTCACGTTACACTTGAACTTCTGCATGTCAATACAGTTGGGGAAGCAAGGACCCGGAAGGGAATTCCAAAGCCTAGCAGTTCTGGGGAAGAAACTATTGGAGTAGAAGGCTCTCTTACAACTAGGGATCTCTACTGTGAATGGGTGGGTTTTAGCTGCTTGCCGGGTTTGTCGGGGTTATTTACGTTGAGAGGGTGCAAGTGCTTTGATGCATTTCCCATTAAAATACTTGTAGAACAGGCAGAGGGATGCAACATTTCATCGATGGGACAGGGGCTGAAGCTTAGATGACTGTTCAGGACCTATCAGGTTGGCAACTCTCTTTTGAACCTTCTCTGGGAGCGAGAGACTAGTAGCAGATGCACCAGCCAAAATTTGACATCAATACTCCATCCATGGGCGAATGGTAGCCTTATAAAGGTATAGTATACTTTCGGGCGTCAATAGCTTTCTAGCACGGTAGAGAGAACCTACCTTCTTCGCGGCGGCTATGGCAATGTTCTCAATGTTATTGTTCCAACTCATGTTTCCTGTGGACGTTAGGCCGAGGAGTTTAAAAGAAGTAATTTTAGATAATGAGTCTTTGGCCATTGCTATTAGTCGTAGAGAAGCTTTCTTGCAATTATTGAAAGAAACAAGCTTATTCTTGGCAGCGTTGAATGTGACCATCCATTTTTCCCCCATTCTACTACAGATTGGAGATCCTCCTCCAGTGTTTCTGCCATTTCTTTAGATATGTGTTCATTTGTTTTCCTGTCGTGTCTGTTATAGAGCGTGGTGTCATCAGCATATATACCAATTTCAGAGACAGTTTAGTCAGGGAGGTCATTTATTTAGGAAAAATAAAGGTCCAAGGAAAGACCCTTGAGGCACTCCCACATTTATATCATATTTTTTAGATGTACGACCGTCGACGACAACCTAGAGTTTCCTCTTATCTATTTTAAGTATTCGTCCAGTGATACCGTATGATCTAATTTTCCTGAGAAGTCCTTCATGCCATACCCTGTCAAAAGCCTTAGATATATCTAGAGCTACCGCTCTACCATCCCCTGCTTTGTCCAGAGAATGGTATATACGTTCAAAGATTACAGTTAGGATATCTGCTGTGGAATGGGCTTGTCTAAATTCATATTGTTTGTCGGTCAGAGGTTTAGCATCTGTAAGGTGATGGACTAGGGCTTGGTTAATTATGGACTCAAATATTTTGGCGAAAAGTGGGAGGAGGCTAATGAGGCGATAATTTAATGGGTCAGTTCTTTCGCCAGAATTCTTGAAAACTGGTACCACAGAAGTAGTTTTCCAGCAGGCAAGAAAGCAAGATTCTTTAAGACATTTATTGTAAAGTTTGGAAAGAAATGTAGCTACTTCGGCGGAGCATTTTTGAATAGCACAGCCGGGATGAGATCAGGTCCACATGCTTTTGAAGTGTCAAGATTTATTATGATAGCATGCACCTGAGAATGGGGAAATTTTCAGATCGTCTAGCGTGGCGTCTGTCCGCAAAGAAAAGTCAGTAAGGGTGTGGTTAGCAGGGTCCAGTGTGGAGTTGGAGGTAAACCGACTGGCAAGCATGTTAACCTTCTTGGTTGCTGTGCAAACATCCTCATGATTGTTGGATAGTGGAGGAATTGTTGATTGCCCATTATTTACTACACTGTTGTAGATTTTCCAGAAATCACAGGTTTCTAATTTCTGAGCCTCGATGAGTTTTTAGGTGTGTTCAGTAAATTCTCTCTTAGCTGTCGCTATTTCTTTCTTACGGTTACTCCTAGCCTCTATATTACTTCCGTCTGTTTGAACTGGACTTATGTTGATTAAATCTGCGGTACGCATGCTGCCTTTGCTCAATGACAGCTGCACAAGTAGAAGTAAACCATTCATATCCATTTAATTTCTTTTGCTTTATTATATTTAAAACATACTTAATATTTCTGAAAAGATGTTTCCGTAAATAAACATATTCTCTTTTTTATTTAATACAGATATTCTTATTTATTATATTTACAAAAAAAAATTACTTTCAACAGTAATTATTTCTGTAAAACATCACCTTACGATATTTTTATGTTTTGATCTACATTAGTAGTGCTGGTATGTTTTTATTATTACTGTAGCAATGGTAGGTGCTGTTTTTTGCTGTAATTGCTATTGTTGTTGTTGCTGTTATTATTATTACTACCGATATTAGTGTAACCATTATCATTGTAGATCTTATTTTTATTGTTGCTGGTGGTGGTAATGAGAATAGTGGTGGTGGTTGTGGTGGAGAAAGGTCGAGGGGATCTTTGACCTTGGTGGGGAACCCTCCAAGAGATAATGTCTCTATAAAACTCTCGGTGGTGGTGTAACCTTAAATTCGCTAGCCCCATTTATGGGAGAATGCCAAATCAAAATATTGAAAATAACTACATGAATGAGGCTGGAACATGGTCTCACGCCAGATAGGTGTCTCACTGGTCAACAGGGTGGGTCCTGTCGTCATCATACAACTGTTCGAAATTCTGAGGATGTGGCTGGATATAGGGGAAGTGAGAACTGCCAGAGAGGGTCCCAAGACACGAAGGGAGTTGGAACAGGAAATGTAAAAAAAACAACATGGACGGACAAGGAAAGAAGAGTACTGTGGGAATGAAGTGGAAGTACCAAATCTGGTGGATATATCCGAAAAATGAAGGAAGAATGGGAATCGAGAGGAGGAGGACGTAGAAGTGTCGCGAGTTTGGTATCCCAGTTAAAACAAACAAATAATAACAACCTACTCTCAGTGATTACAAGAGAAGAGATTGAATGGATGGTTAAGAATGAAATGAATAACGAAAGTAAAATTGATGAAACTAGCTCTGATGAAAGAACCGAGAGAGTGGAAGTGCAAAAGGGAAATGTAAGCGATGACGGGAGGCGGACAACTGAGGAGGTATGGAATCCTATTGTTAGGGGAAGTAATGAGAAAGAGTTTGAAGGATCTAAGGAAGATTAGATAATTGACTCTGAGATAATGGAGCCAGTGAAAGGAGCAGATGTAAGTGGTGATGAAGTTCGAACTCTGACTTCTGTAGAAAAAGAAGTACTCCCGAAGTTAAGATAGGTTCTTCTTAGAGACGATACCATAGAGATTCCAAGTTATGAAGAGTAGTGATAGGCGAAAAGTGAAAAACGAGGTAAAAATAATTCAAGGAGTAATTCACATCATAAGAAAGAACATATCGATTACGGAACTTAACAGGCTTCTGTATGCAGCGTCATACGTTATTGTGAATCGTCTTGACTTATTACAGAAGAAAAAGGGAGAAATGAAGGATAGAAGCCCACACTGGCAGGGGCGGCTTGAATAAAGTATTGAACGGTGGCGGAAAGACATTGGAAGAATCGAAAAAATAAGAAAAGGAGTTAAACTAGGACAGAAAGCCAAGGACGAGCTTGAAAGGAGGTAAAGATTGCAGAAAAAGGGAACGATGAATGTTCTAACAATGTTGAAAGACAAGGTCCACACTGGTGGTATGAAAATTAGGAACTTTGTTGGAAAAAATGTTGCATTTTGGCAGAACAACCTTTTCCGGAACAATCAGTCTCAGCTGTATAAAGAATTAAATGATAGTAAACAGGCGGGAAATAACAACACTCCAAATGCAAAAGATGCAAGGAAGTTCTGGTGTGGGATTTGGTCTGTCGAAAGGCGATATAATGAGAAGGCTAGCTGGTTGGGAGAGGTCAGAGAAAGGCTATCAGAAATGCAGCAGATGAAGAACGTTGAGATAACCATCGATGACGTTAAGGCTGGCATACGACGGATGACAAACTGGAAGGAACCTGGTCCAGATGAAGTGATGGGCTTCTGGTTTAAACAGTTTCCATGCCTTTATCCACCTATAGCTTCTGCCCTGCAAAGGGTCCTAGAGTCGGGAAATGTCCCTGGTTGGCTTGTGAAGGGAAGAACAACACTGATTAGGAAAGATCCTGCAAAAGGAACAGATGCCAATAATTATAGACCAATTACATGTCTGCCATTGATGTGGAAACTGTTGACTGGAATATTTGCGGAGAAAGTTTATGAACATCTTGAGAGTAATGGTGTTTTTCTTGACGAACAAAAGGGTGCCGGAAAGGCTCGAGAGGTACTAAAGAGCAACTACTAATTGATAAAGCAATAATGCAGGATGCGAAAAAGAAGAAGAGGAATCTGAGCGTAGCATGGATCGATTACAGAAAGGCTTATGACATAGTTCCTCACTCGTGGATACGTGAAACACTATTGATGATGAAGATTGCTGAGAATATGGTAGGGCTTTTGGAGACAAGTATGGCTCATTGGAAAACGGTGCTGGCAGCAAACAGAGAGGAGATGGAGCAGGTTGGCATTGAACGTGGAATATTTCAAGGAGATTCGTTATCGCCACTTCTTTTTGTAATGATGCCACTGAGCATCCTCTTGAAGAGAGAAAAACTCGGGTATAACTTTGGATCTGATGACAGACGCCTCAACCATCTACTGTTTATGGATGATTTGAAAATATTCGGTAGAAATGAAAAGGAAATGGAGAGACTGGTAGAACTTGTGAGGACATACTCAGAAGACATTGGGATGGAGTTTGGGATTAGTAAATGTACGATGCTGGTGATGAAAAGAGGAGTAACGGTTCATTCGAATGGAATAGTATTGCCAAATGGAGAAATCATGAAAGAAATAGAAGATACAGGATATAAGTATTTGGGAGTGCTGGAGAGTGTAGGCATCAAGAACAGAGAAATGAAGGAGAAAGTCAGGAAGGAGTATCTTAGAAGAGTGAAACTAATTGCAAAGTCGAAACTGTATGGAGGAAACCTAATGAAAGCAGTAAATGCAAGGTCAGTCAGTGTTTTGAGATACAGTGCGGGAATTTTAGAATGGTCTGACAATGATTTGCATGCCATGGATATCATAACAAGAAAAGTTTTAGCAATGTTTGGTATATTTCACATTCGAAGTGGCGTAACAAGGCTGTATCAAAAGAGGAAAGATGGTGGGAGATGATTGAAAAGTGTAAAAGATTGTGTTAGAACCGAGGAGATGTCGTTGAAGGAGCATGTGGTTAGAAGTGAAGAGTGGATGCTTAAGGTTGTGGCCAATGAAGTGGAGGTATGTGAGACCAAGGCTGATTATGTGAAACGTATGGATAGAGAAAGGACAGAGGAACTGGCTAGGAAGAAAATGCATGGAAGGTTCTTCCAGGATATAGCAGAAGTGGCTGATGAAAGATCATGGCAATGGCTTAGAGCTGGGTATCTAGCTAAGAGTACTGAAGCTTTTGTTTGTGCAGCACAAGAGCAGGCATTAGGAACACGATTGTTCAAAAAATGTGGTTCTTGGAGAGGAAGTTGCTGCAGAATGTCGGATTTGTGGTAAAACCTCAGAGTACATTGCGCACCTTGCAGCAGAGTGTAGTGGACTGGCACAGAGAGTACCGCAAAAGATACGATCGCATGGGACTCCGGATATATTGGGAGGTGTGTAAGAGTTGTTGAGGTGAAGTGTGTTAGAAAATGGTTTGAGGAGGTGCCTGATGAAGTGAGAACAAGTGAGGATGGCAAGGTAGAGGTATGGTGGGACAAAAGTATCATAACAACCAATCAATTGGAACATAATCGTCCGGATTTTGTCGTCATTGACAAGGTCTCAAAAAAACTGGCAGATTGTAGACCTCTCAGTACCCTTGGACAGGAATTTGAGAGAGAAGGAGAAGGAGAAGGAGAAGGAGAATGAGAATTGGAGCAATTATCCTCCATTGGCCTTTGAGATAAGGCGTATACACGGGGTTAAAACACAAATAATCCCGGTCGTAGTTGGTACACTAGGAGTAGTATTAAGTCGTCTACACTACAAAACTACAAATCCCCGATGTTTTAGGCGGCCTTCAGATCTCTGCAATTATAGATACCACCAACATCCTTAGGAAAACCCTTGATCTTTGAAACTCCTTGTTTGAAGCCGGGATTAAGTGAAATTCTCTGGAAAGGAATCCAATTCCTTTCCAGAGAGACGTTCATAAACGAAATCAGAGTTATTATTATTATTATTATTATTATTATTATTATTATTATTATTATTATTATTATTATTACAGAATTATTTTAGATCGACTAACGAGAACCATGGAAATTACGCAGCTGTATCATGCACCTATTGTATATAACTTCAAAATATGTTTATTCTGTGGATGTCCGTCGAAAACACCGACTCCATGATATTATAGTGCCATCTTTGGACAGATCTGAAATTGCCCTTTCAGGCTAGCCAAAAAATTAAGAAAGGGTGTTTCAATTCAAGTTTAACGTTCGACATAACAGCGTCATCAGATATGATTTAAAAAAAAAACTGTGAAATGCCTTACTTAGTGTATTATTATGTAGATGATAAATTCCATTCTCATCTCTGGCAAATAAATTTAAAAAAAAAACGCTAGAATTCAAAATCGAGTAATAATTCAATTGGGGGCAATAAATCAATAAGAGTCTTACTTACCATCGCATGTTTTCTTAACTAATTTGTCCACAATTTTGGGTAAATTACGGAAGTTTGTATAGATTACGTCATTTTTGGTTGAGGCTATGCGTTCCAGTTCTTTCACATTGACCCTCTTGCCGATGCCAACAGCGATCATATTAATATCTGTATTCTTTAGTTTTTTGGCTTCTATTGCGGTTAAAATTGGACTGTTCGATTCCCCATCGGTAAAAACGATGCCAACATTAAAGGCTGTTTTTCGATCTCCGTTCTTTCTCGTAAATACAGTATTCCTCAGATATCGGAGAGCAATGTCAGTTGCCGTTCCGCCGCCGGTGTGTTCTTTGCCAAACCCTAGCAATTCACTCAGCAACTCTGGTTTGTTATTCTTTTCGTTCAACTGGACTTTTCTCGTGGAGATTGTGTTGTTGAATGCAAATAGTGCTATTCGTATCCGGTTTTGTCCCACATCAAATTCATTGATGAAAACCTGCACAGTTGCCAGCATTCTCCGGAACCTACGTTTACTGATGCTTCCAGAACAATCAAGTACGATCGCAATATCAGCGATACTCGCACAAGCTGAAATAAAATATAGAATTAAAATTAGTTCGTATGTTTATACACACACATGCATATAATACATTTCATAACTTAGTACACACACACGTACACACACACGCATTAGAACAGTAGTCCAAAGAGCAGAGTCTATTTTAATGTGATAGTAAAATTACTAATTTAATTAAAATACGAGAAAAGAACTGCTCGTTGTAATGCAGATATATAATAAGCTCGATAGGCAAATATCCTAGAGCTACTTTAATATTTAATAATGTGATTGATAATTGAAAATTAAAATTAAAATATAAAATTAAAAATCTGTTTCATGAGAACGAACATAACAAAGTCAATAATTTGTTGTGTTCCTTCTTATGAAACAGATTTTTAATTTTTAATTTTAATTTGAATTTTAAATTATCAATCACATTACTAAATATATATATATACGTGTGTGTGTGTGTGTGTGTGTGTGTGTGTGTGTGTATTTGAATCTTGGAAAATAACTATACAGTTATTTTTAATGACAGTATATTTGCATTCCAAGATCCAAACATTTATTTTTCATGCAAAACAGCTCTTCCAGCATGTCAAATTTCGGTACATTTTTTACAGAGCCGTTTCGTTATGCAGAAAAAAAATCGGTTATTAATATGTCAATACCGACTATTTTCATGCATATACTCCTCAGTAAAAAATAGAAATTCTCTGTTTAGAAAGAAAAATGCATGACAATATAATGTCGATAAAGAAAAGATAGCTGCCGGACCAAACACCCGATATTGAATCTTCTATGAATTTTCTTACTTTTTTTTTCTTTTCTTGACATTATATTGTCATGTATTTTTCTTTCTAGGATCAAATATATTACACATGCTCTGCTGTTATATTAAACGTACATGGGCTTCTAAGTAAAAATGATTGATATACACAAAGAATGAAATATAAGTGATAAAACATTTTACTATATATATATATATATATATCCTATAGTTCGATGAAACGCAGAATATTCAGTGTAGCTTAATCGCCATATATATTTTATAAATTACTAACTAGCTCTACCTACGTATTGAGCACTTTTGAAGTAAATACTTAAAGTTTACGCATAAATATATACTATCGTATATTAAATTTATGTGAATAAATGAAGTAGTTATATATATATATATATATATATATATATATATATATATATATATATATATATATATATATATATATATATATATTCCGATTTTACGACTACCGCCACCGGGGGGTGGTAGTTACGTGGCAAAGTGCCTTCTCGACGCCTAGGCACACCAGGACTTTGTCAATTTTTTCCCCCCTTCAAAACAGTCGACCTCCACGAGGTTCCCACTCGACATTTCTGGTCGGCGACTTTCCGATTTTACACCTACCGCCACCGGGATGTGGCAGTAGGCGTCGAAAAGTGCCTTCTCGACCGCTAGCGACACCACTACTTTATCGAGCTCTGGAGGCCCGCACACCGACCCGGGGGCCGCGGAGTCGACCCCGGGGGGGCTCGGGGCGTCGCCGCCGCTCACTTACATGCCTTCCGCAACCTGTGGTCCCGCTATATATATATATATATATTATGAGAATATATAGTGGCTCATGATTTTACTTTCGACAGCTTTGTAATTTTTGCTTCCCTTATTTTGTCATTTAGTCCTCGTATTACAAGATAGATGTTACTACTTAATTTAATCACATAAATTAATATACGAAAGCATAATTTTATGCGTAAACTTTAAGTATTTACTTCAACAGTGCGCAATACACAGGTAGAGCTCGGGTAGTAAGTTATAAAAATAACTATGGTAATTAAGCTTCACAGAATATAAATTGCCAAATAAAAAAAATATTAGGTATGTAAAAAACTAATATAAAAACAACCCGCGCATAATATTTCAGCTTGAATGAAACTCCTCAAGAGTTGATCCAAAATGCAAAATAGTTCTTTAGATAGAATGTAATCCAAAATGAGTCTAGCGTGACGATGTATATAATCCGATTGAAAAGTTTTCAAGGGTCCGATTGGAAATTTTACAATACAGCTGAAATAATGAAAATTAGTTTTCCGGTCAGTGCAGTAGTCCAAGAGAAGTCTGTCCCTAGTCAAATGGGACCTAATAGTAAAAAAAGAGAAATCCAAAATAGGAACCTTCATCATCGGCTTAAAAAGAAAAAGTGATTTCAAGGGGGGACGTGGAAGCTCGTATTACTGTGACCGGAAATTGTCTAGACAGAATGAAACAGATCTTTCTAAAAAAGAAAATCGATGCCATTACTAAAAAAAGGGTAGGTATTGATTATAATTTTTTAAATGTTGCAGAATCATAGTTTAATAAGGCTGTCAAAAAGTCATCATGATGATGATAAAGATGACATAATAATAATAATAATAATAATAATAATAATAATAATAATAAATGCAAAATAATTCTAATAATAGTATAGTCAATGAATATAGGTAATAATAATAATAATAATAATAATAATAATAATAATAATAATAATCATTTAGTAATTATAGTAAAAAAAATTAGTAATAAGTATAAAAATTTAGTAAAAAATATAGAGATATTAAAATAAACATATAATATATATATAAAATATATATATAAATGAAAATAAATATATAAATTATATATATATAAATTATATGGTTATATACATATACATACACATATACACACATGCTAATATATATACATACACATGTATATATACATACACATATATATACACACATATACATACATATACATACGTATACATATATATATATATATCCAAATAAATCAATACATAAATATATAAATATAAAAATATACACATACAGAGAAATATATATAATTTAGGAGTACTATTTATCTTAATATGTAAAAAAAATATAATAATACAATAACAGCCGATATCAGTATTGATTATGTCTATAATTCTCAAGATAAAAAACAATAAACTAGGTAAGACAAATGATTCCGGTATAATGGGTTGAAAAGCTACAATAATAAGAATGTATACTAGTAAAAAAAATTCCCAATGTATTTATATTTAAATTTTAACAGAGGACTATGTAATTTCAAAATTGCAATACTTGTATTTTGCCGTATGTTTGTATTGTAAAAATATTTAGATCAAGGTGTCTAAGATTGCGATATATATATAATACTCCAATTAATTGAGAAGCGAATATTCTTAGATTCTTCTTTCCTTTTTCTACTGGAAGATCTGTTCATGTTAGTGTTCTTACGGTTAGTATGGTTGACATTATTATTGCTATTACTTCCACTAGAAAAAAGGGCGAGGAGAAAGAATAATATTTGGTTTAATCCCTCTTTCAGCTCCAATGTAAAAACTAATATCCCCAAGGAATTCTTCAATATTGTTGAAAATTCTTCTTCTTCTTATTATTATTATTATTATTATTATTATTATTATTATTATTATTATTATTATTATTATTATTATCATTATTATTATTATTATTATTATTATTATTGGCTCACATGAAGCTTTCACACAAGTCAACAAACGATCTGATTCGAAACCTGTGGTGTTCTCTGGAAGCTGAGTGACAACAAATCTCCCCAGACGTCCTGCTCTCTCCACCTCCTTCGATAGCATTTGTAAATGTATTTGCATCATCGCAACAGCCGCTTACCATTGATTTCTCGGTGTTAGTGGCCATTGGTTTATACTGGAATTTGAGTGGCACTCAGCCTCCCCAAGGTTCCAGTTCTCTTTGCGCTTGTCCAGTCGAGGTCTGGTTAGCGCTCGTTCTCGGTCTTTCAGTCCCTCTTGACCCTTCTCGGCTCTTTGGTATCACTTTTTTATTGGGTGGAACGGTGATGAAATAATGGGGTGTGCATGATGGGGGTGTAAAACTTGTAGATATGCAGCTTCGGTGTTCTTCATTCCCTGTAACGCTTATTCGTTATATTGTCTTCTTGTATTATTCTCCGCAGTCAAGGGTTTTCCTTAATATTTCAGTCGTTTTCATTATCGTTAGTCGTTGTACTTTTGCATTAATTCCTCTGATTCCAATTTCTGACATTCTTTTTTCGACGTTTTTCGGAATTGTTCCTAGTGCTCCTACTATTATCGGTACTTTTTGATTTTCTTCATCATCCAAATCCCTTTTAACTCTCTGGCTAGCTCTTTGTATTTGTCCCGTTTCTCCTTTTCTTTCATACTCACCCTGTGGTCAGCTGGGACAGCAAAGTCTACGATTTCACAGGAGTTTTCTTTCTTGTTAATTATGACGACATCTGGTCTTCTTGCTTGGATTGGTTTGTCCCTCTGTATGTCTATGTCCCATAGGATTTTGTGGTTATCGTTTTCGAGTGCTGTTGCGGGTTTATTCTTGTACTATTTGTCTGTACGCTCAAAATGCAGTCGTTTGCACAATTCCCAGTGCACCGCCCTCCCCACTTGGTCATGCCTGTTTTTGTATTCCTTTTGGGCCAGTTTGCTGCATTCATTTACTATCGTTTCGTCTCTTTGTCTACATAGTCTGCATTTGCTGTTTTCTTGTGTTTTATCGATCCTTGCTTTGATATGGTTGGTTCTTATCGAGTTATCTTCTGCTGCGGTTATTAGAGATTCAGTTTCTCGGTTTATATGTCCTTTTCGCATCCATGTCCAGGTGTTTTCATTATTCTCATATTTTATCATTCTTATGAATCTTCCGTGGAGTTGTTTCCTTTCCCATTTCTCTTTTCTCGTTTTATCGTTTGTCTCTGTTTTCTGTTTTCTGTTTTGTTGTTTTTTCAGTGTCTCTCGCTGCCATAATTATTCTTTCAGTGCTTTGCATTATGTATTTTTCTAGACTTTTTTTCGTGTCCTTCAGAAAGTTTTCTATACAGATCAGTACTCTCCCGCCGTCTTTCCTTTTCGCGTAGAGTCTGTCAATATCGTCCTTTGGATTTAGTGCATTATGCATGGTCATGAGTTTCCTGATTTTCTGGTCGAGTTGTCTCAGTTCTTCTTTTGTCCACCCTATAAACGGTCCAGAGTATCTTACTAGTGATACTGTCCATGTATTTATACTTTTTATTAGGTTTCTGCTATATAATTTCGTTTCCAGGAGTTTTCTCGTTCTCCTGAGGTATTCCTTTCCAATTTTCTCTTTCATTTCTGCTGCTCTGATGGTGTCCGTTTCCAGAATTCCCAAGTATTTATAGTCGTCTTGTTTCCCTAGTGCCCTCATTTCTGTTTGGTTGGGTAGTTCCATGCCTTCTGTCGTTTCCAGTTTTCCCTTTCTAATAACTAGTTATGCGCACTCCATTTGGATATCTTGGCTGAAGATCCTGGTAGTGTTAATTAGTGTCTAGTTCCTTTTCGGTCCTTGCAAAACGTTTCAGATCGTCTCTTGATATATCTAAGGCTTTTGACAGGGTATGGCATGGGGGTCTCTTCAGGAAAATTAGATCATACGGTATCACTGGTAGAATACTTAACATAATTAAATCCTTCTTAGATAAGAGAAAAATCCAGGTTGTCCTCGACGGTCGTACATCTAAACAATATGATATAAATGCGGGAGTGCCCCAGGGGTCTATCCTTGGACCTCTATTATCCTGATATTCACAAACCCGACAGGCTGCTAAATCCCACCCACACACTGTAGAGATCCCTAGATGTAAAATATATTTCTATTCCAATAGTTTCTTCCCCAGAACCGCCAGACTTTGGAATTCCATTCCGGGTCCCTGCTTCCCCAACAGTACTGACGTGCAGAAGTTCAAGTGTAACGTGAACCGACATCTTGCTGCCCAAATCCCTACATAGTACCCTGGTAGTTGTTACCCCTGATAGTAGCCCCCTACACCAAAGTGGCAATTTGCCTTTTTTGGGGTGAAAATGTAATAAAAAAAGAAATAAAAAAAAAAGAAATTTGTATGATATTAAAGGTCAAAAAACGTTCAAGACTATTTTGAAAATATATATATTGCAATGAAATTCTCCGCGTTTGATCTGCGTATAAGTTGCCAAGCTATTGCTATATTTTCAAAACTTACTACCTAGCTCTACGTACTATTTAGTACTGTTGACGTGAATACTGAAAATAGATACATAAAATTTTAAATAGATATATGAAATACATATTAGGTTGAAAATAAAAAATTTTTTCGGAATTTTTCATTTTTATTTCAAATTATGTATTTTCAAATAAGCTTTCGTTATAATACCTTTACTTTACATGAAAATAGTCAATGGCTCCTTGAACTCTGCACTCTTCACAACCTATGCATTACTAATAGCTTTTTTAAAACCAAATCTCAACAAAAGGAGCGAATCCACAATGTGATTCACGCCACTGCCGTCTCAGTCTTCGGTAGGAAGCATAGTAGGGCCCATGATTGGTTCGACATTTATTTAGTTGAGCTAACTCTACTGCTGGAAGAAAAGCGTATGACCCTACTTAAGCACAAGAAATAGCAAACAAAATTAAAGCTACAAACCGCATCAAAGTTCAACATGTGGTCAGGAGTTGTGTCAACCGATACTGGACCGACCTCTATCAGAACATTCAAGCCGCCAACACTTTTAACATCAAAGGTGTCTACGATGGTATCAAGAAGACACTTCGATCGACATACAGCAAGACAGCCACACTAAAGTTTACCACTAGGAAGTATATCATCGACAGGAACAAGCAGATAGATAAATGAGTGGATCACTACTCTAATCTCGACAGCAGAGAGAGAACTAAGACGCCATGCTGAAGTTAACAGAGTTCCTTCCCGCTATGGAGGGGTTAGATAAGCTGCCAACCTTTGCGGAGTACACCAAAACTATTGATAGTCTGCCCACCGAAAATGTACCATATCTGACCAGCATTCCAACCCAGCCGAAGTGATTAAAAGCGGTAAGGGCCTACTTCAAATAAAAAGTGAAGGAGTAACAATTAAGGAAAATGAATGAAAACGATATGAAGAAAATGAATGAAATAAATAAAAAAGTGAATGAAAAATTGAACTAACAAATGAATTTTAAAAAATAAACAAACATATAAATAAAAAAAAAGAAACTGAATAAAAGGAATGTAAGAAATCAATGAGAAAATGGAATGGAAAGAACGAAAAAAATGAATGAAAAAATGAATGAAAAAATAAATGAAAAGTTAATAAAAAGAATAAAATAAAAAATGAATGGAAAATGAACGCAAGAATGAATAAAATAATTAATGAAAGCGAAAACGAAATAAAAATGAATTTTTAAAAATGCATGAAAAAAAAACGAAATAAAAGCAAGCCAAAAACCGTATGGTCCCCCAACTGATTTTGGCTATTTTCCCCATTTAAACCCCTAACCTGATGTAAAACATTGGGATAAACAGCTAAATAACACCATTCCATCACAAATGATGCATTAGTTAGAATTCAGTACCATTCAAAACCTCTATGTATAAATTTGGGGGGAAAAAATTACAAGTACGAATTTTTGGAGAAAAATAAAAATTAATCCCAAAAGGGGTGGTTTTTTTACCCCTAACACACCCTGGGGCTCAAGCCCCGCAGTTTTCCCAGGGTAAAATATTATGTTGCCAAACGTATATTCATATGGTATTACTTTTGGGTAAATTTCAGCAAAATCTAAGTGTCAGAAAAGATTCTATTGTGAGAACAATTACCAAGATGAGAGCGATAGTCCATCAAAATTAATACCAATCATCATCTCAAAATTTAAAACAATTTATCTAACCGTAATGCATCAAATTTATAGAAATTTTATTCCAATGAAAAAGAAATAAATTTGAAAATTTTTAAAAACCGAGTAATGCTGATAATTTTTGTTATTAAATGAAAAAAAAATAATAATTTGCTGGATTGCGTGTTAATTCCTATTTAAGTCACAAATTCTTTAGGGTGAAATGGTTTTGGCATTTATTCCAAGCAAATAATCTCTACTTAAACCATGTTTGTTGTTGTTGTAGTAGTAGTAGTAGTATTAGTAGTAGTAGTAGTAATAATAACAACAACAACAACAATAATAATAACAATAATAATAATAATAATTACAACAACAACAATAACAATAACAATAATAACAACAACAACAACAACTTAAAAAAGAGTAAGTTATAGCAGGTTTGACACTTATGTATCACACGGACCGAGATATACAGTTGCCAGACTATGTTATTTTTCAAGGCAAATATTTAAGAAAATATTTATTTTTGTTTATTTTTCAAAATTCATTCACAAAAAAGAAACCACACTTTTTACGGTAAACAGGTAATGGGTGTTTCTGTATTATTCGAGCGAAGTATTGAAGTTCACGTAAAACAAATGTACCTATGTAATTGTCATGGCGAAAATAATAACATATTCAAAAATTACGAAAAAACGAGATGGTAAATAAATAATTATTAATAATAAAAGGAAATTTGTGAAATTGGTATACTGTTGAATTTAATGCCCTGCGCTGAAATAATAACATTAATATTTAGAAACATGCATATTATTTAACATGGGAAGGGGGTTGTAACTATTCCGTGCTTTCACCTAACAATTTAATAAAATGATATCGTAAAACTTGAAATTAACTTGTTAATACTATTTAACAAATAGCGTGGGTCGTTAAATGACAAAAGTACCAAATAGTATTTAATCAAAATAAAATTGTAAAAACATTTATTGTATCAAAATATAAGGGACTTATTCATTATACGGGAGGGGCCATTTTGTTTTGTTGGGTTTCATTGAACAACCGATAGGGGACGCAACTTTCCAGCCTAATTTAACAGTGAGAATAATTAAAATTATATTTTGTTATAGTTTTACTTTAACTCAAACAATTTTTTATTAAAATCCTACTTTTTTCTCACAGGGACTTCTTTCCGTTAAATTGTTTGAAAGAAAAACAATGTGACTTTAATTAAGAAAATGTTTTAAAATTGTTTGAAAAAAAAAAAGCAAATGTTGCTTCAATTTTTATTAGAATTCTATTTTCTCACGATGAGTTTCCGTTAAATTGTTAAACTGTTTGAAAAAAAAAATATTTTTATTTAGTTGCCTCCCCGCGAGAGCAGAGTTAGAACAGCATTTTAATGTGTGTTTGCCTTGTCACCACTTTCGGTAGCACTACGCCAGAAATTAGGAAGTGCGTTAGATGACTATAACCACTTTTCTATTCTTCCTTAAAACGTTCTGCAAGGATCCACTACATAATAAAATTACGAATAAGAATCAAATATTGATTTTATTTGTAGAAACCTATCAATGACAAAAATTCGAGAATTGAATCGACATCAATTTGTTAAATATCAGGTTTACAAGAAAGTTCTTGCAGATTTAACTTTTAAATTCAGATGAACATATCTTGGCTGAAACAAAAATTTATCATTCGAAATAAGCACGATCAGAAACAAGAAGCATTTGCCAAGGCAAATGCCAGTAAAGTAAAAATCTTTACCAAACGCTTCGCTGTTTCAGCAGTTTTTTGGCGTAGCTTAAATTGAAATGAGAAAATTGTGCAAATTTGCTTTTTTCCATCTTGTATTAATCGTTCTGAAAAGAATACATAATTCTTTTAAAATGATTATAATTCAAACGATTAGGTAAGGCGAAAAACGCTCTTTAAAATCTATACGTCTATAAAAGTAAAAACGTGTGTGTGTGTGTGTGTGTGTGTGTGTGTGTGTGTGTGTGTGTGTGTCAATTTAAGGTCTAGAGACTAGGGCTATTGAGATTTGGTTTTTTTCAATTGGTTTTAGGCCAGAAATTTGGCTGCCAAGTGGTCAAAGTTCAACGATTTGACATTTGAAAACTCTATCAAATACTTCCGCCAATTTTGGGTCTAAACACTTGAAATTTTAAATATAGGTTACTTACACATAGATCAAACTTTTTAATTTGATTTGAGCTCAAAATTAACTGTCAAGGGGGCAAAATTGGGGTCAAAGTTAAAAAAAATGACCTCTGAAGTCTCTACAAAATTACTTGGCCAATTTCTGGTTTAAACATTTGAAATATTACATAGAATATTCAGATATAGGGCAAGCTTTTTGGTCGGTTTGGGTCGAAAATTTGAGCTGCCAACGGGTAAAAGTTCAAACGAATTTACCTTTGCAGTGTCTAGCAAACTACTCAGTTAATTTTGGGTTTAAGCATTTGAAATTTATACATAACGGGTATTCAGACATGCAGCAAGCATTTTAATCAGTTTGGGGGCGAAAATTTGGCTGCCAAAAGGTCAAAGTTGAAAGAGTAACCTTTGCAGATTCTACCAAATTCTTCCGATAATTTTGGGTCTACGGGCTTTACATTTTAGATGTAGGTAACTTGGACATGGGTAAAACTTTTGCATTTTGATTTGATACCAAAATAATAAATGTTAAGAGATTAAAATTGGGGTCGAAGTTTAAAAAAATTACCTCTGCGGTCTCTATGAAATTACTCAAACAAATTTTGTTCTAAACATTTGAAATCTTACATCAAGTGTATTTACACGTAGGGCAAGTTATGAACAGTACACAGGGCCCGAGCAAAGCCGGGTTGAACTGCTAGTAGTATATACAGTAAAGGCATTATAACGAAAATACATCGTTTGAAATCAAAATTAAAAATTCCGCAAAAACTTTGTAATCAACCTAACAGAAAACTTGAATTCAACAAATGTTTCAAATTTCATTAAAATTAAATATTTCTCTGTCCTTTATTGTCTCATAGCAACTTGTAGTTAATGAATTGCACCACTTTATAAATTGTGTATACGTTTTCTTGTATGCAGTGAAACGTTGATGCAAGTTTAGAATTCAGCCAAATTAAACCCAATAATAGAAAACTAAATCTTTATGATGTACCTACCCGTCATGGAACGAATATGTCCTCGTCCAAAAATTACGTAAATTGGGTAGTTTTATTTTTAAACTAAGAAAAACAATTTTATGGGTCAATAGAACGGAGGTGCTTCGCGTCGCCAGAGCGAGGACAAACTATTTTCTTCACTTCCAATACATCCACACCACCCCTGCGCGCTTTCACTGATGTCAAACAACCGTCATAACTGTAAAATCCAAAACTGTTGTCAGTGTGGAATAAAACAAAATATTTATAGATCAGTTGTGTTTTATTCGCTGTCAGTGTGTATATATTGTAAACCAGTGACAAAGATCGATTTAGAAATTATATATGTTGAAAAGCACAATTGAACGACCGGGCGCAGCAGCGAATATATAACAATGGATACGTACATCATGAAGGTTTTTATTATTTATGTTTTGATTTATTTGTTTGTTTGTTTGTTTGTTTGTTTTGTTTTGTTTTATTTATTTATTTATTTATTTTTGTTTCGTTTTGCTTTGTTTTGTTTTGTTTTGGTTCTGGATAAGAACTGAAACGTTTGGCATAGGTATTGTGCAGTGCGTTTCAACCAATACAATTTGTTATTTTGCCGATAGGAAATTTTATGCATCGTAACCTTCCCAGGAGAGTGAGTTCGCATATGAACATATTCCACGACGGTATTATCACACCAATCACCCACCATTCAAGAATGGAAGACTTTCAAAAGTAAAATATTAAATAAGCCTTACCGTGTTCTGTGCATGCTGTTGAATTACCGACTATTGTGCAAGACGTGTTACCGGTACATTTTGGGTAACAATGATTTTCTGAGAAAAAAAAAGATAAAATATCACATTATTCAACATAGATAAATGACAAAACATATATTTTTAATAACAAAGGTTAAAATCTATTCGAGGATAACAGTTCATGAGATGGGTGTTTCATTTGGTTGCTATTGTTTTACAACACATCAACCATTTTGGGGTAATTTAATGTCGAATCCAGTAATTTGGGGAAAAGGTTTTATGCTTAAATTTCTTTATATCGTAAAGCATGTATTTATGGCGTGTTTTTTTTTTGGGGGGGGGGGTCCGACATATCAAAATTTTTCAGGCTATTTAATGCTGAATCCAGTCATGTTGGAAAAAAAAAGGTTTTATGTTTCTATTTCTTTATATATTCAAATATTTATTCATCGTGTTTCGTTTGGTTTGGTTTGGTTGCTTCGTAGAGGAATATTTTTTTTACTTTGAAAAACCTGATTGAATTTTGCAAACGAAAAGGGAAAAAATAACATGAATTTTTGGGGTATTTAAGATCAAGAAGCCAATATCTTGGGGCAGCCTGATATCGTAGCATTAGACTTGGTTTATGCTGTGATCTCTCTCTCTCTCTCTCTCTCCCATATATATATATATATATATATATATATATATATATATATATATTATACATGCTTACATGATGTTAGCGATGCCAAAGTTAGCTATGCATGTATAATGGATATATATATATATATATATATATATATATATTAATATTATATAATAAGCCTGATGAATCCTAGCGTGGATGAAACGCGGAATATTCTGTGTAGCTTAATCGCCATATATATTTTATAACTTACTACATATATATATATATATATATATATATATATATATATATATATATATATATATATATATATATATTTATATATATATATATTACCATTATACATACATACATGCTGGTAGCTATGTCAAATACACATAAAACTCTAAAAGGAGGCAGTAAAATTCTACCCATACTTTCCAAGGACAAGTAACTTTGGAAGAACTTTGAGTTCTTTATATATTCAAATAAATTTATTATAACGTTTGGTTTAGTTGTTTTTGTTTCTTTAAAGTATAGCAACCCTTTTTCAGCTATTTAATGTCGAAGCTAATCATTTTTTTTTAATTTGACGTTTCAAATTCTTTATTGAAATGTTTATATATGGCGTTTGGTTTGGTCTGGTTTGGTTTGGTTGTTTTGAAGAGAAAAATGTTGTTTTTGACTTTTTAGATGATGACTGAGTGTTGAAAAGAGCAAGAAAGAAAAAAGCAATAACATCATTGTTCGGTGCATTTTAGATCAGGAAGTCGGTATCTTCAGATTATCTGATCTAGTAGCCGAGATGGATAAATAGCTCGGTTTTATGATGAAGAACATTATGAGAGTATGAAACATGATGAATGAAACGGACAAGTTTAATTACCTATCAAGTATTTGTTCATTTAACGTTCTTTGAAAGAAATAACCGCCACTTCTTGAGGAGTTAAGTGATGTTGAGCCTGGTTAGTACCAGAGTGGTGACCATTTTAGGAACAGTTCCAATGTTTCGTATAGAGGTTTGGTTATTTTCTTTTACGTCATAACAACACTTTTTAGGTTTTTTAATGCAGAATCTAGTAACTTTTCAAATTTCAAATTTGAGTGCTTCAAAATTTTTTTATTGGTAAGTTTGTCTTTTCAAGTTAGAGTTTGCTGGTAAAACCGTTCTTATATGACTTAGTCCAAGTTTGTATGTTATCCTTTACGTACCCACTCAGCAAAAATTTTAACTATCAACATTTTTAGTTTCTATGTTAATCGAATACTCTCGGTAATTTACCATTACAGAATCTTTTGTTGGTATATGATTTGCCGGGGACTATTTTGTCATTTTCGGAATAAAGAGGTTTTTTATGCCAAAGCGTTATTTGTGTTTTCTGAGATTTAGGCGACCCGCATAAATGTTGTCTTTCCTTTATGGAAAGGGAAGTAAAGCCAGCTGAAAAAATTTACCAAATGTTCACATTCGAGAGAAATATTTTCTAATGCAGCCGCTCTCTATCTTGTATTTTATCACTTTATATTTGCTGGGAATGGAGCATCCTGCCTGATGATAAAAATTGGCCTGTTATTTTAGACATTTCAACTAAGAGATTTCTTTAAAATTCTGACTGTCCCTTTAAGCACAATCTATTGAATTTCTCTTACACTTAGTTCATCGGGTATACACACCAAGTGTTTTTATTTTTATTATTATTATGAATCCGATTGCTCCTAGAATTACTGGAATTTCACTTTATTTTCATGTCGTACATAAGACATTAGTAATCCGTTATTTTCTCCTTCTCAGCTGTTTTCAGCCAGCATCATTAGATACACTAACTTCTACTAAGGTTGCTTCTTTCTCCTTCTTGTCCCATATCATTATGTCAATTTTAATAGCTCCGTTTTCTAGATACGTAGTTGTAGGACTTGCATAATAATAGTGGGTCATTTATAACTTATTATTTGTAACTGTTCTTTCTGGTATACTAGCGGGGGGTATCCGGCGTTGCCCGGGTGTTTGGAGGTGTGTGTGTTGGGAGGTAGATCAAAATAACCCTGTTTAAAAACACCTTTGGCCGGGTGTTTGGAGGTGTAAAAGAAAAAAAAGTTTTAGTATGAAGGTATGCTTGAACCCCGAAGCCTTGATGGAAATGAAATGGAAAAAAAAAAACTGAGACCTAACTATCTCGGCCACGGTGGGAGAGGAACTGATACGTGTCTTAAGTTAACGTTTATAAAGTGAAATCGACATGTGCGAGAAAGTTAAGCATGTTTGACCTAGTTTTGCGCTGCAAGCCAGTTTCTGTTCCCCCCGCCCCATCATTCGCTTTTTTATACTGAAAAGCGTAACGAAGACGAAAATAGCGCGTAAAAGTCGGGCAAATTAAAGATAGCCGCGACCCCCGTTCTTAAGTCGTAGATATTATGATTTAGATAGCATATAAAAAGTTTTAAGAAGGAGTGAATCGACCGAGAAGCCCGACGAAAAAATCCTTTTGCGGACATACAGAAAAAGTGCACACACATACATATATACATACATACATATACACACACACACACACATTTTCGCTTTTATATATATAGATGTTCCCAGAATTTGTTGCTACGCTGGATATTCAACTGTTCAGAACAACAGTACTCCACCTTTAAATACTCATGCTTTTATAGGACTTCATCAGGAGTCAGAACTGAAAAGAACTGTCTACAGTTCATTCAGGCAGTGGTCAACCATATTTAATCTTTGCCCTCTTAATCGACATGGAAAAATCCTGGTCGCTTATTACTACAAAAACAAATCCTTCAAATCAGTCAGAAGGATGGAAACATATCCCTGACGTTACAAATTTATATTCCCTTTTCAATTGGTGTTTAAAGGGTTACGCACTGACAACAACCAATGGTATTCCCTGGAGTTTGAGTGACAACATGTATATCCAGGTTTACAATACTCTCTAGGTCGCTCGATAAACCTTTGCAAATGGCTTTGCGTTATCACAACAGCCGCTTACCATTGACTTCTCGCTGTCAGCAACCATTGATCTTCACAAATTTGGGTGCCAACAAGCTTCTTCAAAATTATAGTCTACTTCGCATTCATCCAGTGAAGGTCTGATTGGTGCTCTCTAACCTCATTCCTTTCATGCCCTTTACGAGTATTTTGTGGTATCAGCTTTGGCTGATACCTTTTGAGGATAGGGCTGAACATGGTTTATAAAATCATTTGCAGTTTCAGTTAATGTTCCATCCATCTTTTTAAAAACATTTTTTGTTCTTGTTTTAATTGCATTTTCACTCCAGACAAAACGACCACATCCAATGATCTCGTCTGCCTGACAAATCCATAAGATAATTGACCCTTTTATTTCTTGCCGTTGATTTTTATTTAAAAAAAATGGTTTTATTCTTCGTTTGATTTTCTGTTACAAAGCCAAAAACTATCCACGGGACTATTACCTATCTGTCTTTCTGTCCGGTGATTTCTCCCTCGGACACATAATTAAATAACAGTTGCGTACACAGATTTACGTCAGTGTCGCTGAAAGGCTATTTCTATTAATTTTAGCCCTTTACTGATTTTTAATTCAAATTATTTCTTCAAAGACTGTTACATGATAAGGGCTGTCCCCTTTTCATGTAAGTATAAAAATAGAGAGATTTAGTTAAAATGAAAATGAAATAGAATAGACGAAATTCGAACCTCGTAATTTAGGTTTAGAAATAGATTACGAGAGAGAATTAGCAAATGGAATGTGAAAACAAACCATTGTTTAGCTTAGAGATAAAATAGTTTCAAGAAAAGAATGTGCATTGTCAATTCTGTTATGAAAATTCAATTGAAGAATGTAACTATAAGATAATTTAATAAGAGTATTTAATCTCTTGACCATTGTTTCTACATATTTTGCGTCATGGCTAAACCAGTGCTAAGATTTCCAGTCTTTCTCCCAAAATAATTATTTTCTTTTCTCCTACGTTTTTAAAACGTTGTCTTTGATTATTATTCTTTTTCGATACAGTTTAAAGGCGAGATGCCTTCGTCTGAGTTTCGAATATGTGTTGGGCTCCCTCATTATTATTACAGATTGGTGAATTTTCAAGTTTAGTTTCTGCCAGTAGACTCATGTGTCTTTTAAAGTATCATCAAAAGATTAGAGTACACAAGTATTCATCTCTAACGTTATGCTTATTAACAAAAGCGATATGTTTAGAAACAGGCATTAAAGAAGAATGCTAGAAATAAGTGTATCAATTACTATATAATAATATATAATTATTTACTATAATAAATAATCTTTGTCTCTGTCTAGTGGTCGGATTTGTCCTCGTCTCCGTGGTCCGATTACTTGTTTCCAACCTTGATCCGACTTCCGAACTGTCAACAGGGCCGGTCTGAAAATAGACTGCACTTAGCAACGGCGTTTCCAAAACAAAGAAAAGAAGTCAAGGATTAACTGGTTTTTCTTAACATAAAATAATTATTGCTTTCAACTTTACAAATAGTATATACACAACTGTGTTAATCACTCATACAGACGTGAGGGGCTGGCGTTCACTAACAAAGTTCTTCGTTTGTTCACAGAGGCGCGTGTTATCGGAAGCGGGGTCGCCGAAGACGCGCGGCAGAGTGTCGTTTAGATGTTTTCGCTTAACGTTATATTAGAATCGGTCAGCTGTAACTCCGCCCCTCCAAATACGTTTTCAAATGGCCCTCCACCAATCAGCAGCCGTCCTTTTTTCGGGGTCCAGTAACGTGCCGCTCCCCAAGGGTGGGAGGGGAGATCCAATTATTTCCCACCGACTTTTGAACGCCCCGACACAGAAGGAAAACAAAAGAGAAAGAAAAAAACCGGCCTCTAAAATTATGGAAGGGAAAGAAAGAAAAGTTTTCCTCCCTTAATTGAATTCGTCGGTGGTCTTCGCACAACAGAATTATTATTTCGGTAAATGCAATAATTATCCATGTCCCGTGGTTTGGTACTTTTATAGTTTCGCTATCAGCTGTCATGTCCCTTAGACCAGATTTTATGACTCCAGTCTGTATTTCAATAACCAATCTTCCTGTTTTCATTCTCAAATGGCCTTTATGGACAATTTGCTGGAATCCACAATAAATAGAGAAGTAGTCAACCACCTCAGCAGAAATAACCTTCTCAGCGACACGCAATATGGTTTCCGTTCTGCTAGATCTACAGCAGATGTGCTAACGGTTATATTTCATAGGATTAGCGAATCTTTCGACAAAGGCTTCATTTCTAGAGCAATTGCTCTCGACATATCAAAGGCCTTCGATAAGGTTTGGCATAAAGGCCTACTACACAAGATTTCCAGCTACGGTATAACTGGAAATGTTTTCTCGATCATTAAATCATTTCTCTCTGATAGGCTCATAAGAGTAGTGGTTGATGGGCAGAAATCAGAGGCCCACGGTATTAATGCTGGAGTCCCTCAGGGATCCATACTGGGCCCAACTCTCATCCTGATCTACATCAATGATCTCCCAAAACACATACTAAAATCTTCGTTGACATCTATGCTGATGACACGATCATCTACGGCAATACATCAAAGGCCGTAAATGATGATGTTCTCTCTGATTCTTTCTCCTCTGATCTTGAGCACGTGGTACAGTGGGGAAAGAGGTAGCTGATTACCTTTAATGCATCTAAGACCAAACTCCTATCTCTACATCATAAACGCTCTGACCCCATCTGGCATCAATTGAAATGGATGGCTCTCGTCTAGGGGAGGCACCATGTTTTGATGTTTCTGGGTTTGACCTTTACTCCTGATCTTAAATGGAACACGTCATCAAGTCTGTGGCCAAGGTCGCTGGGAAAATGGTGGGGTCCTTCTACCGCTCCAGAAGATATCTAACTAATGATGCAATTCTCTATCTATATAAGAGCCAAGTACGTCCAAAGATGGAATACGGCTGCCACATCTGGGCAGGAGCTGCTAAAAACAGCCTATCCTGCCTTGACAGAGTACAAAATAGACTTTGTGGCTTGGTGGGGGATGCCCTTTTCTCTTCCCTGCAACCTCTTTCGTAGCGAGCCTGTATTTGTTCTATCGTTATTTCCATGGCAAGTGCTCGCCTGAGCTCCATTTTCTGGTCCCCCCTCGCCAATCTTTTTCAAAAACACCCGACTAGCTGAAACCACCGTCAATAATTTTCCCCATTCCTTATCTGTGCCTAAATCAAAAGGTAAATTCCATGAACAAAGCTTCTTTCTTAGAACTATATATATATATATATATATATATATATATATATATATATATATATATATATATTCTTCTTCTTCTTCACTCATTTTTCTTAATTAAGCCTCGCCCCGACAGTCGAGTTTTACTTTTCTTCCATGTCTTTTTTTACGCACATTTTATCTTTCTTTTAATAATATTGGAATTCATTCCCATTCCTTGTACCTATTTGTTAATTATTCCACGGATTTCTGCCTTTTGGATTACTTTGGATCATCTTCCAATTATGCGATTGACTTGGAATTGTTACATAGGGTTCTTCATTGAGGGCACCATTTAAGAATGTGTATATAATATCAAAAGGATTCCGTGTGCGTATGATTGTCTCTAATATAAATGGTTGTGTGTTTGATTATCATAAATGGAATCGTGTGTGTGACATGTATTTTCAGAACCTACCTCTGCTTCTTCGATGTTGGATCATCTGGAAATTTCTCATCCTGGAGGGAGACTTGATACCTGTTTGACGAAGATTTATCACTCAAGGCGATTAATGGGTTTTATAGTTTTTATTTCACTTTCCCCAGAGGTCCTGCAGAAGTGGAAGTGAAATCGGCTTATGTGGGTTCTTCTTCTACACACGTCAGCGTTCGTCTCCCCCCTCCCCAGTTAAGAGGGGGAGACAACGGAAAAACCGTCCGTCTTCTTCAAAGCCCAAATCAAATCTCCCAGATCCAGCCAACCTGACCACGTCACACATACGTAATCTGGTCAGCTGACCTTCGGTTCTGGTAAACGTGTCTACCTCCACGTTTACTCACCTCTCTCTCTCTCTCTCTCCCTCTCTCTCTCTCTCTTTCTCTCTCTGTAACATCTCTCTCTCTCTCTCTCTCTCTCTCTCTCTCTCTCTCTCTCTCTCTCTCTCTCTCTCTCTGTAACAGAATTTACTTGTGCGAATGGAAATTTAACTAACTTTCTTGGATTCTGCATTTTTGGATTTTACCGTCATTGCATACTTTACCCTTCACCAAACTATCCATTCACGTGAAATCACTTTTTCATTCACCCTATTCCCTCTGCTTCATTTTTTGTTATCAATTAAGATCTATGACTTACTTGTAGTTTCATTAAATACTTTTGCAAGCAAAATCCGACCCGCATTTTGCTAAATCCTACCCTCTGATGAGAAGGAAAGTGTTTCTTGGAAACTTCACGGATTAAGGACTATCCACTTATTTAGTGTTTCCTTTTTAAAATTAAATATGTTTTTAACTCTTTTTCGAAGTGTTTTATTAACTACTTGTTCTTATATATATATATATATATATATATATATATATATATATATATATATATATATATATATGATACTTACTATTTTCACAAAGTTCCCCAAAATGTGTTTTGCTGCAGGCACATTTTCCATCGTCGTCGCATATGCCTCCGTTTTTACAAGGATGTGCCTTACTGCATGTAACTGGAATAGAAAAGTAGTGTGTATTTAGAATTCAGAATGGATGACAATATATATATGTGTGTGTGTGTGTGTGTGTGTGTGTGTGTGTGTGTGTGTGTGTGTGTGTGTGTGTGTGTGATACGTTTTGAATGAATTCAATTATTTTACGAAAGTGCATTTTTACCTAAATGCGAGTTGGGAATAATTTCCCCTTTAACAAATTTGGTAGCACCACATGGGCAGCGGCATATATATTATTTTTTAAATATAATTATCCACTGATACGTGTTTCGTCGTCTACGACTGATCAGAGTGGTTGAATCTAGCGAGATTCGAAATCGGGACCCCATAGTAAGAAGCCTAAACCCTATATATATATATATATATATATATATATATATATATATATATATATATATATAAACCCCCATAACATATATATATTGCATAATATACATATAGCCCATAACATATATATATTGTTATATTTTTAGTAAAAAAATGTAATTAATTATTCTTTTATATGTTGTTCGAAATCGAGAGAGAATAGGAGTTTGTTTGTTTTTGTTTTATTTTCATCAATTGTACTGTCGTCTGCGTTAAGTCAGAAAAAAAAAAACAATCACAACGAGAGAGGATATGAAGAGATATATAGAGAGTGGTCAAAAAAGAAAAAGAAAAGAAAGAATAGCTAACGAGCGCTGACAGTAGAGCAGAAAGAAAAGAAAAGAAAGAAAGAAACCAGCTAGCGAACGCTGGCAGGCTGTATAGAGAAGGGGAGGTGAAAATATATATAGAGAGAGGGAGGGCGTTTTAACCTGCACGCTTAGGAAGGACAAAAAAGACAGTCTGCTCCTCGCTGCTGAGGGAAGCAGCGGACAACGGCGACACTGGGAACAGATATGATTAGCAGTAATACTGCGGTGGATAAAAGATGAGGAGGTGGTCTTAATAAACATTGGAAAAGGAGTCTATTTGATATATTTGGAGCTAGTTTTTTTTTAAGGAAATCGGATAGGAAGAAGAAGAACGAAGGAAATTGGATAAGAAGAAGAAGAAGGACGAAGTAAATCGCTAAGGCAGTGAGTGAAGCAAAATCTTTCTCTCTATCTATCTCTCTCTCCCTTACTCTCTCTTTGTTTGAACTGAGCAGACGACAATAACCAGTATGAAAATGTCGTATTGAGATCTGGCATTTTTCTTGAACATTCTCTCTCGATCAAGACAATTTATTTTCTTTTATGTATTACTTCTTTAAATTATCAAAATATTTGCATTTTTATTTATTTATTTTTGTGTTGTTATAAATAAATTTACATTCATCGGCCTTTTGTTTGTTATTTCAATTGTATTTTTCTGTCTTATGTTTTACCGTTGTCTCTGAAGAATTTGGATAATCCCTTCCCGTTATTTACGTTTTAATCCCGGAAGAAATTTTTTTTTTATTATCGTTGCGATCATATCCCTACAGTTCTCCGTGGAGATAGCCGAGTCCTAACAATATATATATATATATATATATATATATATATATATATATATATATATATATATATATATATATATATATATATATATATATATATATATAGGGGGGCATTAATGAGGTATATAAGGATTTTTTAAATGGAGACTCTTCGATATAATAAAAAGCTCGACATGCAGGTGGAGCTAGCTTAGATACAAGAGGAAAATATATTGATAATAGAAAAATAGTTGTTAATTAATTTATAACAAGGGAATACTATATAGCGTGTACGAGATATGAATGTATTTTGTGGCAGGTATTTCGAAACCTAATGCTTCTCATCTGAAGTGAAAGAAAGGTGCTCAATAACAAAATAAAGATGCGACGTCTAGCAATATATTGGAGGGGGAGAGTGTGTTGCGTCAGCAATTATTAGATAATTATGGTATTGTTAAAGAGGGGCTTTAGTAGTATTGGGCGATAGAGGATGAAATACGCTTTAGAAAGTAGTTACTATATGTTATGAGGGTTTATTGTCTTATTAATTAATTAATTAAGGTCGAATGAGAGTTACAGGAGTGAATGACAAAAAATAAAATAATAAGTGTGTAAAAAAAAAAAGGATAAACGTAAAGATAAGGTAAATTGAAATAAAAAATAGAATTTGTATACGAGAAGTGCGAGGTGAAAAGGAACGCTGAGTAGTGTTAAGATGGTATTACATGGTCAAGGGATAATCTATATAATTTCGAGATATTTAAACTTTAGCGATTTCATTCGGAATTTTTTTTTTAGATGATAATTAATCTATAATATAACGGGAGTCGTCTATGTGTGTATGTGTGTTCGTATTTTCGCTAAAAACTTTCTTCGTCTGTATCGTTGCGGTATGGACTTGAGATCGTTAGAAAGACCGATCTCTGGATAAATAATATCGAAAAATTAGAAAAAGTCGTCAATTACTTCATGTAGAAATGTCATTTTATTTGAAGAGGGGAGTCATGAAAAAAAATCTTCGCTACGATACTGATTCTTAAATACGCATTGTTAAACGCGAGTTTTTAACGGGTTTTTTTTTTAATAGATAAATTTTGCTATGTGATAACATCGTTAACGTCTTAGTCCGATAGGTAACATGATCGCTTACGATCTTATGTTTTGTGAGTTCGCATGCGTCATTTATTTCTTTTATTAACGCTATAAATAAGTTTTCTCTCTCCTATCTTTTAAACGAATTAAGACAGCATTTAACAATTTTTTTTAACTGCTTAACAATTCCATTCTTTTTTTATTTTCGTGTGGTTATCCGTTTTTTTTTTGTTTTTTTTTTTGTCTTTTTTTTTGTTTTTTTTTTTTTTTTACCGTGACGCAGCATTTAAACTGTCGAACAATCACGTTGGAAATGGCATTTACATTTTCGTGTTTTTAATAGTATCTTTTGTTTTTCAAATTAAAGTACAAAACGTTTATTTTTAACTTTTTATCTCCTATCTTTTAAACGAATTCAACCAGCATTTAACAAATTGCTTTAAACTACACAACAAACATGTTTTTTTTTTAATTTTCGAGTTTGTATTTTTACCGTGCACGTTGGAAACAACGATTACATTTTATTGTTTTTAACCGTATCTTTTGTTTATTAAATTAAAGGGCACTTATTAGCCCCCCCCCCTCCTTATACTCGGATTATACGAAACTTCATTTCTTCTATTTATTATTTCTCGACCGGGAAAACTCACTATGTCTGTATGTCGGTATGTCTGTCTGTCTATTTCCATTTTTTGCTTACAATTTTTTTCCGTTTCCATTCTGGGTTATTGTACTCAAGTGACATTTTTTTTTTTAATTGATAAATTAAAATATCATATTTTAGCGGATTTTACGAACAGGCAACACGCCCCCCCCCCCTCCGCTGTCACAATTTTTTAAAGCGCCCCCCCCTCCGCTGTCACAATTTTTTAAAGCGCCCCCCCCCGTTAGTATTCCATATATTTTCACAGTCTGTCTATATCTGTCCATTTCACTTTTTCTCCGAAACTACTGAGCTGATCTGGCTGAAATTTTGATGGACTTTTCCTATGATAAGAATCTGCGAACTAAGTCGTATGATATCCGTTTGATGCATAGTTAGGAATTAATAGGGATTTGTTACTACAATACCACGTGTACTTTAGATGTGTTCTCTGACACTACTGTTCCATTTTGTCTAAAATTTTGTATGGCATTTTGGTATGATAAGGTGCAGCGAACGAAGTATTATAGTATCCGTTCAACGCACAGTTAAAGATTAATAGGGGTTAGTCACCACAATACAACACTTACTGTAGATGTTCGGCATAAAGCACACATTCTAAATCAATTCGCTGTAACTTTTGCCCATTTTTTAATGATCAATAAGACTTGTATGTATATGATTTGCAAGCTTTAGTGATTGTGTTTCAGAATTTGTTTTGATGATCGTTGATAATTTATAATATTTGAATTATTCAGACTACGCTTCTCAGCTTGGATATTATTCTTGCAACATTCTTGATGCATCTCGTCAAACCCGGAACGGAAACAAACATTCGCGTGGATTAAATGAATGGTTCTGTTTGAAATTCTGAATAGATTACCGAGTTCGAGATAAAGATTTCAGACTTCGATAAAGCGCTACTGAAAAAGGTAGGTGGTTACATCGGTCGAAACGTTGTGAAACAAAAGTTCCAAGTTTAGTGAGCAGATAAATGAATCTATACGTTTCGGCATAATCTCTTCAATATGATCACTTATGTTTTCTAGTATATATAACGAATATTCAAAATTCATAATGATCGGTTAATTAGTTAAGAGTAAGTTGACATGTGAAATATTTGCGCATGCGTATTAGTGAAACTCTTGACAAACATAAAAATCCGAGTTTTCAATTTTTAACCCATTAGCAGACCTTTTTTCAAGATGAAAACGGATTAAAAAATTTTATACATGTCTAAATAGCCTATATACGAAATTTCAAGTATGTAGATCAACAATTCGTTGAGTATATAGGTTGAGAATCGTACACACACGCGCATTCTCATATTTATAGATATATAAATTAGCCGTAATTTGCAATTAACTTACTAAGTGAATCATCTCTTACTAAGTTTCTATCTGCCACTTTCACCCTCTTTCACTGTATATTGTTTGATTCCCATTGTTATTTCATGATATTTATCTTCCTCCTAAAGATTAGGATAATAACAAACATATTCTACACTTTCCGCTGTACGAAAGATAGATAATACATGGTATCATGATAAAAGAATGGATACTACGACACCCCCTAAATGGTATGGTAATGCCTAGGAGTATGATCTCATAATAACAGCCAGACACTACATTACAACCACCTCGAATCGAAAGATAATACATTGCTATTTGATTGCTTCCACATGAAA